>NC_045547.1:38209734-38522234 GCF_009769535.1 Thamnophis elegans | reverse complement strand
CATCCCAATAGGAGTTTACATTAACAAATCTGTTTTTAAAGTTAATTTTTTTTAAAAAAAAATCATTTCACTGTATTAGCAATTAATACAAAGAAGCTAAAAAGTAAAGATAAAGGTTTCCCCTGTCCACTTGCATCTGACTCTACAGGGCGCTCATCTCTGTTTTTAGCCAAGGGAGCCAACGTTGTTCAAAGACATTTCTGTGATCATATGGCCAGCATGATATATGCCAAGGCGCACAGAATGCTATTACATTCCCACTGAAGGGGTACCCATTTATCTACTCACATTTGTATGCTTTTGAACTGCCAGGTGGGCAGGAGCTGGTGCAAGTAACGGGAGCTCACCCCGTCACACAGCACTCAGGTCTCAAACCTGGGCTGTCAGCTTTTCAGCTGACAAGCTCAGCATCTTCAACCACTGAGCCATCACGCTCCCTTACAAAGAAGATTAGCACAATTAGAACTAAGTCAGGCCACGTGCCTTACAAAATAGGTAATAATCTTCATTTCACGGTTGATTAAAAATGGCTTGTGGAAAGCTTGCTTCAAATATTTTAAAATAATTACTTGCTGCTTCTGCCCATGAACTTTTTCTAATTCTTTCTTCAACTCTTCAGAATACCATCGTTCTTCCTGTAGAAAGTCAGTTAAAAGAATGGTGTGAACTTGGGACTTTGCTAACAATCATGATGTTCTTTGTAAATTGAAATAAAAAGCTGAATACATTTTCCCAACCTTAAGCGAAGCTTGCAGGTCTTGAACTTCTTGCCTCAATAAAGTTATGTCATCACTGAATATAATCCATATTAAAAAGAAGGAAATATATGTATTTAAATGTCTTAAAAATCACTGCCATGAAATTCAACTTATTTCTGTAAATAATAATATATTTAAATAATTTAATGAAATTAATATTTTGGTAATATCAAAACATTAATGCATTTTTATTTCTATAAATTAAAACAATTCTGGGGCCTAGCAAAACAAAAAAGATTTAACTGTCTTCATGAAACAAATCTAAGGTAAATCTAAACCAAGATACTGTTCAATCGATATAGTTTAAAAATAAAAGTTTTTACTATTAGTGACTTTGTTTTCATTGAATGTATTTTTCTGCTATAAAGTAATATATTTCACAATATCATCTAATATTCAGATTAATTAGTGATTAAAATGCAGTTACAAATCAATTATTATTCAATATATAATAAAAAGAAATAAACCAGTATTTATAAGTACCTTTTGAGGGTCATGTTAGATTCTCCTGCATGACTTGTATCAATACCAGAATCATGAACTGCTTCATAGTGCTTAAAAAGTTCTTCAGCTGATCCATGAGATTTCATACAAAGAGGACAAATAAATCCCTGAAAAATGAAGCACAAAAAAATGTAACAATAATCATATTTAACTGTTGGCTCTTTTATATATTAACAGGTAATTAGAAAACTATATATCAATCTAATTTAGTGGAATGAAAATGAATGCTACCATATTAATTGTATAGAAGGAGTTGTGATTAAATTTTCTTTAGAGAAGCCTTAAATGCTATTTCATTTTCTAATGTAATTAATTACAACAACAAATGCCAGCATTGGATTTGAACTACTCAGCAAAGTTACTAACAAAATTGCTTGATCTACATGTACAATAATAGAGAATTCTAACACATTCTGTCAAAATGAGAAAACTTTCTGAGGTACATTGCCTGATCATTTAGTTAATATTACATACAAAAGTGCTGTCTTAAACCAGAATTATAATTTAGATTTAGATTTTGAATTTCATTTACAACTTTAGCTTGGAGACAAAGTAAATAAAATATTAATCATTGTACATAATATTAAACAATTTCTAGGATACCTTGTCATTCCCTCCATCAAGTGGAAGTGACTCACTTCATACCAGCCAAAATATTTCAAACTGATCAATATTGTCCTTACCATTATCAGAGGATGCTGCAGGTAAAGCATGTACAGGTAATAAAGGCTGTACAGGTAAAGCATGTACAGGTAATAAAGGCTAGTAACCTAGTATACACATTTCTATCTTATTAACCACCATTATATAAAAGTCTTACCAAAATGAATGATTAGCAGATGCCAATATATATTACTATTTGGTATTGCTTGGCATACAGAAGATTGCAATTAATGTAAAAGAAATAAATGGTAAAAGTTATGCATTAATGAATGATATGAGTAACTGTAATGTACTAAAAAAGATGTACTAGTGTGTTGCTTCAAACCAGTAAAACTGTAGGCTATTTTCACTACATAAAATAAAACAAAATAAAATAAAAATTATAATAAAATTAATATAGTCTTGGCACAAAGCACAGATTTAACTGTGGCTGAAAAGAATGTGGATAATTGATCCAATACTAGGAGATAATAGAATAACAGGTAAATAAAATTGAGAAAAATCACAAAGTATCAAGATTTGAAAATAAAAATGGAAAGATTATAGCATAAACCAGTCGTAATGGCTCCCAGTGATTATCGGTACACTGGATGTCATACCAAAAATCTTGTACAGCACTTAGAATGGCAAAATTTTTATCTGTCATTATCAAATGGGCCCGCTGATTAGATCTACACAAAAACTATGCTGATTCATTATATTATCCTAAGTTCGTGGAAATAACTCGATGTATACAAAGACAAACACCAGCTAAAGAACTGTCAAATGTGATTTCACATTTATGTGTACATAATAGTATAATATAGCATTAAAATAAGTATCAGCCTTACATTATTGACTCTGAATGAAATTGTGAAAGGGTCTCCAAAAAAAGCCTTTACAACAGAACCTTTCTGGCTTGGCAGCCCGGTCAGGGGGAGGAAGAGGGGAGAGTTTCATACAAATGGTAGAGGGTTGGAGACCCTGCTTTACAAGTTTGCGGAATGCCACAAAAATAAAATTATTCTCTCCTTGGAGGTTAAGCCAGTTCATAGAAATGATGCTCTGCACCCATGGTGGCGAACCTATGGCACGTGGGCCACAGATGGCACGCAGAGCCCTGTGTGTGGGCACACACACCATCACCCCAGCACAGACAAAACGCTGCCAGACATGCACCAAAACAAGCGATGGGCAGAACAGGGCTCTGATTGGTGGATGCAGTTTCATTTCGCGCCTCACATTTAAGTTGATACCAGGGGCCTGTTTGTGAATGGTCCCCGCTCCTTTCCTTCTATTTAGAAAAACCCTCCCTGGCCTTTCTCTTTTTTCACCCCCAATTACCTCTGGTAGTTGTAATTTGCTTGCCTTCTTTCAAAAATTACAGATACACAATCAAATAACCTGTGCATTGACGAGATCTAATTGCAAAGATGTGTGTGTTTGTGTGTGTGTGTGTGTGTGTGTGTGTGTGTGTGTGAGAGAGAGAGAGAGAGAGAGAGAGAGAGAGAGAGAGAGAGAGAGAGAGACTGAGACTAGAGGGATCTTGCACACCACTCTCTATCTCTGCAGCAATAACGTATCCCTTGCTGCCCACTTTCTCGCCCTGTGCTTGCTCCCCTTGGTGTGTTCCTTTCTGGTGGCAGGATTGTCTCGGATTATGTGCAGAGTGCCTTTCAAATCAACCCCTGCAAATTTTCAGCCCCCACCCAGTCACATGACCACTGATGACCTAATGACTTAATGACCAGCTGGGTTGTTTGAATCCCACCACTGGTGTGTGCATGTGTGTGTGTGTGTGTGTGTATATATATGAGAGAGACAGAGAGAGAGACTCAGCTTGCTTTCCTTCTCCTAAGTTTGCAGTCGCTCTCAAAAGCTCAGTTTGTTCTCCAATTGCCTGAGTAGAGCCTTCTAAGAAGAGTTCACTGGCTTTATTGGGGTGAGAGAGAGAGACACACAGAGAGACGAAGAGAGGGGGGGAGAAAGAGAGAGGGGGAAGGAGGTAAAGAGAGAAACAGAGAGAGAAAAGGAAGGAAAAAGAGAGAGGGGGAATAGAGAGAGAGAAACAGAGGCAGAGAGAGGGACAGTAAGAGACAGAGGAAGGGAAAGAGAGAGGGAGGGAAGGAGAAAGAGAGGGGAAAGACATGGGGGAGAAAGAGAGGGAAAAAGAGAGGGAAAGTGAAACCAGCAGAGAGAGAGAGAAAGAGAGGGAAAGGGAGGAAAAGAAAGGGGGGAGGGAAAGAGAGAGGGGGAAAGAAAGAAAGGGAGAGAAAGAGAGAAATGATATTACAAAAGTTTTTCTTTTTTACAAACATAATATTTCAAAAGTAAAAAGAAAGAAGGGCCATAAAAGTGCATTTATCACATTCTTAGAACAACTAACTAAACTTGTTTATTTTGGGTAGTAAAACCTCATTATTCAGTTTAAATTGCCATGTTGGCACTTTGCGATAAATAACTGGGGTTTGGGTTGCAGTTTGGCACTCGGTCTCTAAAAGGCTCGCCATCACTGCTCTACACTCTGACAACTGAAAATCACAATTAAAGCTATAATCCTATATGCACTTATAGGGAATAATGAACTAAACAGTATCAAACTTTACATTCCATAGTAAAGTAATGAATGACTAATATAGCAACTCTACTAGTCTCTTTTTTTCCAATGTATTTATTAAAAAATGAGACAGAAGTAATCAAATAAGATATATAATGCTAAATACTGGATTTTTACCATTTTATTTTTTATAAAGATTGCAAGTCAATTTGGCACAAGTAAATAATTTTATAAGATAAATCATAATTACATTTGAAATATGAAAATGTTTAATTGGTCTCCCATCAATGTATTTTTATTAACATAAACAGAAGACTACAAAGATGGAGAAATAAACCAATCTTCAAGAGGGATAATCGGCTCAAATATAGTGAGAGGGTTTTTGTTTCTGTAGTATGATTAAAAAGTAATACAGAATTAAGTTCCTCTCCCTTCACTAAAGTTTATTTCCGACCCTGTGGAACGATCTCCCCGTCGAGATACGCACCCTCACCACCGTCCAGGCCTTCCGCGCAGCCCTTAAGACCTGGCTATCCCAACAGGCCTGGGGATGTCTTCGATTTGCCCCACCCGAGTGTGAATGTTGAATGCAAGTTGTGTTTTTTATTACCTTATTTATTTTGTGCACATATTGTTTGTTTTGAATTTCACCCCCCCCCCCCCTAATGATTGTAAGCCGCCCTGAGTCCCCTCAGGGAAAAGGGCGGCCTATAAATCCAAATAAACTAAACTAAACTAAACTAAACTAAACATATTATTTAATTTTGGAGATTTGTACCTTAAAATAGAATTCAAAACAAATTAAAACCCTCAATACATAAAGGCAACCAATGTAAACCATAATATTTATATTCATTAATTATACTTCATTTTAATGCTTAAAGGAAATGTTTCCATATGTAACTTTTATACAACTATCACCTTATACTGTATGTTCCTATCATAGATACTTTTCAGAAAAGCTAAAATTAAAATCAAGCTCTTGGAGACCAATTTTATCTGAAAAATGAAGTATCTTTAAGCCTTTATCTAGTCTTTCCCAGGCCAAAATGGGAAGATGCCTATGGAATTGGTACTAGTTTGAACTCTGCACTTCTGGATTTGATCGTTCATGCCTGCCACAAGCAACCAGAAAGTAGCAGCATCCCAGAACCAAACAAGGCAGTTTATGAAGCATCTGTCTTCTTTTTTTTTCTATCCCAATATTTTCATTATGGTACTATTCACACATTATAAATGCTGTTTCTCTTTTTATACACATTGGATAGGAAACACCTTCTTGAAAAAGTTGCTTTAGGTAATAATGTAAAATGGTAAGTAAACTAAATATAGTAGATATACAGTATAATGAATACCACCATTTCAAATAATATTAATGTTTCCTAATGTTTTGAATATTTTTAAATTTTCTTAATTAATCTAAAAACTATTTAAGACAGATGCCAAGAGACATGCAAAACAAGAAAAAATGATGTTAGCTATTCTTCATCAAATTATTAAAAATAAATTTCTGGATAATTTTACAATTATTTGTATCTATATTGTTTAGAAGGTAAACTTACAATCTTATAAATTTTATAAGATGGTAAAGTGTTCTGTCCCCTCCTTCTCCGCTCGTTAACAGACAACAGGCAGACAAACTTAAAAGGAATTCACTTTATCAGTTCTCGGCTCAGACTGGCTGCGAGCCCAAAAATAAACATAAATAAAGTCTCTGACGAGATAACAGAATACCAAACAAAAACTCTTACAAAGCAATGCACTTCTCCAAGTGTCTCCTTGAATCAGGGTTACAGAAAGCCAATCACTTCTCCAAGTGTCTTTCAAATAAACCACGACCGATGATCAATGAATGTTGAAACACACGAATGAACGTTGACTCTTGCAACCAGGGCGTGGCACCATCCGTCCTTTTATCACCAGAAGACCCACTAACGAGCCCCAGCTGCATTGTTAAACCTGTATCCCGAAAAGACTCACAGGAGACGTCTGCTGAGTCACAACAGTAAAGTATACATTGAACCTCAAAACAACAGTTCGAGAGGAGGGGCCGAAGCCGTACGAGAAGACGTGCGATCTCAAAACTCTGAGATCACAGTCAACACTTTTATTGCTGGGGGGTTCCAACGAACCTAAATCATCCCGAAGAGATGGTGAACGGAAGATTACATATTGCTGATCTCGGGGATATTGCAAAATCTCTAAAAAAAGCAAGGGAAAGTCTTCTGCTGGTAATAAAAATTCCAGTCTGTCAAGACTGACAAAGTCTGGGCGGCATCAGAAAGGAACAGAACGATGTGGAAGAGAAAGTGTTTCTAGCTGGTGAGAAACTTTTATTGTTTAAAAAAAACAAACTGCCTATAAAATCTAAAAACTAATTTAAATCAAAGAATAGAAGAACTTAGCGGCGAATTTGATTTTTGTAATGGTTCTGGACAGTGGTTATCTTACTTTTTAAATGCTATTTACATGGATTGATTCTAAGCAAAACTTTTTCAAATGGATGGATTATCCTTCTAACATTTCTTTGTGACTCTCTGTAAGCTACAGATGGATTGTTTTGACTTCGACATTCTAAGCTTTTATTGCTTGGCTGTTTGGCTTAAGATCTGATAAGATTTTACAGCTGTCCCTTTGAAGTTTGTTTTCGCTTGCAGAGAGTTTGCGAGTGAGTGTTTCAATCTTGTTGAGCTTCTAAGAAAAAATACAACTGCGTATAAACATGGCCTCTCTCCGAGAAGTACTCTTAGCTCTGCAGAGAGTGTTGGATACAGAGGAAAGAATTAAGAGAAAATTGGATTATTTGGTGCATTTGGCAACGAAATGTGATGAAAAAACTGAGGATGTTCTTCAAACACAAAATAAGAAGATTGAAATTCAAACAATTGAAATGGAAGACAAATATAAAGAGATTGAGCCTGTTGATATTCGTGGCAATTGGTTTATTTCTGAGGGAGGAAAGAGTGGAATATTGGAAGAGGAATTAAATGGAGAGAAAATTTATTTCAAAAGACAGGACATAGAAGAAGAAAGCATTAAAGAATTTATGGACTATGAAATACTATTCACAAAATATTTGATAACACTGCTGAGAATTAAAGACAAGCTGAAAAAGGAAACAGAATGAGGGCGTCAATATTATATGAGAGATACTATAAACAATGAGTTGCAAAAAGGAGTCCATACAGATTTGTTTAAGAAGATGTTTGGAGGACTGGATCCACAAATGGCAGAAGACAAGATTGTTTTGCTATTGGAGAGGTACAGGTTGATAGATGGAAGAGTATAATTTAAAATTAGCTAAACTTAGTTAAATTCAGTGATAATAGGTATAGTTAAATAAAAATTGATAATGATAGTAATGTATACAATGTTGAGCTGTTATGATAAGTAAAATTGGATATGAATATTGAATGTTACCCGTGAAGGGAAGGTTAGAAATATTTTTGGACTATATATAAAGGTTATTAATAACAATAACAATAAAAAAGAACAAAATTAGACACAGCTAAGTTTTAATAGGGGGGGAAATGTTATGATATAGGATATAATTAAATAAAGAAAGGATAATGTTAAATTATATCATGGAGGATTAGAAAATTTTGGTATTAAATATTATGGATGTTTAGCTAAAACAGGATATGAGGATTTAATGTTAATGGAGGATTTTATAACTAAGTAAATGAAATGCCAGCATGTGGTTATGTATTAAATCTTGGTATATTTTATGATGAAGGATGTTTAAATAATTATAGTCAAAAAAAACTGGAGGTATAATAAATATCTAATAAATATAATAAATATCTGATAAATATAATAAATATCTGAGTTAAGATATTAGAATTAATATGAATTATATTTGATGACAGTGGAAGAGATGCACAAAAGCCTTTTGTAACCAACTGATACACTTTCTACAATATGTAAAGAAGGAGGATTTGTATGTTTGTTTTGAAAATTAAAAAAAAATTATTTAAAAAAAACAGTTTGACAATCCAACTGAGAGTTCCAGGTTGCTTCTCTCCTTGATTGGTTGATGATTATTTATTGGCTAAAAATTCATTTCTTCCTAGAGGGACTCTTTAGCATTGACAGATAACTTCCCCTCCACCTGGAAACAGGTGATAGATCACCAGCTGGGCTCTTATGGGCTCTCCTTGGCATTTTTAACATCCCTAGGTTTGACCAAGTTAAGCACGTAGTCATTAATAGAATAAAAGACATGAAATTCCATTCAGAAATAAATAGGATGCCTCTCCACAGTAGGAACAGAATTAAACAGGATGTGGGAACCATCAAGATTTAAACGACCTGATTTTCCTGAAATATAGAATAGCATTCTTCAGAGCCAGATTTAACATCCTCCCCTCAGCATTCCACCAATGCAGGTATAACAAGACCCTATTAGCGGAACTAGTATGTATATAAGAGGTAAAGGAGAAGTCAAAGATATCACACGTTTTATTGCACTGAGAGTTATACAGAGTTTTTAGGTCAATATATATTCTCCCCTTATTAGAGAGATTACCGGGGGGGGGGGGGGGGGACAGACAATTTTTATGTAGACTATCAACCTCTGGGACTCAAACCCGGCTATTGCACGTCCAGTAGTAAAATTCTGTGCAGCTGCAAAAGCCACGAAGAAAATTTGATTACAAAATTCAAGATGTTTACTGCACCAATTTCTTGTAGATAATAATTTTTAGAGAATCTATATTTACGCTCATACTTACATGCCATCCCATCACGTGGCCAAGGGTAAGAGCCATACTGTTTGATACCATATATTTTATTACTATTAAAATTATTTAGTAGTAGTAGTAGTAGTAGTAGTAGTAATATCTTTTGACACTATTGTAAAGTGATAATTTTGTCTATTGCTGGTCTGTAACCGTAATAAAGATTAAGATTAAGATTAAAGATTAAGATTAAGATTAAGATTAAGATTAAGATTAAGATTAAGATTAAGATTAAGATTAAGATTAAGATTAAAGATTAAAGAAAGATTAAAGATTAAAGATTAAAGATTAAAGATTAAAGATTAAAGATTAAAGATTAAAGATTAAAGATTAAAGATTAAAGATTAAAGATTAAAGATTAAAGATTAAAGATTAAAGATTAAAGATTAAAGATTAAAGATTAAAGATTAAAGATTAAAGATTAAAGATTAAAGATTAAAGATTAAAGATTAAAGATTAAGATTATTATTATTATTATTATTAAGAATAATAATACTGTATTCATTAAACATGAAACTCAAGTCAACTGAACTTTCAAAAATGCATCACAAGTACAACTGACTGATGCTAATGGTTGATACGGGTTGCTGCCAGCTTCCTAGGTATCAACCAATATCTTCATAAAATATATGATGTTCCTAGTAGCACAGTTTTTTGCAGTTCCGCTGGTGTTATTGCAGGAAGCTGCAATTTCTTGATGTGTTTTGTAAAATTCTTGGAATGGTACCAAGTGCCCCGATGACAATGGGTATCACTGTTACATGTTTCATCCACAGCCATGTAGTTTTGATGGCCAGGTCGCAATATTTCATTTTTTTTCTAGTTCTTTTTCTTCGACTCTGGCATCTCCTGGTACAGCGATATCAATAAACTGTACACTTCGGCTCTCTACAACCGTGATATCTGGTGTGTTGTGTTCCAAATGATGGTCTGTCTGTATTCAAAAATTCCACAAGACCTTCTCATTTTCGGTAACTTTTTCCACCTTGTGCTCCCATGACTTTTTGGATATAAGTAAGTCGTATTTTTTACATAATGATCAATGGATTAATTTAGCAACTCGGTTGTGTCTAGCTTTGTACTCAGTTTGTGCAATTCTGTTTCATTCACATATTAAATGTGAAACAATTTCGACTTTGTTGTTGCAAAGTCGGCAGTTAGGATTGTCAGTGGATATCTTAACTTTCATGGCATTAGCTTGTAGTAATGATGACAATGATGAAGATTATTATTATTATTGTCAAACAACTTATTATGGAACAAAAATACAATGGAAAAATCCTTCCTTTCTATGGACAACAACGTCTGAAATCAATTTAGAGTAAATAATAAGTAAAATAAATAGTATTTTTCGGAGCATAAGGCGCTCTGAAGTATAAGACACACCTAGCTTTTGGTAAGGAAAACAAGGGAAAAATATCTGCCTCCCAGCAATTTGCCTCCTTGCAACAAACAGCAAACAGTACAGACAATTTGCACTTTGTACTATTACATTTCAGACTATACTTATACAGATGCTGTTGAAACTGATGTGCTTTCTGGAAGTATAGTTATTCTCTGCTATTTAAAACAAGATACAATAGCACTGGGCCTCTTCAGATCAAGCATTTATTTTAAAAAGCTCCTTCATTTTGTTAAGCTATCTAGAACAATAATAAAGCAGTCTTTAAAAAATAAGTCTAATAACTTGAGCATTCTATAGGCATTTATAGTTATTGACTGACCTCCTTGCAGCAAACAGCCTGATTAGCACAAGAAAAAAAAAATCTGCCTCCCAGCAATTTGCCATGTGGAGCAAACAGCAAGTTTCACTTTCAATTTCTCCAGATCATCAGCTGTTTCAGGCTGTAGGGATTATTATATCTTATTGCAGCCTCCCAAGCCCGTTTGCTGCAAGGAGGTAAATTGCTGGGAGGCAGAGGCCAAAGGATTGGGGCTGGTGGGTGGGTGAGGCTACATTCAGTGTATAAGACATGCCCACACTTTCACGCTTTTTAGGGGGGGGAGGTGCATCTTATACTCTGAAAGTACAGTAGGTAATATAAAAATGAAGTCTACTAGTGAAATGGCTATGGAGGCAAACACAAATATACCTTCAGAGATAGTTTCTGAAGAAGCTGAGTCTTTCAGAGCCATGGTTACACTAATACTTCAAGGTGAGATGTTTCTCAGGTGATTGCTTTTGTGAAGCAAATTAATTAAAATATTATTTTTTTCACTACTGTTATAAGCAGACGGGAAAAGCAGATGTGTTTTTGGCAACATTGTTATCAATGGTCAGATTATTTATTTCAAAGAGCAATTATTTTCTTCTAGAATATCATCCCATGTATCATAATGGGTATCTCTATTTTTTGCTATATATGCCATTAACCTCGGCAATCGGGCTCAGATTTATTTAATTTTATTTATTCTAGCAAATCTATATAGTTTCCAGACATTTTGCATTAATTCAGACCAGAAGACAGATACATTTTATGGTGAAAACATACAAAATTTCTGATATCTGTTATGTAAAATGGTATTTCATTTTGGTTTCTTCTACTTCTAGCTTTCACACTTAATCTGCCAAAAACTAATTACAAAGGAAGTATGTCAAATGCAGAATTAAATGCCATACAAATCAATATTTATGCAATATTGTAAGATTACAAAACTATTTGAATTACATTCTGAAATAAATTCATATATTCTTGCAATATAGTACCTCTGAAGTACTCTCATTGTTGATATCCACTGCATTTCCAGGGGCTGCAGATGAATCCGACTCAGAGCTCTGAGATCCAACCCTGCCTGGAGTCTGAAAAAAAGAGAAAATGTAATATATTATTACTGTCAAATTGCCTTGCTCTGGGCACTACTGTCAGCAATAAAATTATTCCCAAATTTATTCTATGATTAGGAATGTAGCAACAGATAATTCTTATAGAAGAAGCCAAATAAAATAACTTTCTTGAGGTAGAGTTGCTAAAATTTTATTTAAAGAAAGCAAAAAACAAAAATAATCATTACCAATAACTGCTTCTCTTCATATATATTTTCCCTACAGAATAATTCTATATGTGATGTGAATGTACAGATATACTATGCAGTGTGAATCATAGGTTTAAGACAACAACTTTCTTTGACTACTGCTTATCTAAATATTCCAAGTTGCATATATTAAAAACTGAACTTTAAAAAAAATCAACCTTCAAATCTTCCACCTATCCACTCAATTTGTGATACATTCTCGGATACAATACAGTCTATATTTTAGCAATCAACAGAAAATAAAGCTGACCTACAAACTTTAAAATTACTCTTATGAACTTTCATCAATATAAACAAATGTTCACAACTCCCAACTAGGTCCCAGAAGTTGGGGGAGAAGGTAGGAAAGGGGTAGTTTACTGTGCACTATATATGTATGGGATTTTCCCCTGCCTTCTGTTCACTGTTTGCTGATCTGCACATATACCGCTCACTGTCACTTATGTAAGGTAAGAACTCCACTATTCATATTTTTTACGCTTGTTTGGTCTTATAAACAAACTGGACTTTGAATAGCCTTTCAGAGCGTACCCTATCTGTAAGTAGAGGAATATCTATAAGATAAAATGTGTATCTGAATCTTCAAGAAAGTTTTATTTTAATGAATAAGAAAACGACTACTTTTAAAAGAAAAAACTAAAAGTACAATTATAAAGAAGTCTAACGAGAAAATGGAGGTCAGCAGAAATCACCAATAAAGTCCTATGAAGATGTGAAGACCAAGCCTCCCTCAACAAGATTATATTTTACCATGTAAATATGAAGAAAAAGATGAAAGCTCAGGATTGAAGCTTGAGTCATAGAAATATGTCAAGGAATGCATATTTAGTTTCAAAAGATTTACATCTTCAGACTCAAATGAATTTGCTGATGGTTTCAACTTTTATGTATTATCTTCTAGAAATCCTGGAGAATAGTTGATTTGCCAGATGACTAAATAAAAGAAAATATTGCCCCTAACTTCAAAAGGTGGGAAGAGGGGATTCAAGAAGATCTGTCAAAACACCATCTGGGAAATTTAGAACAGATCACAACAAGATTAATTTGTAAGCCCCTTGAAAACAATGCAGTAATTACTAAAATCAGCACAGATTTGTCAAGAACATTTTTTGTTCAGACTGCTAAGAGGAATCATCTCTTGTACGTTCTGCCCCTCTTGTTCAGACTGTTCATATACTTTAGGTCCCATTGATTAAACTATGTCAAGATCCAAGGTGGCGCAGTGGTTAAATGCAGCACTGCAGGCTACTGCTAGATCAGCAGGTCAGCGGTTCAAATCTCACCGGCTCAGGGTTGACTCAGCCTTCCATCCTTCCGAGGTGGGTAAAATGAGGACCCAGATTGTTGGGGGCAATATGCTGACTCTCTGTAAACCGCTTAGAGAGGCCTGAAAGGCCTATGAAGCGGTATATAAGTCTACTGCTATCTGACTGGACTCAACAAGTAGGCCTTCTCTATCACTCTATTTGCCCTATGGAATAACCTCTCAAAGCTTCTAATCTGACCTATATTTTTTTAAAAAAAAACCTTTAAACCACTTTTCCCCCATGACATGGAATAGGGTGGCTGACACCCAGACTGGAGAAATGCTTTGTGTAACAGAATGTATTGTTTTGAACCTCCATATAGTCTCTTTGTTTTCTCTTGTTGTTTTTTCTTTTTAATCTTCTAATTTAATTTATTCTTAAATATTGTATGCCACCTAGATTTGCCATGGAGTAGGTTGGCTTCATAAATTACTTGATAATTAAATGAATGAATAAGCAGGTCTTGTCAAAATAACTTCATCCCATTTTTAATAAATTTACATTATTAATACTTATGGGAATGCAATATCTGTATTGCCAATCAAGTAGTAGAACGTAGGTGTATATACTACTCATAGTCTTTTACAGCACTCTCTCAATTTCAGCATATTGCTCTCAACAATCTGGGTCCTCATTTTACCAACCTTGGAAGGATGAAAGGCTGAGTCAACCTTGAGCAGATCAGGATTGAACTCCTGGCTGTGGGAAGAGTTAGCCTGCAATTCTGTGCCACCATGACTTATTAGTCACAAAGTGGCTGCAAAAGTGGAAAATCTCATTTTAGACAACAATATTAAAATACGTTCTGAATTACAAAAAGTAATTTTGTTCCTTTGTTGACTGTGTCTTGTTTTTACACTATCAGAAGAGAAATAATCCTTTCTTAATCTTAAATTCAATACCCAAACAGAGTATGAATATGCAATAGGACCTTCTCCTGAATATTATTTTGTAATAACAATTCTTCAATGTCACTAGTACAGAACTTTTCTAGCTCTACTATCAAAGATTCTTTAACTAAAAATACCATTATGAAAGAAATTGCCATTGGAACCTTATCTTTAGTACAGGCAGCCAGGAAATGTACATTAAAATATCTAGGTAGTATAAGTACACATTGCATTAAATTTTATGATAGAAACTTTTTTTTATGTTATAGGTAATCCTTGGATAAAGATGGGATCAGGAACTCTGCTGCTAAGTGCGATATCCTGTGACCTCATTGACTTATGACAGCAGTTCCAGTTGCAGTCATTAGGCGAATTGTCACAGCCATTAGACATGACATCATGTAATCACTATTTGTGATCTTCTGCCAGTTTCCCATTGACTTTGCTTGTCAGAAGCCGTCAGCAAAGGTTGCACATGGGATGACCATGAGATACTGTAACTATCATAATTGCAGGCTGATTGCCAAATGCCTGAATTGCGATCAGATTACTACAGGGACTCTGTAGGCTACAACTTCAAGGACTGTCCATTAGTTTCCTCATTCAGCACCACTGTAACTTCGAATGGTCACAGAAAATGGTAGTGAGGACTATCTGTATTGCATGAGTGATTTTATTAGTACCGTAGGTTACCAGACTTATTAAGAGAGTGAGTAAACTCACCAATTACTATATATGGAATAGTGTATATGTATATGTAGAGTCACAACCCCTGGTAAGCCCCAATTATGGGAGGAAGCTAACTGCTTCCATCATCTGTCAATCGGCTCGTCACAAGAGTCCATCACAACAGAAACCCAATATTTTTACTGTTGCCTTTGTTATATTTGTGTTTTTTATTTGTGCTGATAAATAAATAAAGGGAGACTAGTATAGATCTATTTCAAGCTATTTCTATTTCGATCTATTTCAAGCTATTTAGCTCTCATCAGCTAGCCATACCCTTCGAATCCCAGTAAGGGTATGGCTAGCTGATGAGAGCTAAATAGCCTGAAATAGATCTATACTAGTCTCCCTTTATTTATTTATCAGCACAAATAAAAAAACATATTTATATATATATATATATATATATATATATATATATATATATATATATATATATATGTTTTTTTATTTGTGCTGATATATATATATATATTCAAATGAAACAGTTATCAAGATGTGGAAAAATAAGACAAGTATAAGCACCAAGAACAGTTACATTACAGGTGCAAATATGATTCACCAGGAAGATATTTGACAGCATAGAAATACAATATATATTCTTCTGCTTGGATTTATGAATCTACAGATGACCAAAAAGTCAAATTATAAGATCTTACATGCACATTCTTCTGTGACATTTCTTGCCTGTCAATGTTTATCAATGATGGTAAGACAGTAGATGACAAATGATAATAAGATGCAAAGTGCATATAATCCGAGTTAAAGAATCCTAGTACAAGCTCATATTCTGGAAATACACAGCAATATGAATCATGCCATCTGCATTGGCAGTTCTCAGAAAAAGAAGGAGAATAGTTACACAACAGAAGTAACTTCTTTCTCACTGGATTATCGAAGAATCTTCACATAGGGATCCATAAGTAGAGAAAGTTAAAAGGAGAAAGGGTGTAACCGACAAAACTTGCATTATGACTTAACAAGCAAATTTTATATTTATATACTTGCATCAGACATTGAAACTCATGTAAATTAGGGTTTGTGTTGTGAAGTTACAACTTGCACTCCATCCACATGGCTTTCTAAGGATGCCTATAAATGTTCCCTATTGAATAGAGTACATACTTACAGAATTTCAAAAACTGATGTTCTAATTATTTGGTAAGGAAGCGTTTCAGCTGTGTAACTTTTTAAGGGACAAGACAGAGACCATGAGTATCCACACATCTGAGTTCTTCTATATTCCCAGAAGTCCAACTATAACAATACAGCTCCTAGGCATTGTTTACATATACAATTTCACAACTTCCATCCACTCCACCTTCCATTCTGTATGAAAATTTACAGCATTCCTTATCTTTTATTTGCCCCCCTCTTTTTGCCTTCCCCAATGCATAGTTCAATACAGCAGCAAAAGGACTTTAAACAAAATCCATCTGTTGTTAAAGGTACTTCTGTTTTGTCATTAGTGTCAATGTGTATCTGAAAAAGAACATCTCAGGGAAGAGGTGCAATACCAGAAGTTATGTGAATCAAATGTCCAACAGCGCCTACAATTGTGCAGAGCTCTGATCCGCTGCTGTGTTGAATGAAGTCTTGTCTGTCTAATTTATATAGCCACCACTCTCATCAAACAAGTGAATCTAAAAATGCGGGAAAGGCCAACACCCTCAACAGAAACAGCCCAACCGCAGTTAACTCTGCCAGGCCTTGGAGCAACGTTCAGAGTCCGCATCCTCGACAGGCAAAAAAGTCTGTCCGTTCCCATCTTCATTTCCCTCTCCCCGTTTTCCCCTATCCAAGATGGAGTCCCACAACTTCTCCCGCCTCTCCAGCTCCAACTCAGGGACGATCCCACGCGAAGCCTAAGGTCGCCCGCCCTCCCTCCGCAGCTCCACGCTTCTCCTTCGGCACTAGTCTAGCCTTCCCCTCCCCGAAAGATCCCATTGCTCCCAGGCTTCTCTCCCACCCTCGGCCACGAAGATTCAGGGGGAAAGGGGGCCTAACGGAGAAGGCACCCGGGGCCAGAAAGCCGGGTAGTCGCAAGAGCTGCTGCTCGCTGGGAAGGGAGGGAGCGGCCAGCCCCAGAGGCCTGAGGAAAGTCAGGCAGGCAGCTGGGTGTCAAAGCGCCCACTCGGGTGCTGGGCCGGCCGCAGGAAGTGCCGCGGCGCCTCAGGCAGCCAACCCAGGCGCTGCAACAGGGAGACCGGCGCGCCGCCACCGCTGCCCCCTTCTCACCCTCTGTAAAATCCTCCTCAGCATCGCAGCAGAGGTCACGTCCCTCCAGGGAGCGACGACTCCAGCCTCAGCGCGGCCTCCCCTGAGCCATCTCCAAATCACGGGCTACCCCCGCCCTGCCTCCCTCTGGCTCCGGCCCGACTCGTTCCGCCGCTCCTTGACAAGCAGGGAAAGGCGCCGCCAGGAGTAGGGCGGGGAGACAGGGAAGGAAAGAAGGGGGCGGCCTAAGCCGCGAAAGGAAGGCGCGCCGCCCGGCCTCCTCTCCTCCGCTTTAGGCTGGCGGAGGTGGGGCTCCGCGCTGTCTGGCGGAGGGGCGGAGCTGTCGTCGGGCCGCGTTTGAGTCTGGTCCGAGGAGGGTGGAGGCGAGCGGACGGGTGGGAGAGCGGGTGATGGTGACCCTCAGTCCGCGCTGACGGCGAGAATCGCCCCCGTCTTCCTTCTCCCCCTCTCTCCCCTTCCGCAAGGCAAGGCGGCAGCGCCTCATCTCAGCTTCTCTTCGCTTGTCAGTTGCGGAGTTTCCCCAAGTGACTCTGGCCACGTGTCAGATGCATCTTTCCAGGCATGACGGCCGCCCCATCCCCACAGACGGTACTTGACGTTTCGCTCTTCTGGGTCCTTGGAGAACGGATTCTAAAAATACGGCACTCTAAAGGAAACCATTCCGCTGCCCTCGTGATTTTCCAAGCTCGCACACTGATACGGGTGCTGAAATAACCTTGTCGAAATCAAGCTGAACCTTTTTTTCCAACATCTCCAACCACCCCAGAATGAGCTTCATCCTTAACTCCAAAATACAAGGGCTGGCATGTTACATTGTCTCGGAGAACTAAATATTATTTTAACGTTTAGAAACTCAGGCTGATGTCCAGAGCAGAACTGACGCTACACCCCACCCACAAAGGGATAGAATTTGCAGCACTATATTGCAATGCTGCTTTCATCACTCTGATCAAAGCAATGAGTTTCTATGGGTGTTGCTGATTATTCACTAAAACAGGAAAAACATAAGAATACATTCAAAAATTATACAGCACTATTCAAACTGAAACACTGAGAAGTGATAGTGAGCAACTTTTAAGGTCTATAATGCAACTTTATTCTGGGCAGGGAGTCTAAAGTATTTTTTTTTTCAAAAGATCATTGAGAAATACATGAATATGATAAAGTTTAATAGTACATTTGCAAACTTAAAGCAATCGTGATAAAATAAACTGTCTGAAATTATATAATGTTTTCCATTAATGTGAAAACGAAATACTGAATGCTACAAAAGTGATATATTATTAAAGTAAGCATGCTGCATGGAATGCATAGCAAAAGATTCAATAGCAGGGAATAAGACAAAGATACATGATGTCTTCTTGATTTCTTATACATTGATAATAAATTGTTGTCTGATGATTTATTTATTTAATTGTATCCCATATTTACTATTTTTACAAATATCCAACACAACTTTTTCCTCCTATTTTCTCCACAACAACAATTCTGTGAGGTTGGGTGGGCTGATGGAAAATGACTGGCCCAAAGTCACCCAGCTGGCTTTCATAGCTAAGGGAACATTTGAATTCACAGGCTCCTGGTTTCTAGCCTGGTGCCTTAAGCACTATGGCTAAACTACTTTCTCCAAAAAAACATTGACATAGCATTGCAATGAAATACTTTCTTTAGAGTAAATCATTAGGAACACAGGCTTACTTCTTTTTAATCGCATGATGACTTACATATGGAGGATTAGAGTGACATCAATGAAAGGCAGAAGGTTACTATGAAAGAACTGGAGAAAAATGCACAATGGATCATTATTAATTTGCTTTAGCTCTGATTAAATAGCTGAAATTTTCAAAAGCAATAATTAGACACCATGCAGTGTAATCAAGTTCAAAATATTGGAATATTTCACAGATGATTCAGAACAATTATAACCTGTTCATACAAATACAAAGAGAAAGGAAAGTATTTTGCAATTAATTTGGTTCATGTTACATTTAGTAAATAGAATAGATGAACTTATATAAATATTTTTTAAGATTTAACCTTTAAATTCATTTTATTTCTAACTGAAAGATTGTAGAAAACTGATTAGGAGCCATGATGCTACAGTGGTTAGAATGCAGTATTGCAAGCCAACCCTGCCCACAGCCAGGAGTTCAATCTGATTCAGCCTTCCATCCTTCCAGGGTCGATATTGGGGGTAATATGCTGACATTTGTAAACCGCTCAGAGAATGTTGTAAAGCACTATGGGGTGGTATATAAGTCTAAGTGCTATTGTTACTGGTAGTATACTGTATTTCCTTAAAGCTGCTATATAGGCCTATCTCAAATTCAATTGTGTCACAATGTTTAATGATTCAATTCATTTGGAAGAGAGAATAAAATTAAGTTTTTTATGAGCTACTCAATAGATAATCGTCACATTTGTATTGCCTTCAATAGATATAATTAATTGAAATTAGTGTTATTAAAAGTAGAGTTATTCATTGTACCATACAATAACAAATGTTCACTGGATGGTTTACAAGTTAAAAAAAAATAAAGCCATAAAATACAATTTGAAAATAAAATAAAAAACAGCACAAGCCAGCAATGTTTTTGGAAAAACAATAAGAAAGAATAAAAAAGTATAACAAAACTAAAAGAATAATAAAAATATATACAACCTAAAAATATTATTGTCTCTTGTGAGTCATCTTGAAAAATCTGCAGCTAATACCTAAAGTTTTATCTATTGATTACTTTTTTCTATTATAATGTATGATAAAGTGTATAGGAGATGGTGTGTCTGACCTGTCCCACTCTGATCCCTTAGTGAAGAAAAACCCTTGACTCCATTTGGTTGAAGTGAAAGCTACTTTTACTAAGAGGGGCTGATTGCAGTAAAGTCAGGCGGAATCTGAGTTTCCCGCACATCAATACAAAACTATTTTCTTCATTCCCATCCCTCCCCCTCCCCCCCCGCCAAGACCAGTCCAACCCCAGAATGTTTTGGGAACGCTAAGGTGTTTGGGCTGGTAATTTTCCACACTCAGGGCAAACGACCTTGAAGATGCCTGGCATGAACTGGTTCCATGTGGATCTGCTTTTCTTCACCTATCAATGAATTCCCTCTCAAATTCCCACAAAAAATGCATGCTGGTTTATTGCCCTTTTGTTGTCCCCCTCACCATCCCTCCCCCCCCCAGTCTTTTGATGGTAGGACTCCAGCAAGACACCAAGCTGAAGATGGTGGACCTGACATGGTAGCTTTTATACTGTAAATAAGAAATTTCTTAGTGAGAATTTTTTTTTTATTGGTTCAATTTCCTCCCACAGATTTGGGAAGAAGTAATCATCCCACAATTTCCCAAGCTACTATTACCTTGGCTTGACTATTTCCTCTTTTTTTAAACTTAGCAATATAGTCATCATTATCTCACCATCATTTGGTAGTTGTCTATATAATTAGACATTAGTAAAATGTCTGTTCAGCATCTGAATCTTCTGCCTGAGTATTATAAACCCACAAATTCTTTATATATATATATATATATATATATATATATATATATATATAATTTTTACAACCCCTGGTAAGCCCCAATTATGGGAGGAAGCTAACTGCTTCCATCATCTGTCATTCGGCTCGTCACAAGAATCCATCACGACAGAAACCCAATATTTTTACTGTTGCCTTTGTTATATTTGTGTTTTTTTATTTGTGCTTTATTTATTTATCAGCACAAATAAAAACACACACACACACACACACACACACACACACACACACACACACACACATATATATATATATATATATATATATATATATATATTCAATCATCTTAGACTTTAATTTTCCATATGTGTTTTCTTTTAAGTTTTTTCAGGGATGTGTTTAATCAAAATCTTGAACAGAGGCCAAATAAAGGTTATCATATGTTTTTCTCAGTCTCATGTTTTCTTAATATTTTCAAGAGTTTGCAATAGCTTGATAACCATGATGTCTTGAGCTGTTTAGTGCATTGTTCTTTCCAAAGATGCAAATCTAGAAATAGTAGAGATATTTATGGGAATATTTTATTAGTTTAGCATCTGGATGCCTTGAAGGAAGGATTAATAATTGCAATGGCATACAGAGGGTTTGAACCCAATCCAATATAAATGATAAAAATGTTCCTTCTTCTTTTGTACAAGTTTGTTGTAAATCTGATTTCTCCTGCTTTTATTTATCACTCTATAGTACCTATCTAAAAATATTCCTGTGTTACATTATCCAATACATTAGTCTTCTTCTCATATTCACATACACACACAGGTGGGACGCAGTGGCTCAGTGGCCATGACACTGAACTCAGAAAGGTTGGCAGTTCAGCGGTCGAATCCCTAGTGCCGCGTAATGGACTGAGCTCCCGTTACTTGTCCCAGCTTCTGCCAACCCAGCAGTTCAAAAGCATGTAAGAATGCAAGTAGAAAAAATAGGAACCAACTTTGGTGGGAATGTAACAGTGTTCTGTGCACTCTTGGCATTTAGTCATGATGGCCACATGACCAGGGAGAGGTCTTCAGACAGCTCTGGCTCTTCGGCTTTGAAATGGATATGAGCACCGCCCCCTAGAGTCGGGAACGACTAGCACATATGTCCAAGGGGAATCTTTACCTTTCTATACACAGACAAAACTGAAATGGCATTGAAACTAGAAAGCAAGAAGGAAACCATCTCATTTTTTATAATGCTCTAATTGTGTGTGTGTGTGTGTGTGTGTGTATTGTGTTGTGTGTATCTGTGGGTTTAGGGTTATGTATGAAAATCCTATGTCATATGGCATTACCTGGTTCAAGAGAAGTTGCCTGGATAGCTCCTGCTAGTAAAGGGAAAACTATCTCCTCAAAGAAGGATAAAAAGATTTGTGTTTGCACCAATTTTGCACTCCAGTATTATATGGTAAATCCCTCCTGAACATCCTGTGCTGACAATTTGGCAGCAATTCCTGTGATTGACACATATGGCAGATTTCTGGCTTCCTTCTGAAGACATCCAGTACCCCCGTATTTAATAATAGACACAATGCCCTTATCCACAAACCACTACATCGACTAACGCCTGCATCAGTCAACTTCTCACATGCTTGTTCAGTATGTTTGTCTTCACCACTAAATAATCTATTCCATGATCTCATCTCAACCTTTCTATCACTGAGTGTAGATTATTGCCTATCAGGCCTTTATTCTACATTTCTTGTCATTCTCTTTTTTTTATCTTGCCATTGGATTACGTTTTAAAGATAATCCCTTTTTCACCAGTTTCCATTGCTTCTTAAAGTCTGATAGTATAAAACAAAGAGCAATTGTCATCATATGAGTCTGTAGGGAAAATTTCAAAATCCATGTCTAAGTGATAATTTTATTAAAATTCAACTCATTTCCTGATCATGACATATCCATTCTTGTGTTTTGTAATTGTGTTTCTTCATGGTATATATTTTAACTTCAAAATCCAGCGGATATTCCTGGGATTTTCCTGGTGGTCTCCCATACAAGTTCTGCTCGGGATTGAATCCATTTAGCTTATCAAAATTGGATAGAGGTGCCACTTTGATTAGCCAAACCTTTATTATAAACAACCAAATGAACACAAAAATGTAAAAAAAAACCTTTTGCGTTTTAGATATTGTAAAAAATAGAAGAGAAACAATGTTTCTATTCTGCTACTGTATGTTAAACCATCGCTATAAGTTTTCTTTGTTTCAAAGACATTTTATATTTGCAAAACATAAGAATTTTGCTTATACTGTTGGACAATTGAATGAAATGGCAAGTAAATATTATCATTCAGAAAAGTGATTTTGAAATTCCTAGAAACATCAGCAAAGTTGCCAGTTATTCAGTTTTATTTCTTTCTTTCCACAAGGGGGCACCATGTGGATTTTCTCCTTCAGGAACCAACTTCGCTAGACTTTGTGAAAAAGTTGTTTTAAAGCAAGGGTGTCAAACTCAAGGCCCAGGGGCAGGATCCAGCCTGCAGGGTGCTTAGAACTGTCCCATAGGGTCGCCGTGGAAACAGCAAAGGATCAGCCCACGGTGTCTCTGCCAGCGAAAACAGAGATTGGGAGCTTCATTTTTGCTGGCAGAGGATTGCAGGAGGCTGTCCCAGACAAAAACGAAGCTCGGCCCCAGGCGCCCCAACATGAGTGCATCGAGCTGGCCATGCCCACCCTGGCCACGCCCCACACCCACCCAATTGCATGTGGTTATAAAAGCACTGAATAATCCAAATGTATATTTATATTAGTTCCAAAACTAAAAAAAAAGAGAAGGAGAAAAACAAGAATGCAGTTTCAAACAATATAATTAATTTACGGATCTAAATTTTACAAAAGCAGGGGAGCTAGGAAATTTCAATAGAACTAATTTACTTGCAATAAATAAATGAAATTATGAATTTATTTTATAGAATCATTTTTAAGGCTTTGGATAGAATTCTTGTCTACAGTGAAATGCTAATCACATTTTCATGGAACTGACTTGTTCTCTATTCAAGAAGTGCTTATCTTTTCATAATTAGGTTGAAAGCTCAAGTGTAAACATTTTTTTAAAATACAGAAAATATTAGATTTTTTAAAATATCAGTTTCAGGACAACTTGCAAGGAGAGAGACAAAGTGAGATCACGATAATTTTAGTCACTTAAGAAGGAAATTTTTACATGATTTTAAAAAATGCTAAGTATAAAAGCTGATTTGTTTATTTTATAATTTCACAGTAATTAATTCTGTCTAGCCTGAAATAGTGTTATCATATGATACAATAACTGTCTGTCTGAAAATTTCTTGATGGCATTTTTTATTTTAGGTTATTCACCATAAAGTGAACTCTTTAAGTTTGTACAGGCCTATCATCATAGAATTAGAAAGTTGGAAGGTCATTCAGGTCAAGTTCAACCTCTTGATTTGTGCAAGAATCCAAACTAAATTATTGGTGACAAGTTGCTGTCCAGCTGGAGGACTTGGCTGGAGGAACCCCGAGCGCCGGGCAGGGGAGGCTCCAGACCGTTCGGCGCTTCGGCACTCAGAGGGCGCCCTCCGCTCATTGTGGCTTCATGGCATTCCCGGGCCAAGTTAAAGCGGGGTTGAGGGTGGGACCTCTAGAAAAAAGGGAAGCTTGGGGTACAGGAATTCAAAATTTTTTTACTACCAGTTCTATGGGCATGGTTTGGTGGGCATGGCATGGTTTGGTGGGCGTGGCTTGGTAGGCATGGCAGGGGAAGGATACTAAAATTTCCATTCCCACCCCACTCCAGGGGAAGGCTACTGCAAAATCCCCATTTCCTCCCGATCAGGTGGAACTCGGGAGGCAAAGTATAGATGGGGGAGGGGCCAGCCAGACTACTCAAAATTTTTGCTACTGGTACTCCAGAACTGGTCAGAACCTGCTGAATACCACCTCTGTTTGGGTACCCTCTAAGACTCTTTAATGTTTAACTAAGAATCTGTCTTTTTCTTCAATGTAATTTTATCTACCAGTAATTTAAAATGGTCCTTTGAGATGATATAGAACTGATTTTGATCCTATTTTATGGGATATTTCTCCAAGTGGCTATAGAGCTTTATCATACTTTTATTCAATCTTCTTAATGCCAAAAGTCTCTAGTTTCTAGCCTCCTGATTATCACTGTTGTTCTCTGAACTCATTCCAGCATGGTGATCATCTTACTGGGTATCTCATTCATCATGCTGACAATGTAAAAGATCTATACTGTTGAATTCAGAGAGATTATCTTCAGCTGCAGTTCTGTAGTAGCTGTATTGTGACAAAATACAGGATCTCATTTTAAAATAATTATAAATCATTCATCTGTGTAGAGGCACTCAAAGTTTGCAATTTAAATATAAAGTTGAAAGAGAGAGATTGTGGCACACATTTTCTAGAGAGAAGCATAAAAATTGACAACTGATGTTATCCAAGCAAAGGAAATCGAAGAATTAAAATTAAAGGCTTTAATTTGTGGTGATGTTGCCAATGGATATACTGGAATAGGAATGGAGAAGAGCAGAATGTTGGAGAAAGCTAAACAGTTTAGTTATGTATATACTAGCATATGCAATACAATAAAAATAACTTTATAGTGCTATTTCTATCCATTGCGGAGATCACCACTGTATCTTCCTGGGACTAGTTCAGGACACAATGCAGGAACTTTCCTCAACCACAGGAGGGCCCACCGAACCTCAAACAGCAGCTTCCATTTTAACTCCCTTAAAGAGCCTTCAATGGCAACCACATTGCCCTCCCCAGAGCACTTTTCGGCAAACCTCAATCCAGAGGGATTTCCCCCTATGCTTCAATTATAGAAGAAAAACATGCTTTTAAATTAAGAAAGGAAAGATAATCAAATGGTGACTGTACTTTACTCGGCCACAATGCTTGCCAGTCATAAGTACTCTCAAACAACGTATGAGATTTAAACTTCATTTTATAATCAGGGTGGATCACTCATTTGATGGAACCACCTTACCAAAGCAATACTGAATTGGTCAGTTCCTAGACTGCAGATTAAGAATCCCGTGTTTTCTTACAGACTTATGGAAGAAAATAGGTAGGATTTAAATGACTAAATAAAATTGTACCTAAAGCAATGTACTTGTGAATAATTTTCTCTAAGAATATAATACCTATTTTCTTCCTGTTCATAAATCATAATAGGGTTTGTTGTTTTTATTTAATATGTTATGCAGACCCAGATCCTGTGCTTTGGGTAAATCATGCTTGTTAAAGCACAGATTAAGATGGCCATGATTTGACATCTGGCTTGGTTTTCAGAATTTTATCATTTTGGCCGTTTTTTTCTGAAATGTCTACAGCTTCTCCTTGTCCCCTTTAAAATGTTGTGCCCAGGACTAATAATAGGACTAATGAAGCTAAATGAGTTTCAAATGCAATTAAAAAACTATTGCTGAATGCATCCTTTGTTAACCATGGCAATAATAACCCAAGACTACATGGGCTTATTTAGCTGCTGTGCACACATGATCAGCTATGTACTCAGGTTTGGCTGGCGATCCATTAGTACTTTTTCTCAAACACTTTGTCAAAAGATGTATCTCCTATTTGCTTTGTCCTACCCAGATGTAGGATATTTCACATACCACAATTGAATACCATCCTGTTGGATTTGGACCAAAAATACAGCCATTAATATCATTTTTATTTAACATATGATATCATGTCAACCTCATCCTAATCCCTAAAGGATAACTTTGCAAATGGATAGAATTTTTAAAAAATTTTTGGAAGCAATTAAGACTTAGGAAAGGTTCTAATATTTATTAAAGTATTAGGGATGTGTAATATGTACAGTTTTGAAACATTCTAAGCAAAAAAAAATTAAGAGTTTTCTTTAGAATACAGAACAGCTATTTTCAGCATTTGAGAAATGTTTCAGACTTGAAACAAAACATTTAGAATAATTCTGTTTCAACTTTGAAACATTTCTAGAATAAAGTACTTAAAAGAGTCCATTTTGTATCCGAAGTTCTAGTTTCATACTAAAATTAGGATGATTTATAAAGCTACATGCTCAAAACAGCTCAAAATAAAATCATTTGCATATCTGTATAAATATGTTCCTGTTTCAGAAATAAACCTCCCCTACATAAAATAGGTACAGTGTCATTCAGGTATCCATCAGTTATTATTTGGTTCTACTATAAATATAAAGTACCAACAAGACAGCTTAATCCTTTTCCCCAGGCTTTTTGTTTAGAAAAATGAAGGAGCCCCCAAAAACAGAGCTATAACATTCTGCTCAAAATTATTATATTATTTATTATTATATTCTTTGATGCTGGAAGCAAAAAAATACAAATCCAGCTCTTTCATTGAGAGAAAGGGGTATCCATAAGGATCCCCCCGCCCTCCGCTCCATCCAAACCAATAAAATCATCCCATTTTCACTTTGACCCTTTATGTGCATACAATAATTCCTTCTTAGGGGGAAAAATAGGCAAATTACCTTCTTTGCATTTTCTCTACTCCTCCCAAGATTCTCGCTTTTCCCCCAGACCCCATATATATTCCAATTGTCTCTCCCAACCTTTAGACATTTCAGGGTACTTGTCTCTCTCTCTCTCTCCACTCTTATTAGCTTCTACAACATGTCACCACTAGGTGAAATTCCCCATCAGTATAGAATAAGTAACATCGATAAGCTGATGATTGCCAATTAAATATTTCCACTCTAGGTCAACCAAGTGATGACCTCAAGGTCCTTTCCCAGTAACAGGAGGCACTGAAGGTCTTGATTGGGGAAGAAAGGCTTCAGTTTAACGCTAACAAGAATGAATTGTGGTTTTGGGATCCACTGACTATAAGGACTCTCTAATTTATATGTGGCTGAACTTATGCACCTCCAGAGAAAAGTGATGCACACTTGGTCTTGTAGCTCCTGCTAGAAAAGCAGGTAATAGTCATTGCCAAGACCATCTTTGTGCTAATCCACATTGTGTATTTATTGTTTCCTTTCCTGAACAGGATGCTCTACTCATAGTTATCCAGCCCCTAGTGACCTATGTTTGGACTACACAATGCACTCTACACAAGGTTTTCCTTGAAAAGCATCCAGAAGCTTTAATTGGTCCATAATGTAGAACAGTGATGGTGAACCTTTTAGGTACCATGTGCCCAAACTGCACGCGCACATACCCAAGCTGAAAGGTTCACACATGCATGAACACGGACATGTGCGCATGCACAGCAGAGACCTGAAAACCAGCTGGCCAGCAGGAGGCGGGGCATCCCATCATTGGCAGCGCAGGAAGAGGTAAGATCTTTTTCTTTCATGAGTTTCTGTTTCATCATTTGCAGGGAAACAGAGGCTCACGAAAGAAACATCACAGAGATCTGACCTGGGGTGATGGCACGCGTGCCAATAGAGAAAGCTCTATGTGCCATCTCTGGCACGCATGCCATGGGTTCATCATGATGGACATAGAGGCTTTAGTAGTTATATGTGCACTTCAAAATGGTCATGTAATATCATTATTTTGTGAGCTGCACTGGTTCGCTGTCAGGCCTGCAATTATATTCCTTTTAGAATTTTGGCCTGCCACACTTTATCTTACTTCATTATGCTGTTTCATTAGTATAGTTGATGGGAGGGGGGAATAGACAGGAGTAGGATTGTGGAATGTATTGTTTTCATTCTTTTCTAGAAGCCAAGGTCATCTTTTATCTCCGCACTTTTACACCTGACCGGAAGCAGCTGGGTGGAGACGCCAGCGTGGAAGAAGAAGATTGGACCATGTGATGGATTCTGGGTGTGGGGACAAGATCATGAACTTTTAACTGGGTGGAATTCTGATGTCATTTCCAGAATTGGGATTAACACAGATGTGCTAAGATGTTTGCTTTATTAAATTGGAACTTTATGGATCATTTTTGCCTTGGACTCTGATTTAATTCTACATGATACTTGGAACGCTGACATTCGCTATAGGTAATTCAAAGTGCTGATTCTCACCTATAAAGCCCTTCATGGCACTTCTCCAATTATCTCTGCTCATTTCATGAGTTTTAGCAGAGTGAACATGCTTTGGGTTCCTTCCTCAAAATCATGTAGCCTAGTGGAAATTCTACTAGAATTCTACTTGGACTGACTCCTCCATCCTTTACAACATACTAATTTACCAGTGTTTTTTTTTTCTTGGAGTTTCTGTTCTATAGAAAGCTTCAGCTTGCAGCCACAATTCTCCCTTTCCCAAAAAAAATCCTTCACTAGGCTCTTTAAAGAACTCAACCATAATGAGAATATTTTAATATTAAAATTAGGGGGGGGATCATATAGGATAGGAAAAGAAGAGTGTACAAAATAAATGATTTCAAAAAAGTTTGATTTATTGAAAAAGAGACATAGCTCTAGCTTGGAAGAACATGCAATGAATGTGCAATATTGATGATGGCCTTTCTTACAAAACAGTAAAAGTATTCTTGTCTACATGCAGATTAAAGTAGAAAAGGAAACTCAGCAGGATTCAGAAAGCAGAATCCTGATTGCTGGTTGAGTAACAAAGTACAAGTAGGGACAAAGTGTTTTCAGCAAGGAAGTCTCCTACATCAGCATATCCTTCATTTATTTATTGCGATTCCCCATCCAAATGTAAGATGTGAAACAACAGAAGTTTAAGATTGAATTAGGAAGAAATTTAAAAATGCAACTCATTGTAGATAAATAAGCATAAGGTCCAGACAGAAATACATATGAATCCATATAAAAACAATGTTGAACATATACAATATGCAAAACAAGGAGAAATGCATGCCTGGGGAAATGACAGACAACTGGATGTTGAGCATTCCTTAGGAGACAGCAGACTAATGTAAAACTGTCTAGACAAGTAAATTATAGAAGTTTATGTAGTCTCAAGAAGTAAAATATCATTAATTGATGGACTGATGATATATTTATCATAACATATGCATTCTACCCTGAAAATTTACAAGGTTGAATGCAAGAAAAACATTGAAACTGCCACAATACTAATCTGGCTAAAAGTTATTTAATTATTCAATTTTGCATGCAGAAAATAGACAGAGCAATGCTTACATTGCCAATTTCTCCCCACCCCACCCCTTGCTTTTCTCCTGAATATATTTCTATAAATGCAACTCCCATCACTTCCAGTCCTTGTTTGCTGAAAATAATTTCTGCAGAATGACTATTCTTGATAGTGTCCCATACCGGTTTTCCTGCTATTCAGGGCAGCAAGCTTGTGAAGTACTGTGGTTACTTTTGAGTTATTTGAATAAAAGAAATTTCTCTCTTTTCACTTCCTCCAGCTATCCTATTTCTGGTTGACTTTAGTGTAAAAATGCGGTCTAATTATTTGGATGCTATTATACTGAATGCAACATTTCCTACAGAGACACCAAAGTATTGCCCATATTTGTGTAAGTCTTCCCTGCTTTTATCATATTAAAAAAATATATAAAACTATGTATCAACAAGTACCAGAAAGTTTCCTTTATGAAAGTTCACCTTAAGACACATTTTAATTAATCTAGCAATTATTATTGAATGGAGACTGGGTGAACAGGGAACATTTTTGCACTGTGTTTTACAGATCTCACTTCTAAGAAAATATACACTACATTGCATATCATAAACTAATTGTCAAGTTATAAATTTCCTTAACAAATGGAAATGGACTAGCTCCATTGAGCACCAGTATGAAAAATAAAAAGCATGATGCCAACATTACAAAATCAAAAATAAAGGTATTATTATTAGCTGTTTCTCACACAGCAAAAGGTAGAAATATTTCACTTTCCATGTCTATCTCCCAGGACTTGAACATGTAGTCTTCATGTAAGTTCAAGAAAACAAAACATTTGCATTTTTAATATTTAATTCATAATATTTATGCAGTGGGTGTAGAAATAGGGAACTTTGATCCCTTCCAGCCACTCTCTAGGCATCTGGTGAAGTGAGCTGTAGCTGATGATTTTTAATAGAATGTCAGGGCTGCTTCCCTCAATAACCAAGAAAGAAACCACTCAACTCCATTTTTCAGAATTAAGAGTACTTTTACTGGTTATGAGTAGATAGTAGCTAAACAAAGCAAGATCTGAGGCAAAAGCGCACATAATCATAGATATCAATATGTGACCCCCCACCCCCTCCCCTTGGTAACCCCATCCCATAGTCCAATCCAAACACCTCACAGGTGTCATGTGGGAGACATCTTCAAAAATCATCATCAGGTTGGTATGCCGGACAGTTGGCCTTGGCGGCAACTCCTCTCTTTGCAGCATGTGCAGTAGATGGTGAGAACAACTCCCTTATTACAATCACTCCTGCACAGAATAATTCCCTCACCCAAATACCATGCCCCCCCTCCCCATTTCAATGGCAGCCGAAAAGTGAGCAGCAAAACAGAGGCTGACATCTGTGAGCCCCTCACATTTGTGAGCCAGAAAAGGTGCTATCAGTCTCCCAATTTATATCATAAATCAATACAGCTCTTTTCCTTTAGCTTTGAAAATTAAAGACGGATTCACCTTTCTGTTGGATGCCTATTCAGAAAACAGCAGGGAATCATTTGAAAAGGCTGTTCTTTTTCATGCTTACTCAAAAATAAATGTCACTACATTCAGAAAGAAACTTGGTTTTTTAATTTTGTTCCCAGGTAAGCAGCTTCCTTAAACAGGATTAAATAAACTCACCACACACATATAGCATTTACATGTTTCCACCACCCTTTTTTTCTACTCAGCCCCTTTATTTCCTCATTAGTATGAAACCAACACTTAATTTCTGAACAATGTTCAGAGCAGTGACATGCAGTCAGGGGAGGCAGGGCCTCACCACTGTCATAATGAAAAGAAAAAAAATGTAAAAGAAAAAAGGCTGAGGTAGTTGCTGCCAGAGTCACAGTGGATGACTCTGCTTAGTGCTTAACTGTTTAAAAAAGCCTCTAAAAAGTGCCCTCTACAGGAGAAGGCGGGAGAACCACGTGCCTCATTTAGTCTATCTTTATGATCACTCGAGCAGAGTTAAGCAAGGGTTAAAAACCAAAAAATTCCTTATGTAGATGAGGCACATGGTTCTCTTGCCTCCTCCTGTGGAGGGCGTTTTTTTAGAGGCTTTTTTAAACAGTTAAGCAGAGTCATCCATTGGGGATTCTGGCAGCAGCTAACCCAGCCTGACCTCAACAGCTCTTGCCTTTTTCCTTTTATATTTTTTACATTTTCATCATGGCAGACAAGAGCAGAGTTGAAATTCTCTGTGAAACAGCTGGAAAAGGTATGTGGGTCAGAGGGAGGGGGAGGAATTCAAAATTAATGTAATTTGTAAGTAATTGTATTATTGTAAGTAATTTGTGTGTGTGTGTGTGTGTGTGTGTTTGTGTGTGTGTGTTTTACCCGCCTCTGCTGGCACGCTGGCTGGCACTTTTTTTATGTCGGACATAGCGGCAGGGCTTTTGGATATAGCGGTAGGGCTTTTGGACGCCCCGGCACTATGTCTGACATAGAGGCGGGACGCCTCTATGTCAGACATAGCGGCAGGGCGGCTTTTGACACTTTCTTTCTTTTTGCCTCACCAGCCATAAACCTCACCGCACATCACTGGTTCAGAGATATTGTTATCTGGGGTAATCAAGGCATCAATGAAGAGGATAAATGAAAAAAAAACAGTTTTGTACCATTGTGTCATAGGCTCTTCCAGTTTTATTTGTGCTGCATCACATCACATGTACAACAGGGTTTTTTAATCTCAAGAGTACCCTGTTTATTTATGCTACTTTGATATATTCATTGAATCCTGTGGATATTTTTGTATTATTTACACTTTGTGTTCATATGCAGGCCTATTTAGAGATTAATCCCATTGAGTTCAGTGAGGCTTAAAAGGTTGATAGAGGATAGATAGGAGTGTGTGTGTGTATGTGTGTGTGTGTGAGAGAGACAGACAGACAGACAGACAGACAGACAGACAGAGAGACAGAGAGAGACGGAGAGACAGAGATCTTTATTAAAGACCATAACCAGTACAAAATGAGGTTAAAATAGCCCAGGTAAAAGAATAGAAGGATCGTGGCCTTCTTAAACAGAAGTAACACAAGTAGAAAAAGACAGTTGCAATGGGCAACTTTGCAGCATCAAATCTTCTGTCACCTTCTTCCCATAAATCTGAATTTCTCGTATAATAGAATAGAATACTACCAATATTAGGAAAAGCACACACATAATTTGTATCCCAAGCTTCATGCATTAGTATTGGAATAGTACTGGGGCTAATGCATGTCATTCACGAATCTTTTTAATATTCTGGTAGTCATCAATAAAGAAAATAATGACTTTCTGAGGTCATGGGCACAAAAAAGAATAGTCAGTGAACCTCTGCACTGGACCCTGATTTGAAGTATACATGGGCATGCATATCATTGCTGTTGACAAGTCCTTAAAGAACGAGTGTCATTTCGAGGGCCCTGCAGCTCAATCCAAGAAATTTAAGAAGGTGACAACAGGTACCACAGATGTGCACATGTGTGTTCGGAATCACATTTTTACCCTTCAAATCTAGATCATTGCACAACCCTAATGTCAATTCTAAAGTGCAGATAGGATGCAATTGACTCGGGTTGTTAATTTACTATTTTTATCATTATCAGATTGCCTTTGGCATTTATGGACTGCAGAAAGATTAGGCTTCCTGCAGTGTCTGGAAGAAGACAAATTCTCCATGATAAAATAGGCATCAAATGACTATTCCCAGAAATATCTTCAAGGGAAGAAAAAGAAAGAAAAACATAGAGTTCCTAGGAGAAGGAATATGAATCACTTCAGGTGAAAATTAATTTCAATTTGTTGCATCCCGGGTATTTTCCCAAAGTAGGATTTTCTGCTCAATCACATTTTGAAAAATGTGGCAGTATGAAAAAAAATGGCAATAATGTTTGTCTGTCATTATGAAGGCATTTAAAATATATTGTTTATATTCTTGGATATTTGTATGTATATTTCTTTTGAAGCTTTTGTTTTTGTGTATTTAAAATGCCAAACACACCTGCCACTCAAAGAATATTCTGTAATCCTTAATAAATATTGTCTTTATTCATTCATTCACTCACTCACTCATTTATTCAAAATGCGCCTAATTTTTCCAACCTGAGGAGACATCTCACCATCTCCCTTTAACCACATTCAGCTTCATGGTAACAAACACTGACTCTCAAGAAGCTAAACCTTGCATTCAGTAGTTGCAGCATTCAATAATACCAATTCAGACTGCTGAAACAAGTTACTTCCTTGTAGACAAGAATTACAACACACAGGAATCAAAACAGACAGGCACATGAGCTCTATAGTTTGAATGCTATGCCCTTTACCTCCACCTCTTCTAGAACAAACTTTTGGCTGTTCTTTTAAATTGAACTCATCTGTTCTACATTTACATAATAGTTCTGTCTTGCCTGAGACTCATTGGTCCTTACTTGCAATTTTCAGCCCTTAAAATAGAGAACTATCTATTATTGTTTTATTATTTTATTGTATTACATCTAGAATTCCATTTATATGAGATGGGCAGTCATATAAATTTGCTAAATAAATTATAAAATCAACCAGTTGGCAATAAAGTTTTTGATTGCTCTGTGGAGTTTACATCCAAATCATGAAAAATGAGAAGAATTTCCAGAGATAGTTTATCTTGATTTAATTATGTAGTATTCTTTAAAGAAGGTCAGAGAGCCTTTTTTGCAATATATTTATATAGAGTTATACAAGCTAAGCAATGGAGTAGCTTCGCCATCATCACATCACAATCCACTACTTTCACATCAAGTCCAGCAGTCTGGGAGGCCATTTGTGTATATTATAAATAAGATTCATAATTTGGGACCTGAATAGCACTTTGGCTAATTAGTTATCACATTAGAAATAGCCATTTCCCCACTTGATTAAAGTAGAGTGCATAAATCTAATATCAAAGCCTTTTATTCTAGTATTCATTCATATATATGTATTTTTTATTCATGAAAACAGAAAGTGCATGTCAATAGATCTCCAGTTTAATAAAAATTGTTATGAAGACTCATTTCCAAACTCATCCTAAGGGTCACATAAAGCTTCCTATTATTTAAACAAGCCATTTTATCTAGAGTCTCAGTTCTTGATCAGAAGCATATGTACACAGTGTTGCTATCTCACAATACCCCAGAGGTTTTACAGTAGAAACATCTACAATCAATGCAAAAGTTGTATCAACTGGATATTTTCAGATACATAAAAGAGATCTATATATGATCATAAATAGCCTGCTTTGATCTTATCTTGATTCTTGTTCCTGCCCCACACTTCAACTTCCAGACTACCATTTATTTCCAATGAAATGATTAATTCAATCAAGTCATCTTCAATTCCTGTCCTATTTACTTTTCCAAACAGCAGTAGTTTCTTGGTGGGAATTTTGACTAGGGGATTCTGGAAGTTGAAGTCCACACACACTTTAAGGTAGCTGAGGTTGAGAATCATTGACCTAGACACAAGAGGCTACAAATAGCTTCAACAAAAAATACAGGTTAATCTTTAAACTATGGTGAGGATAATAAATTAGCTGCAGGGCTGTATTTATTACACTGTATCATAAAATGTCAAGGAAAAAACCTTGATATGGCACTCATCTGGCAAAGGCCAAGGAAAAAGCATAACCTAATGTGAAAAAGTACCCTCCCAAGTTTGCCAGAAAGCTTGCAGAGGAAAGAGGGAGGGAGGGATAGCGAGAGAAGGGGGAGAGAGAGAGGAGTGAATAAATCCTTTGAAAGAGCCGAGGTGGCGCAGTGGTTAAATGCAGCACTGCAGGCTACTGCTAGATCAGCAGTTCAGCGGTTCAAATCTCACCGGCTCAGGGTTGACTCAGCCTTCCATCCTTCCGAGGTGGGTAAAATGAGGACCCAGATTGTTGGGGGCAATATGCTGACTCTCTGTAAACCGCTTAGAGAGGGCTGAAAGCCCTATGAAGCGGTATATAAGTCTACTGCTATTGCTATTGCTATTGCTTTGCTGACAATTCAATAACTAAAAATAGATATAGTTTTCAAGGTAAATATAAGTTACCAAAAAGGACAGACCAGATATCTAGTGTCAATCCAATGAGGCTAGCAGTGTTGTCGTATGAAGAGAAATGCAAAAGACAGTCCTGGTATCACACGAAGGGATGGTATCACAATGTTAGTTGCAGCACAACAAAACCTCATCTTTGTCTACCAAGCTTCTGAGTCCATTCTAACTTCTTTGATAGGGCATACATAACGTGAACTTCTTCACGCTTTCAAACTGAGCTCAGAGTTCTTAGGCTGGCTTAGATCAAAAGCTTGTAATTGATCATGTGGTAAAACAATTACATAGGCAAATGTAATTAGAAGAAGTCTTTCTAATATATCTTAATTCTATATTATCTGAGTCTATAGTCTTTAATTATGGTCTTTAGTTAAAGGCATTCCCATTAACCCATGGAATGAATATACGTATACATGCCTACAGTATACCTAAATGATAATCTATGACTTCTTGTATAAAAGACATGAGATAATAGCTCTGGATAGGGTCTTTCAGCATGCCTGGTTCATAGGCCATGTAGATAGCTACTTTAGAACACCATCATAGCAAATTATACCTTACTTTTTTGACCGACCGCAGGAAAGTAAGGAGCAAAACAATCCCCTCCCACACTATGCTAGGAAACTCAATCCATTCAAAACATGTCCTCGTTACCATCAGAGAGGGTAGAAAGTCACAGTGAAAATGATTGCCCATATTTTAATTTAGAAGACTGGCTAAAGACGCCTTGCTGAAAGGAAAAACATGAAATAGGTTAATTGTATTTCAACACTGCCACAGGACAGTATCTCTGCTAGAGCTGAGGACAAGATAAGTAATATAGGGTATCCTATGAAAAACTAATCACTTTGTCCTTCAACACCTCACCATCTTCTCGTTAGGACATCCTGTCTGAGAATTGGCTTCCCTTTGCTTAATGAAGAGATTTTTCTGTATCACTTTTCAACAACAGCACTTCTCAGGATACTATTAGTAATTAGCTAATTAAAGTAGTTGCAATAGAGTGACAATGCATATACTTCCCACATGCAAAATGCAGATTTCCCCTAATATACATTGCAAATATGCTCTTCTGGAAATTTTAACACCATGCAGAGAGTCAGACTTGCTAAAATTTGCATTTAATGAAACCAGCTCCAGTTACTTTTGTGTGGATTTTGAAGAAGCAGGATTTAAAGAATAATTATGCTTTTGAACTTTGGTATTGAGACTACTGTTGAGAAGATCATAGATAGCTAAGAAAACAAATGAATAGGTTTTTGACAACGTAAATTTTTCATTTGAATACAAATTACAAAGCTCAAATTATCATATTTTGGACACATTATATGAAGATCTAGCTCTCCTGAACACATTATGCAAAGATATAACCCTTCTGGGGAGCCAGTACAGTATATAGTACTTAAAGACATTGTGATAGAAATTGGGAAAACCATGAGTTCTAGAGGTAGTCCTCGACTTACAACAGTTCATTTAGTGTCCATTCAAAGTTACACAGGCACTGAAAAAACTTATGACCATTTTTACACTCACAACCAGTGTAGCTTAGTCAGCCTCCTGCATCATGGCAGGGGGGGGGAGTTTTTGCCTTCCCCAGGATCTGGAGGCTTTCCTCGAGCCTCTGGGAGGGTGAAAACTGCCTCCCCCATGCTCCAGAGGCCCTCCAGAGGTTTCCAGGAACTTCCAGGAGACACATTTTCCCCTCCCTGAGCCTCTGCACAGGCCCTGCACTTACCTTGCATCCAAGATGGCCTGCATGGAAACTCCTGGGAGAGGAGGGGTGGGCAAGGCAAGGCAGTTCTCCAAACTGGCCATAAGGTCAGCTAAAGGTTCTCCAAAACCCAGGCGAACCTGTAGTAGCCCACCCCTGCTTACAACCATTGCAGCAACCCCAGGGTCATGTGATCAAAAGTCAGATGCTTGGCAACTGACTCATATTTATGATGGTTGCAGTGTCACAGGTTCATGTGATTATCTTTTGTAACCTTCTGACGAGCAAAATCAATGGGGAAACCAGATTCACTTAGTAACCTTGCTACTAACTTAACAACTGCAACTGATCTTCTCAATGCATTCTATGTCCTTTTTTTTCCTTTTTATGTTTTTTTTAGACTTAATGGTCCTGTAAATGAAAGTCTATGAAGAAATGCCACAATGATAATTTTAATTAATTAATTTTGCTGCTTTGAACAAAATCTGATTATTGCAAATGCTGAACCATCCTTTGAATGGTTCCTTCTCCATATTTGGAACCTCAAGCAATTGTCTTCTTCCATTTAAAAAAAACCCCTGCAAAGAACACATATATATTAGCTAATGAGCTACATGCATACTTAGTGGCGTCTTAGTTAAGATAGATTGCTAGACAGAGACAGACACCACCTATTCTCATTTCCAAGTCCCAGAAATAAATATCTGAAATGTATTTTGTAAAACAATTCCATTTCCTGAGCTTCAAACTAAGGACTTGATTGAGAACTTCCCATTGCCAGGGGAAAAGTGCCAGTTGAACTCTTTCATTAGACCTTTCTGGCAGAGATCATACACTTTCCCTGCCAAGTCTTACAAACAGATGTAGTACTAACTCTTCCCCTTATCTAGCCAAGGTTGCATCTTTCATATGTCATGTGTCCTTACTGTACTGTACTACAATAAGTCTTTGGCTTGCCCTATTTTCCCCTCCAGTCTTAAAAATTATATACCCTGCAGAACCCACATTTTGCTATTGTCTCAAAAAACATTGCCAAAGCAGATTGGCAGTTATTGAAGACCAAAAACTGATGATTCTGGAATGTTTCTGTTATTCTCTGAGCAAAACTGGGACGTGCTTTCTTTTATTCTTACAGAGATCATGACTGCTGATGTGCTAAATGGGTAATTGTGTTGTTAACAGTTAATGTCCCACTCTATAATTAGATAATAGCATGTTAGTTTAGTATTGAATCAGAACACTGTACAGAAAAGGGAAGCACAAAGCTAAATCTAACCTGATTCAACACTTAATTGCTTTTTTCTCACCCGGATGAATTTGTTGAAATAGTACAGAAAAAAATTAACTCAGTTAAAGAGTTAAATTCAGTCCAAGAATATTGCAGAGTATATACACATAAGCACACAAAGACTAAAATGATAAGTAACTCTGTAATTAGCTGCACATTCATCTGAATGAATCTTAGTTCTGAGTAGTATGCATAGAGAACTGAACTCATAAACAATATCCTAGCCAGCCTTAGTATTGCAAAGCAGGTAGATGTTATCATTCCTATTTTTTGCAGTGCTGTAGGGGGCTTAAGTATGACATAGTTTTAGATAATGTGGTGAATTTTTGGATCCTGCTAGCCAAGTAAATACCAGCTCTACTTCCCAAAAGGATTCCTAGCCCTTTGAAATTAGAAATGCAATGTCCTTGTCAAAATACTGATGGTCACATGACAGCTAATCCAATCTTCCTGTTTTTCTGATCTAAGCAGAAAGCAAGTACAGTTGCAAATGGAAACTAGGAATAGGAATGGAGGAAATAGAGTCACAGAAAGGGACAAATTGGTAAAAAGAGACTGTGAAGAAACAGTTAAAATGCAGCCTGGAGTTTATCTATTTATGTATTTATTTAGTTTGTCAAACATGTATGAGATAACAGGTATAAGTATAAACATGGACCTGAACACAGGAAATGGGTAAGAATAAATGGGGACAAAGAACAGGGATGGTAGGTAGGCACACTTGTGCGCTTATGCACACCCCCTATGAGATCCCCAGGATTTCTAGATCTATAGGTTCTCTTGCATAAAAGAGATGTTAGAATGAGACTAATATAAAGCTGGGCTGGGTATATGATCTCACAGAGAGCCTTTAGAACCCCCAGAGAAGACCAACCTTCCCTGGGGGGTTTGCAAAAGATCTACCCTGGCATCATCAGGAAGACCTTGGGCTAGAACTACCCCACAGAGAGCCTGAAGAGTATTAGTGACTCTAGTGAGTAGTATTCATGGTTTATTATATTCAGCAATATTATTATATTGCTTTATTGTTTTTCTCCTTGGTTTTATTGTATGTTCTGTTGCTTCTTATAAAACAGGAATCAGTCCAGATTCTGTAATCATACATTCAAAAAAAATAATAATAAACCTGCATAACTGTCTTTCTGTTTACTGCATATGAAGGTGGGGGCAATAATGAGGCAACCTATTATCTGGGATGACTGCAGCTCTGACAACCAAAAGCTTTGTCTATGCATGTTTTATATCAATCCAATTACTCAGTCTTTCAGCTGTTCATATTATGCTATTAGAGGTGCTGTGGGATATTTCCTTTCATTATCTAACTTTTCCTCAAAACATACTACATCATGTAGTGACTTTTACACAAGGATTTGGACTGGCAAACATCACCTTATCCCCAAGCACACTGCATTTCCTGTAAGCCTATCTAGCTTTGACCATGACAACCACAGAAGTGGCCTTAAGGACTGCCTGTCCATTATGACTTTGTAAGGACAGCACAAGAAAGGCAGTGACATCAAAGCTGCTACACCACAGGAAAAAGTGCCAATTCTAACTTTGGAGCCTGTAGGGGGAAATAGAAACTTTCCAAAGTATGTCACTAGGTCTTTGCCAATAACAGAGATCCTGAAACATTTCTGACAAGCCAAATTTTGCTCTTGTCAATGGATTAATGACAGGACAAGATTTTTAGCACTTGAGCAGTGTTACTAGAGAGTTTAAATTAAGATGAAATAGTTCTTGAGTACAAGGGTGACAGAAGTGGAGGGGGGAGTCTGGTGTGTGCCACTGATGATAATTTCATGCTCGCCTTTTTCAAATGCTAAGTAGGAAGCTTTTTATGTTGCTCAGAAATATATGCTACCTATTACAGATCTAAGTCACTACTGTATTGAAGTTTTGGGCTACTGAAAGCATGTTCCTTTATTTTTTTTATCCCGTTCTTCATTGTTTTTGCATAGCCCTAAGTAAGAGAAAGTTTGCTTTGGATGTTAAGGATTTATGATTAATTTTGGTAGAAATAAGCATTGCTCCCGTAAACACACTCTAGCAAGGAACTGAATGCAACTTCCATGGGAAGCAGAGTTATTTGCCTTTCTTTTGGATATTTTCAGATATCCAAAGCTTTGGTTCACACAGCTGACACAAAATTGTTTATAGAAGGGAAATTTCTCAAAGAAAGCTTCAAGGTTCCCCTGACTTTGCACAGTGTCTTTGCTCCTCCCTCCCTTCCTATTCCCCCTCTCCTCTCCTTCCCTTTTCAACAGGCAGGTAAATGGCCTTGGCCAGATGAGAGAGATGGGGAGGAAGGGAGAGGGGGCAGAGAGAGAGAGAGAGAGAGAGAGAGAGAGAGAGAGAGAGAATGTGCAAATGGCTAGCATGCTGCAGTGCAAGTGCAGAGAGACTGGGCCATTTTTGCACTGACTTCTTCCCTACAAGCTTCCCACAAGGAAAGACTTTGCTAGTAGGAAGATAGCAAGAAGTGTAGGAGTCAGTTCCTTCCAGGTTCCTCATAAAAATTGTAGGAAGTTGCCAGGAAACCTTGGAAATGAGGGTAACGTAATTATGGCTCACCGCAGAAGCATGGCAGTGGTGCTGAACAACAATGGCAAAAAAAAAAAAATCCAAAATGTCATTTCTTTGGGAATGGATCCCAGGAATCTGTAAATTATCCTAGTTTAAGTATCTTTGTTGGTGGTGTTTTGCCCTATTGTAGGAAGCCCCTCCCCTCCCCAGATTAAAATATTCTTTAGTCTTAATATTAAAAAGAAGCAGGATAGAATATTTCCCCTAAAGGAGAAATGGAGAAAAATCTTAACAAAGGCAGAAAGCAGCCGCAGTCTTCCTGCTATAGGAAAACAGCCTCAAGCATGAAGAGGCCGATCTTTAGGAAATTTTGTTTCCATTCAGAAAGATTAGACCAGTCTGTTCATAAGCAAAGAGCAAACAGAGACTCAGAATAAGCAACACAATTGGGCAAGTCAAATGTTGACAAGATTAGCTCAGACAAACACCTAGAATTTGCATTTCCCCTTTTGCCTGTAGAACTAGCCATGACCCCTTCATCGCCCCATAGGAATCTGGCAATATTATAGGACATGTTCTTGCAGAGGAACAGGCATCTCAATCACAAGGCCCCAAAGAAGGTATAAAAGCCCACCTATTTCAACCCCACTTTGTCAGCCACCCCAGAAACATGCTGCTGTCACTAAAGTTTCTGGCATTCAAATAAACAAAGACTTTTTTTTTCCTTTGCAGCAGCCTCCATTTTATTTCCAGGGTCTTTCTCCCAGCTTAGTACTAGACCGGATTTTTCTTCCAACACTATGATTGTGATTAAATTTATTTGCTGCTCATCTGGCAATTAGATGCAACTCTGCATATAGTGTTTTGCCCAATTGAAGGTTATCAAGTATCAAAATAAACAATAATTTTAGTAGTATGTAGATTTTCATGCCTGTTAATCATTGTAGTTCATTCACCTAAAACATATAGGGATATTTGTATGATTCGACAATTTATAATTAAATGCTTTGTTGACATTTTTCATGTATTTCAGTTTGCTGAAGTCATATTTGTAGACTTTTCTTTCTGGAGAATTGCAGACTGTTTGCATTTTCAAAGGTCACTGTATAGAAGTACTAGGTAGGAATAAAATAAGCTCACGTGTGTGAGGCTGTTGAGTAAGATGCCCTTAGAGTTTATTTAAAATTCCAGGGCCTGAAAGAAAATCGGGAAAAGATTCTGTTGCTGTATTATGAAATTATGTTCAAAAGACTGGTTAAAATTTAAAAGCACAACATAGGGATGGGAGGAGGTCTCACCTTTTTAAACCTAAGCTCAAAGAGCTACTATTGTCTGCCACTTTATTTTCAGGCTTTTTTATATCTTCTGCATTCAAGCCACTAGATGTCTCTATCTGAAATGTTGTGCAAAACGACTTGCAGACAAATTACTATAACTGTATTGGATCGATGTGGAGGCTTATATTCTCATTCTATGCTAGCAAAAAAGGACATATTGTAGGCAAGGATCTAACTTGGGTGAAGATGCTTTCATTTACTTAGTAACAGTCCAAATGATCAGATATGGCAACATGCGATGTGTAAATCAGCAAAGGCATTCCCTTTACTATTATAAGAGGATCCACAAAATGCACAAGTTGACTGAAAGAGTAAACTTTACAGAATTACGGAACAGCAGACTTGGAAGGGACTTTGGAAGTCATCTTGTGCAACCTTTTGCTCAAGCAGGAGACGTTCTACCATTATGGGCAAATGACTTCAGAATCATACTAATAGACTTTAATTTTCTTTTTTCCCATTTCTAACCTATTCTACACTGCACAAGGAGAAGGAAGCAGCTAGACTGCAGTCAAGTATCGGGTATCCAAAAACCTCTTTATGTCAGGGTAAAAACACAAAAACAATAGAAATGAAATTTGTCATTTTAGGGGTGTGAAAAGCTGGTAGGCACACCACCTGAATGAAATCAAAGAACACATTCCCAGCAGGCATTAGCTCCAGATGCAGGACCTTCATCTCTCGAAATCACAGCCTGGGGAAAAAATGGCAGGCATTGAAATACTCTGTACTTATTTTCAAAAGTTCACTGAGGCCAAAGAGAAATTAAGTTCTGAAAATAATACGTGACTTCAGAGCATGACATGCTATATCTGAGGAGCAGCATCCAGAAGTGTAAACTAACACCGGTGATTCTATTTTTTACAAATTGGTCTCATGACAATTTAGTGCAGGTTACATGATGGAACTGCATAGTTAGGTGTCAGCTTTGATATCTGTAACCCCAAAGGAATTCTCCTCAGAAGATGAAAATTATGTAACATACATAGATCAGTCTTCCCTCACAGCAGCCTAGGGAGCAAGTGATGGCAATAAGAACACACTTTAAGATTGTAACCAGTACTTTCTATTGGCTGTTGACATTCCTACTCATATATCCCCTTGTTAATAAAATGTAAGCATGTTTTAACAAAATATTGCAGTTGCAAGTTTTTTTTTTAAATGAAATATTTATTTCAGAAAAACCCCTTCTTTACTGACTCTGGCTAGGCCACCAAACTCAATTAAAAATCATAAAAGCAAAATTGAAAACAAAAAATATAAAACACTAAGGACTAAATTATAGGTATTTCACTTTTTAAAAACTACAGAAAAAAACTGGATGAATAAATATATTTTTGGCCTCCAGCTAAACAATAGTAAGTGGCTTGTTTAAACATGACTGGCAATTTTTCTAATTATTTTTGCCATGCAAAAAGCTTAATCAATCTCTGATAATAAATGCATCAGAATGGGGCAGACTATAAACGAGAAGTTTAGGTTTAAGAATTTTGGACCTTACCATGTAAGTTTTATATACTATACCACTGTGAGAACTCTGAATCAGGCTTAGAAAGCAGCCCTCAAACAGTCAAGCTCTCTCAGCATTGGAGTTACATGAAACCTTGTGCAATCCACCATTCACCATTTATGTTGTCACATTCTGTGCCAGCAGTAATTTCAAGAGTTACTCCATAAACAGCAATGTACAATAATCCCTCTTATGTTACCAATAGATTGAGTTATCAAATTAGGTCTCTGTCCTCCATGTAGAGATACATCTACTTTATCAATCAAAACCTCCTTGACACCACACTTATGATGTCCAGTGATAATAATAAATTTACTACCGGTAATAACTTCAAGATGTAAACCTAAATTCCTTGCACAGGAGTACAAGCTTATGCAGAAGAGGCATATTTCTAAATCCTGAATCCAGGCTGTAAAATCAGAAACAACTCATCTTGCTCAGGTTTATTTTTAGCTTGTTCTCCCACATATCATTCTTTACAGTTTCAAAACACTGACACCCCTTAGAACAGCCCACTTCTAAGTTTATAGGAACTAAACTAAATGCATCAGTTTATTGATGAAAAGTAGCTCCAAGCTTGAAAATAATCTTCAACAGTTTCATGTGTGTGTATGTATGTATGCCTAGTTACAGTATCAGTGAAGTGGCTGGCCTAGAAATTTAATAATCACACACACACACACACACACACACTCACACACTCAATTGAAGCTTTTTCAGATCCCCAGCTAATTCTGTAGAGAACAAGCAAGTGATATATAAGTATTCACAAAGACCAGAGTAAACCACACTGCCCAACCATGTTTTCCCCAAATATTTTAGGGGATACTAGGGTCAACTGTAACTGCCAAGAGATCAGGATGTATTTCTCTTGCTCTTCCTGGTATAACTCATCTCTCAAGCTGCTTTATCTTTCTGCTAAATCCAGATGTAAACCAAGAACAAAAAGAAACCAGATAATCTGTTTAATCCAGGAGTTCATGAAGCTACAATGCCATTGTTTTCTTCATCACATTGGCTGAATATGCAATATAACACATAAGAGGTGGAAGAATAACTCCGCACAGATCACTGTGACATTTGTACAAAGTTCTTTGGTGACAAAATCCCTCACAAGATCCCAAATTGACTGCAGTCTTGCAAAATCCACTGGGATTCTTTTTGTGTTATAAACATTGAGAATAGGCTGTTCTGTGGCATGAACTCTGTCTCCTGTAAGGAGGACTTATGCCTTCTTTGAGAGAGGATAAGGTATTGCCTAGCGTAGAAGTAGTGCACATTTTCTGAAGAGTAGAAATAGGTCGATAAAATGAGGTCCCATACTGTTGGGGGCAATATGCGGTCTCTGTAAACTACTTAGAGAGGGCTTTAAAACACTATGAAGCAGTATATAAGGCTAAGTGTTATTTTATAGAAAAACAGTTTACATGTACTTCCCAAAGTCATAAAAGCCACAAACACAATTATGTATTTTTAGGATGCATGGTAGACCCGAATTGCTGTTACAATTAATATTGTATTTTGTGATTATATAAATTGCCTTGAGTCATGAAAAGTACAGTGAAATTGAAATGTTGTGATAGATGATAGATAGATGATAGATAGATAGTTTAGATACATACATACATACATACATACATACATACATACATACATACATACATACAGTGGTATACCAAATATTGAAAAATCTGGGGATTGTATCTCAGAACTTAACAACACATTCTGGAGAAGACTGCATAATGCATTGCAAATGAATACTATACAGGGAACAACCTATTTCTTTCAGGCATAAAAAATGAAATGAAATAAGAAATTCAGCCAATTGAATCAGTATAAATTCTTCTTCATCATCTGAATTATACACAAAGGTATGAATATTTATCTCATTCATTCTAAATAAGTTGTTGCTGAGCTGATATTTCACAGGAAAATCATTCTGCATTCCTAATTTTAATAATATTTTGTTACATTTTATTTTTATTTATTTATGAGATTTATATCTCATAAATGCAATTTAAGGTGGAAGATACAGTTCAAAATATTTTATACATATCAGATTTGAGCTTGAACATGCAGAATATTTTGATACCAAAAGTGGAATGACATAGATTATTTATTTATGATCATTCTCATGATCCATCTACATAGTGATTTAACAGATAAACATGGGTTGAGATATTATAAAACTCTACCTAAATAAATTTTAATTCTGAACTCAATGACCTTGTGGTTTTAAAGTAGCTGGCATTGCAACAAAGTTGCTAACCCTAAAATTATATTGTTTGAGGTTTCCAAGAAGATAATACTAGCTGTTTCCTACTGAAGTGTACAAAACTGCAAGAATACTATAATTTCAACAATCATGTCTGGATTACAGGATATAACAACAAGACATGGTAATTATAAATTTCTTACTATGGAAAACTTAAAAAATATACTGATTTATTTTCTTTCTCCACACATTTTTCTTCTTATTTGTTCTGTTCTTATTTATTCAATTTGAAGTCTTGAAGGATTATATTCTCACTAGGTTGAGGTAAAATATAAATCCGGATATTTATATCTGTTTTCCAGTGTTGATCCTTGTGGATAAGTACATATGACAAAATGTTCACTGGCAAAGTTATTCTGAATCAATCTTCCATAAATGAGGTAAGCAGAAAAAGAAGTAGAGAAAGAAAGTGTACAGTATATTTGTGCATATCAGATCATTTCCCTGATTAAAACCATTAAAGTTGCAGGTCATGCTCTTAGCAGAAAACCAAACATGGTGGTCCATAGTTCTGGTAAACATGTTTGTATACTGGTGTTAACACTGAATCATAAAATATCTTCTATTGAATCTCAGTTTTGATCAGGTACCTCAAGATCTGTAGCAAAACCAGAGCCTATCTAGGATGTGGGGTGGGGGGTATTCAAGACAGTGGCTACAGCTACACAGTCAAAGCCCCAAGCCCTTTTACATGCATTGTATGTGTAACACAGATTTAAAAAGGGAAAAGAGCTTGGATTATATGATTGTAGCTGCCATCTTGATTTCTTTTACATGCCCCCTGTACCTGACCTTTAGCTAGAAGCTATTTTTAGGCCTATAATTGTAGAAAAGGTTATTCATATGTAATCACTTCCCTTCTAAAATGGTTATTCAATATGACATTTTCTTCTCAAGAATATCACTGAGAATATTTAATATGAAAGGGAGTTTCCTAATGACTCTAATAACATAGCACTTTACAGCACAGCTACGCAAGAGAAAATCCCACTGAGTTTATGGATTTAAGTCTCAATAAAAAGAAATAATTAGAATGGCTACCAGGTACTCTACGATCAACTTGGACATCCATTTAATCTTGCACGACCCAACTGGAAAGATTATTAGATTGATTATTCAGAACAACAAAAAGTATTTATGCAAGAATAGGTCCCGCTGAATCAACAAGATTTACTTCTGAGTAGAAATATGTACAGAACTGTATTGCTATCTTTCAATGTAGATTTTTTAAAATTGTACCATTTAACCTGAAAAATCATATATTTAATAGGCAAACATGGTCAAGGTTCTGAATGGAATTCCTGGGGAAATATGCAAAATACTGTTCACATTACCTTCTGTTTCCTGTTTTATTAGCTGGCCAAATACACAACCTGTGTAAGATTCATTGGTATTCTAGTATTTCCATTCTGGAATATGTCCAAAAACTACAAAAACAAAAGATCTTGAAATAGAAAAATAAATAAAGCTGGGAAACTCAAGTGTCAGAATTCCTTGCATCCTCTGTTCTAAGTTTATCCATTTTCTTTTTCCTAACTTTGGAGCTCAGATTTCAAAAAAAACAAAACCTTTCATGATGTGATATAGCAATATCTTTCTAACTTTCCATGTGTTTTTTAAAAATGATTACAATTATTAGGGATGGATACAGTAAAAAAGGTGATTTTCATTCAGATTCATTACTACAATCAGACTAAAACAAAGAGATCTTTGCCTCTTGCACAGGATGAAAACACATTTCATTTTACTACTGAGATTTCTATTTATAAAACTGGGATATTCATTTTCCTTCACAGAAAGCTTCGGAAGATACAATAGTCTCTGACATGCAACAGTTCATTTAGTGACCAATGGCATTGAAAAAGTGATTTATGACCATTGCAGCATCCCCATGGCCATGTGATCAAAATTCGGAGGCTTGGTAACTGTCTCATATATATGATGGTTGCAGTGCCCTGGGATCATGTGATCTTTTTTTGCGACTTTCTGATAAGCAAAGTTAACGGAGAAGCCAGATTCACAGTTACTAATTTAACAACTATAGTGTTTCACTTAACAACTGTGGCAAAAAAAAGATTGCAAAATGGTCACTTAGCAAATGTCTCACTTAGCAATAGAAATTTTGGGCTCAATTGTGATTCTAATGGATCACAAGGACTACTTGTACTGTAATTTAACATTACTCCACACTTATTATGACTCAGTCTAAGTGTAAGAATATAATGGGGTGCTAACATGTCTGGAGGATCAACCATAATTCCCCCCCTCCAAATTGTCTTTTCAGCCTTATAAGCATCTTGGCTGATTTTAAAACAAATAAACAAACACATGCAATTATTTTGTAAACTTTCAATTGGCCCAAGAAATATTTTTTTAAAGACAATAATAACTTAACAAGGATGGGGCAGGCAGGAACTGAAATAAGGTGGCAATAGCACAGGCCTGCAGCAAATTGTATTCCGAGATTACCACGTGAGTCTCCAGACATACAAATTGGATTTTGTCAGACGCAAAAGTGCTATTAGTTTGCACCACAAGATTCTCCAAAACATTCAGAGAGGAAGTGGCTCTCTTCTCTCTAATTTAGCCCAAAATATTAAGCCCAATATCTCTTTGTACAATGTACAAATCTACAGAGGCATTTAGAAATTAAATATGCATTCCACCCAATTAATATCTGCTCTCCTCCCAAATAGATTTTACAGCATCTTCTCTATCTCTAGATACTATAGATTAGATAGTTAGATAGTTAGATAGATAGATATATAGACAGACAAACAGACAGACAGACAGACAGAGGTATAGGTATAGGGAGAGAGAGAGAGAGAGAGAGAGAGAGAGAGAGAGAGAGAGAGGGAACTAGAGATATGATATATAAATTATATATAGACATACACAGACACACAAGACACTTTTATTTTATTTATAAACTTTTTTTATTTATTCATTCATTTTGAGTGGATATAGTCATGACTCAATCTAATATTATACCATAAGTTATGGTTTACACACCACAACAGATACTCAGACAAATCAAACCAGCTACATAATGGTTTGGTGCAATATTGAGTGTTAATATGCCCGGCCAGCCTAAAGCCAAGGATGACAATACTAATTGGCAGCAATTGTCCAGGTTTTCAAACAGGATTTTTTCAAACCATCCTAGACAAGTTTGTAATTGAATCTAATTTGCTTTATAGCAAGTGAAGCATGAGCAATAAGACTTTGCCTTCCACAAGAGATTTCTGGTGTATTATGACCAGGCTGTATTTTCTGATACAGTTTCTGATGTTTCTTGCATTTTTTCTTGCCATAAAAATCCATTAGGAATTGTGGGGTGGGGGTGGAATATCTGCAGATCCCAATCAAATTGGCAGAACCAAACAATGACATGATATGGTTTCATGGAAACCTTGCCTAGTGTGAAGTTTTTCAGATAGTTTATTACAACAAGAGAGCTATATTTTGAATGTTGCAAAGCTATGGATGCTGCCCGGTAAATTTTTAACTTCTAACTTGCATCAGTCAAATGCTTTCTTCCTCTGCAAGAACTGCCCCATACTAGTATTTTCCGGCAAAATCCTGCTACAGTCCTAACAGTTTTCTCTACATCTCAACCAAGGTGGTGTTAAAGAACTTAACCTCCAGATAATCTTGAAAGAGTAAGTTGATCATTTACAGATTTTTAACCTCACAAAAGATTCCACTGGCTTTATGTTGAAAGGTATTTATAGAATTTACAGCAGGGTTAATTAAGCTGCAGGGTGTAGTCAGCCATTTGAAATTGGTACATTTACATTCAGTGATCTGTCATTTCACAACTTCCCAATCTGTCTCTTGTGTTAATCCTAGAGAAGATACGGACAATTAAAGGGAAGGGAAGGAAGTGTAGTCAACCATGAGCAAGATAAAATACTAGTCACCACCCATTTAACTCCTTTAGATTAGTCTATTAAGCCATTCAACGGACCTACATACTTAATATGACAATCCCATTTACATCTTATTGTTATTCAGAAAGCAGTTCCAGCAACAGTCACAGAATTGTTAAAAGTGATATTCAGTGACCACCATACTTTATCTTACTAAAGTGTTGGTATAAACTGATCATTTTTAAACATGTGCAGATGTTGGCATTCTGGTCTCTTTTATCCTGGCATCTACTATCATCACTGACAACTTTTAAGACTGATAGTGTTCTTAAAGGGAAAGCTATGTGGCCTTTTATTCCATTATAAATGCCTGTGTTTGTCATATACAGTAATGTCTATTATTAATTCCAGTGGCTTCAGTAACCCAGTTAGTCAGCATTAGGCCCCAAAGAATCAGAATATATCAAAATTAACAAAGGAAAATCCTTTTTCTACATGAGCAGGTCATTAGACTTAGTTCTGGAAAATCTGGGTTCGTGTTGACCAAATTCCTTAACTGACTAGTGAAGGCAACAATGACCTCTTCAAGACAGGTATTACAATGTGAAGAATGTTGTCACCTACCTAATCTTCTACCACCAGGCAAATGATCATTTAGACATGGAGAATCAGGTCCCAACATTCCACCACACTAAAACATGATCTAGTATAGCTGAACTACAGGAAAATGTCAATGCAATACACAGGTTCTTCAAGTACTGGAGGATATTATTGCATTTAGGAGATACCACTAAGATCACATGTTATGCCACTGACTTTGTATAAAAAGGAAAGCATTATTATAGAGAGGACACTTTTCTCTTCCATTTTTAATGTTAGGTGCCCAAACAAAAACTGATAATTCTTTAGAAGAGATGTTGTAACCTAATATGCAAAAAGTCTTTGAGATAAGTTTAGAAACAAAATTTCTCCATGCAGAGATGTTAGATATGCCAATAGGCAACAATCGCCTAGCTTAAAAGCTCATAAGAACATAGCAAAAAGTATAATAAATCATTATCTATACATATCATGTTGTGTGGCTAAGAACCTTAAATCAAGTTTCAAGTCACAGTCTAATCAAACCAAGCCATGGTTTCCAGGACATTCTGTTGAAGTCTTGCCACTGAACTTGACAAAAGGATATGTATAGTACAAAACTCACTGGCACTTGTATTATGATACATTCTCCTACCATTATTCAGTATTAGAAAATACACAATTGTCACATCACTCTTCAACTTCATACTTCTTTTTAAACCAGTTGAAGTAAACTTTGGTTTAATCTTATAATGCCCCAATGCATAAACAGATTTATAAGTATTTATGAGCTTGGCCTTTATTTTCTGGAAACTGCAGTAGAATCCATTTCAAATTAGGCACATATGAAAAATATTAAAATTCACATATAATTTTAATTAAAAATGGATTTGCATTTTCTTCCAAATGGTAGATTCATTTTTGGCTCCTAAGCTCTTAACTATGCCACCCATCAGGTTTAAAAGTGGTGACTGGGCTCACATACTGCATTAAGCTACTATGTCATTTATTCAAAGATTTGAACTTGGCCATTGTGGATTACAAGGTGTGGTTTATAGTATAACAGTTAGATTGCTATGTTTTTGTTTTGTTTTTTACAAACTACATTTGAAGCAATAACGCAATGGGATATATGATTGATTGGGGTTTCCATTTTATTGCTTTAGAGATATTCATTTGTTAGGATTTTAATGTTTTAATGCTGTAAGCCGCCCAGAGTTGTTTTGTTATGAGAAAGGCTGGGCAGCAAATAAATTCAATAAATATATGTATCCAGAGAATGATTCACTTGAATGTTTCACAAAATCTTGCCCTTCTATCGTTTCTCCCAATTTCTTACACAATTTGTCTTTCCAGAGAGGTCAGTCATCACTACTTTGCCTTCCTTCCATAGAGTTAATAAGGAAAAGACAGATTAACTGCACAATGGATTCCAGTAATAGCATTAGGAGTCCTTTGTCTGGAGGGATACACAAACAGTCTCTAAGAGAACAAAGAATGAAATGAGTAATGAAAGTTGCTTTTACATTAAACAGCTCATCATTATCTTTTGGAATAAAACAATTTTGTTGAAAATCACTTTATTTCCTGTTACAGCTTCACCCTAATCCAAGGTGAAAATATCAGGATAAGACTATGTGGTGCTGACTATGGAGCAGTCCTGGTGTTGATGTGAGATGATCCTGGGTCCTTTGCAATTGGACAGAATTTCAATATCGGACTATTGTTTCTACAGAGAAGTTTCATCCTAGGCATTTGCTCACTCTCTAAAACAGAGTTCTTGACTAAAATACAAAGCTACCTATTGCTGATTAACAGCGGCAAATTTCATGCCTGTGCGCTTTGTGTGTATTGCTATATACAAGAAAGCTTTTAAGACAGGGAAGACAGAAAGTCTCACATGCATTTTGTACTGCATATGGAAAGCTATGAAACTAAAAGGCAGGTTATCCAGAAATGTCCCTAACTTCACTTCGGTTCAGGACTCTTGTCTACTCCTGTGCCATTAAGTTCTGCCCCTCTGTCCCCTGCCACCTCCCCTCTCCTCATCAATGTTCAATAGCAATTTGGTTGTTGCCCAGGTTTTACATGCTTTTGTCCCAAGGAATATTCTAGCCTTCAGCATAATAAAATGAACTACCCTTGCCCTTCTTACATGAATCCAAAATGCAGTCAGGCAAGGGACTTTCTTAGATGAAGAAGGAAGCCATTTCATTCAGCCACTGGGTAAAGTTCTTTATCAGGGATGTTTTCCAAATGGCAGGTATTATTGTAGGATTTCACATACCCCCTACAGGCTGATAATAATATCAACAGGTGTCTATTTATAAATATCTAAATTCTAGGTGTTTACCATGGGCAGATACTGTATTTTGTTAGTTTGACATTCACGGGCCTCTTTATGCATATATATTAGTGTTCTGGCCCGCCAGCTGCCAGCAGAGCTGGCATCAGATTCGGACAGTGAGGAGGTTGGGGAGGAACATGGGCCAATCCTGGAGTCTGAGAAGGCTCTGATGAGGGCTCTGTGTCGGAGGCAGAGAGGGGGGCAGAGCCGTATGTCAGTTATCAGCTGTTGTCAGAGTCAGACAGGAGTGAGGCAGGTGAAGAGCTGGAGCCTGTTCCCAGTATGCGCATGAGCAGAGTTGCCAGATGAAGGAAACAACTAAAGAGCAGGGGTCAAGTTGGGAGTAAGGCCAGATGATGAATGGCCCCTCCAAGAGGAAATAAAAGATGACTGAAAGGGGAGTGGAGTTTGCAGGAGACAATTACTTCTCTAATTGGTTCCGAGACTCCTTGCCAAGTTCTGCAGATATCGGCCTGTCAGCTTTCCAAGCCAGATAAGGTATGTGACCATAAATCCTCCTCTGAAAGACTTTGCCTGCTGTGAATGAGCAGAATTCACTGTAAATTAAGAAAAGGGTTTTTTACCGGGACAAAGAGTTTGTTTCATGCCCTTGGGAAGCCTGGGTCAGAACAATTAGAATCAATAGAGCAAACATGAAAAGCTCCAGTTGTATGAATGTCATTCCTTAATTCTTAACCAGTGGAAATCTGGCTAGAGAGGTTATTAATTTTATTAAGTATACTATACCTCACAAATAGGAATGCAATTTACAGTGCTAAAGACCAAAATAGGTTTGTACCCTTTGAAGGAGAACATATAGGACAGCATATAAAGGGCACAGTAGCTTCAGGAAGGATGAAATATTGTTTCATGGCCAGCTTTCCTTCCTCAGTTTTCAGACTGGAGCTGGCAAGATACAAAGCATTCCTTTCCAGCTTCATATTTACAAAACAGAAATGTTACTCTCCCAGCCCTCTTCTCTGTTTGTACTTGCAATATGACATATAATACGGCTAGGCATTTGCAAGCGTGTACAACTCCATTCCCATCAGTTGGGCTGGTGAAGCACTGAACGGGCTGTGCTGTTTGCTTGTTTCAAAACAGTTGATGTTTCCATTTTGGAACATTTCAGTAGTCAGCGCAATTTCATTCCAGCTAGAATGCTTAATCAGTTTAATCAGCCAGAATAAAAGTAAAATTTATCATACATGGGTTAGATGAATTCAATTTCAAATAAAATGGACATGAAAGCTTTAACTAGATTATTTCATGAGAGGCATAGCATTATTTTTAGCAAATAGCGAAGAATTTTAGCTAAAGGAAAGAGAAATCGCAAGAAAGGATCCAAGCAAAATTAAGCCCATTGACATCTCAAGGATTTCAGCTTGAACTATCGTGTTTCCCCGAAAATAAGACAGGGTCTTATTTTCTTTTGACCCCCCCAAAATAAGCGCTTGGCCTTATTTTCGGGGAGGTCATATTATTTTTGAGGTGCAGGAAGCGGCAAGTGTGATCATCTCATGGCTGCTGCTGTGTTGCAATATTTTCGAGTAAGGCTTATTTTTGGGGGAGGGCTTATTTTAGCGCAGGCGTTCAAAAGCCCAATTGGGCTTATTATCCGGGGAGGTCTTATTTTCGGGGAAACAGGGTAATTAAACAAGCTTTGCTCCCTCAGTGAAACTTATGAAACTTTATACGTTCCGCTGATACCAGGGTTTGTTCTACAATCTTAGTAATAAGGTCATCCTCAACTTACAACAGTTCATTTAGTGACTGTTCAAAGTTACAGCACTGAAAAATATGATTTATGACTGCTTGGTTAGATCTTTGCAGCATGATCATATGATCAAAATTCAGACGCTTAACAAATGGTTCGTATTATTACCTTTGCAGTGTCCTGGGGTCATGTGATCTCCTTTTGCAATCTTTTGACAGGTAAAGTCAATGGAGAAGCCAGATTCACTTAACAACCAGGTTACTAACTTATCAGCTGAAGTGATTCACTTAACAACTGTGGCAAGAAAGTTTGTAACATGAGGCAAAACTCACTTAACAAATGTCTTGCTTAATAACTAGATATTAGGGGCTCAATTGTGGTTATAAGTTGAGGACTGTCTGTACTGAATAAGTAAATTCTCCTTCCCAGCAAGTGAAGTAGAAGACTACAAATACAGTAGAAAGATGGAATCTTTAATGTGTGAATAGGAAATCATCCATTTTTGAGTGAAAATAGTATCCTTTCCTTCATTCCCCCACAATTAATTTAGAAAAGTATGGATTTATCTTCCTTTTATTTATATTTTGATTCAGTAATACATGCAAACCAGGAGTGGGTTTCAAAATGTTTTACTACCTATTCTGTGGGTGTGGCCTATTTTGTGGGCATGGCTTGGCGGTCATGTGACTAGGTGTGTGTGACTAACATAAACTGTGGTGAAACTCACTTAACAATGCTCTTGCTTAGCAACCACTCAATTGTGGTCATAGGTTCTCTTTCTTTTTTTCTTTTTTTTCTTTCTTTCTTTCTTTCTTTCTTTCTTTCTTTCTTTCTTGTGTCTCTTCCACTTTTTCTCTTTCTTTCTTTCTTTCTTTCTCTTTCCTTCTTTCTCTTTTCCCATCAGATCGCATAGAGCGGGCCTCCTCCGTATTCCATCCGCCAGTCAGTGCCGACTGGCGACTACCCGGAGGAGAGCCTTCTCAGTTGCTGCTACGACGCTATGGAACAATCTCCCCGTGGAGATTCGTACCCTGACCACAGTCCAGGCCTTCCGTACAGCCCTCAAGATCTGGCTAGCCCGTCAGGCCTGGGGATAAACTCTTCCGCCCCTCCCGAATGCTGAGAGAATGTTGTGTTTTTAGTATTTTTCAGTTATTGCACATTTCTTTTTATGTTTTGTCTTCACTCCCCTTCCTTTATTATTGTAAGCCGCCCTGAGTCCCCTCAGGGAAAAGGGCGGCCTATAAATGCTATTAAAATCTATAAAATCTATAAAATCTTTTCTACCCCTTCTCTCTCTCTCTCTCTCTCTCTCTTTCTCTCTCTCACACACACACACACACACACACACCTTCTAGTTATATTTGTAGATATATTCTATGAACTAAAACCAATGCCAACAAATCCTATGATCACAGCCATCTGTCTCCTTCAAACCAACTCACAGAGCCCCAAATTCAGCCTCTTCCCACTCTGGGGTTTAAATGAATATAGTTAGTCATCCTGTTATCTCCTGGCCATGGTTCCCGCCTTTTTAACAGAGCAGCTTTTTTTCCTTTTGCCAAAGCCTGATTTCTCTGCCGCTTGGAGGATGACCTGGTGGGTGTCCGAAGGTGTTGGGCATGCCACAGAAGGTACGCATGTCACACACACATACACACACACACACACACACACACACACACACCAAGCTTGCTGCGGCGTGAGGCGCATGTGTAAGGGGGGCTGTATCAGCTGGGAAGCTGGCAAAGAAGCCTCGGTTTCCCCTGCTGCCGTGGCTCTCGGAGGAAGGAGGCAGGGATGCTGGCCAGTGCTCACTTCCCTTACCGCTCACTGCCGCTCACCCCCTTGCCACTTTCCTGGACAGCTGCCCAGCTAAGCAGGGCAGGCAGGGCCCAGGCTGCAGGGGTGGTGGTGGCGTGCAGTAAGGGAAGCAAGCACCGGCCATCATCCCTGCCTCCTTCCCCATCGAGCACAGCCAGGAAGAAATCAGGAGTAGAGAAGGAGGAGAAAGCCATCCCTAGCAGAAGCTCGGCTTTCTCCTCACTCTCTCACCCTGATTTCCCCCCATGGTGATGACAAGCAAAGCAGCTCTCAAGGAGAACAAAGCACGGGTGCTTCTTCCAACAGCCGAGACCTCTGCTCCTCTTCCTTCCTCAGCTGTTTCTTTCTTTCACCAGTACGGAGGCCTGGCCAGGCCACTACGGGTCCAGTCCGGTACGCCAGATTTTCACTACCTCTTCTGGCGTACCATACCATACCAGGAGGAACCCACCTCTGATGTAAATATAATACATTGTATGTCAATGATTCTGGAGGATTTTGTATTTCTCCAGTGAAAGGAATTTTATACAGGAGCAGAAGAAAAAATTTGACTGCATGCCATTGGGTGTCCCAGTTCTCTTTCTCATCACTAGGTTGTTGTTGTCATGTCTGACTCTTAGCAACTTTATTGGCAAGTGTGATGCTATCCTGTCAACCACAGCTTCTTTCAATTAATTTGTTGTTCATCTTGCTTTCTCCCAAATCACAATCACAATTGAGCATTTCACCATTAGATTTTTCTCTCTTCTTAAATGACCAATCCCACTATACCTGCAAGATGGAGGGAATACATTAGGAATGTAAGAATCAAATAATTGGAACATGCCAATCACACAGCTAGTCCAGTATCCTATGTTACATATTGACTCTCTACATCAGGCGTGTCAAACTCACGTCGTCATCAACTCACATGATGTATTGGGACTTTTTCCCCCCTTTGCTAAAATGGATGTAGACGTGGCCAGCACATGACGCATTTGGCCTGTGGGCCAGGAGTTTGACACCCTACTTTACATCAACTTGGAAGCTACAGGAAGAGTAATTTCTCTTCAACTTTTGCTCTTAGGAAATTGATATTTTAAGGCATACCTAAGGAGGAGGAGTCTACCTGATGTCACTCAATTTATATACTGTCTAACTGCACTTAAGCTGGATGATTGTATGACACCAGCTTGCAGAAGCATAAGCTACATGGCTGCAGAACTGCCAGCCCATCTCATGTCTTTAACAATAGGTTTTATCTGCTTCATCTAAGATAGATATTAGCAAGTGTTTATGATTGTTTTTAGACTGTGATCATTGTTTCTCATCTCTTTAGATCTAGCAGATGTTAAGGCATAAGAAGGCTTCCCCAATCTACCCACCATCCAGATGGAAATTACATTTCAGTTTATTTCAATATGCCTCCTTTTTTAGAATTACTATCACAATTGCATCACATTTTCAATAATATTTTCCCTTCAGTTCAGAAAGCTGCTGCATAACAAAATTCCTCAACATAATCCAGACTATGTCCTTGTGTTCACTTTATATTCTGTTTCAAACAACCAACATTTAAAAAGCCAGAAAAACAAGCAGAAGTTTGCAGCAACTCATGTCATCAGATTCCCACACCTGTTCATTTGGTATTTAGACTGAAGCAGTTGTGAAGCTAACAGTTGATATCTAAACTGGGTTGGATAACAACTTACATGTGGAATATTCCTCATGTTTTGTTTGTTAAGCTTACTGAAGTGGATGTTTCCCCAATTTCATCTTATTCATCACACTCAGTATCTGCTTTCTAACTCATCTGCCTGTTGCCACATGCCACTTGTCCAAGAAGAAAAGTTTGTGTCATTTGGTATCTTACATGCTCAAACAATATAGCCTGAGAAGTTATTAACAACCAAAAAGGTGTCTATTTTTCACTAATTCTCTATTTCCACTCTTTCATTTAGCACAAATCAAATTGCACAAATCAAAGTAAATTATTCTGGACACATAAGAAACCAACACACTTATTTCTTCATGTCTGATAATACAACAATGTGCAATAACAATTTATAAAACAATTTGCTGATATTTCACAATACTGTAATATCCGGCTGTCTAAGAGGCTGGCTTGACAAATATCTCTTTTGGTAAAGAGATAATTACTTTTGGCAATTTTTCTAAATCCTTAACTGATTTAAAGGGTAAGCCAAAATGAAATAATGTGATTTCTTCCCCCTTCTATCACCGGCTTAAATCCAAGTGTTATTAATGCAATTGGCACTTATAATAAAGTCACTTCTAGAAATTCCTATTAGATCAGAAATCAGTTGATTTATAGACTAATCCCTTCTACTTCCTTTATAACTATTAACTTAAGGCTAATTGGCAGGAGCAAATATTAATTTATCAAGAATAAGTCATATCAAACAAACTTGATCTCCTGTTTGGCTAACGTATTTATATGTATGTTTAAATTTATAAGGCATGCTCATCTCAACATACTTTGGATGCTAGCAACAGTAAAAATACAATATAATAACATCACAATAAATAATCAGCTGCCACTATTTTTAAAAAAATATGTCAAAAGCATCAACACAATGATTCTCACAAAATTTTGGTTGGATCATGAGAATGGAATAGGTATAATATAATCTGACTTCAGAAAAATATTTAATAAAGTCTCCTATCTTGGTTAAAAAAGGTAGCAAAGCATTGGCTTCAGTTTCCTATTTTAGACTGATATGGCAGGCTGAAATTGTACATAAATGCATACCTCAATGGTTATGCATCAAGCAAGAAGAATTGAATGGTATACCACCTGGCTTAATTCTAGGCTCTGAGCTGTGAGCTTTTTTAAAAAAACAATGACTTGCATGACCAGTTAGAAAATACAGTTTTCATACTGTATCAAGTGAGATCAATTTCAACAGAGATAAATGCAATTCCCCACCTTAGAGTAGAAGAGACTCAAAAGCATGAATACAGGATGAGACATACCATATTAAGCAGCAGTAAATGGAAAAGGATCTGGATCTCAGGTTAAATAGGAGCCAATATTTGCCCCAAAAAAATGCACCCCAGATGCATCAATAGATATCAAATGCCCAAACATGAAAAGCTATTTTCCCTCTGGTCCAGGGCTGTCAAATTTGCAGCCCACAGCCAGATGCGTCACACGCTGCCCACATCCATGCCCGATTTAGCGAAGGGGGGAAAGGCACCAGTTTGACAGTCTAGTCTATGTTGGTCAATCCACATCTCAAATGCTGCACCCAGTTCTGAGTCCTGAATTTTTAAGGAAGGACAAACTGAACAATGTCCTGAGAAGACCAAGACAAGAAGAACAAAAAAGAAAATAATAAGGGATAGTTGGCAAGTTTGCATATTTATAGCTTAGGAAAGACCACATTTTGGAAGAATTCCAGATTGACTATCAAATATTTGGCTTGAGTTGCTCTTTTGCTCCACAAAATACAGAAAAGAAAGGCACTTTCTTTCTTTTGCCCTATAGCTCTGAATATGAAGAAAAAAAGAAAGTGGTGACAACAATACAAACTGATAGCATTAAGCGCTGTAATAATCCAAACTGTCCCTAACCCATTTACAATGATGCAGCTGCATGTCCCAAAAGATGCTGTTTTCAATCACAACTGGACTTTCGTGATCTTTTTCTTGAAGATATTTCACTTTTAATTCCAAGAAGCTTCTTCAGTTGGAACTAACTGGTGGGGAATACAAAGGTTTTATACTCTTTGCAGCCTGCTTGTATCAGGGTATTAATGATTGGCTGATTGCAAAAAGTCTAAATCCTTTCCATTCCACACCACTTAGTTCGAATTGAAGAAACTTTTTGGATGAGAAGTTTAACCTCTTCAAGAAAAATCAAGAAAGTCCAGTTGTTTTTTGGGCAGGGAAACATCTTTTGGGACAACCATGACCTGGATAACTGAGAACCTTCATAGACAAATGATAGAAAACAATACAAAACAATTTTAAAATAATATTTTTGAAAATTCGTATGGTTTTAATTGCAGAAAAACAATAGTAAACAGTATTGTGGAATCTTAAATACTAAAATATTTACTGTAGTACAGTTTTCACAAATTGGACACTCTGCAAAACTGTTAAACTACAGCATAATTTTCAGCCACTAAGTCACATTGTATGGTAGTTTGAGGTGGGCGGGAAGCAATCTAATACACCTAAAAGCATTAGATCAATGGTGGCAGAAATAATAGAGTGTAGGCCAGTCTGCTCCACTTTAGCAACTTTAAGATGTGTGGACTTCAACACCCAGAATTCAAAGCTAGTCAGTAAGCTATCACAAGCTGCTTCGTGACTTCAAACTAAATATATAAATACAGATGGTAAACATTCCCCACACCCACTTGTAATGATGGTGAGAATATTTTAATGATGGTGGCTGAGAGGTGACACCAGGAAGGATCAAAAATATGGGCAGAAATATCTGAATAAATCTAGATTATATTGATACTATATAATTGATGTTAGCTGTACCCAATGAGAGTGTTCCATCTGGCTGTCCCTTCCTTTGACTGTTATCATTATCCCTTATATTTTGAAAGTTTGTTCCTATTTTTTTCCTTCTAACTTGTTTTTCCTTTAGTATCAAAGATATGTTGTGTACTTTGTGTTTAAGCCCCAAAACAGGTACAGTCTTGTTTGTTATTGATTTAAGTGAGGTCATCATGGGGTTTTTTTGCCCTAAGAGTAGATAAAAATGGTTCAAATAAATAAATACATGCTGCTGAACATGCCCAGAAGTAGTGTTCTTTAGGCTACACAGGTGCCAAGTAATGCAATCCCAATTAAGTTTGAGGAAATTACATACAATATTCAATTATACTCTGTTCTACCAAAGTATCTTCAACCTCAGGCAGAAATCCCTGCCAGATGTTTAATACAAGATGCCCTTCATAGTAGCAAGCCTCAACGTTTCAGCCAGGTCTGCCCCACCCGGTCTTTTTTCCCCAAAAGGTTTCTGCAATATCCTGTTTACTTCAGGGCACAAGAATTAATGAAAACACCCCTGAAGAGTCCTGCATTCATTTCCTACAAATTTCAAATGTGATCAACTCGAGTTGAATTTGAGTCTCGGTGCAGCAAAGTTGTTTTCAGCAGTCTGGGCTGGAACCTAACAAGTTTCTATATTTTGACCTTCAATACTTATCTGATGCCCCTGTTAACTTGTAAGCAGCTACACAAAATCACCTAGGCTACTACTATTTATCCCAAAGGCAAGAAGCACATTCAAAAATAAAGCACAAACTGCAAAATGGTTTGGATCTCACCATTTAAGTCTCAATGTCTGAAAAATCTTATTACATATCTGACATGTAAGTGGCTTGGAAAAAAGCAGAAAAATTCTACAAGCTGCATTGGTAGGTGAGTCCTATCTAAGTTAAATGGATAAATGTTCCTAATCAAATATTAATGGCAAAATGTCAGTTATTACAAAACTTTATTATTTCTGATGCCATATCAGCAAAGCAAAAATCCTGCTACTTTTCCATCTAGTTCTGGTTAAAATAATAGTATTAAGGATTAGGATACCCGGTGACCTACAGGAAATCGATTATTTGGATTCCTTCAGTCATAACTGAGCTTGGGATAGAAACCACATGTCTTGGGGTCCTCCTAGTCTCATAATCATTACTACAGACATACTGCAGGTGAAGGCCATAGCTAGGGAGGCTTGTACACATCTTCAGCTGATGCACCATTTGCCTCCTTTCCTGAGGTTCTGGTTATCCAACCTTATTGTCTCTGGAACTTACGGTGCTACTGATGTATCACCTATGATTGCTGAAAGCTGCTGTTAATGCAGAATTCTGCATCCAACTACCAGCAGATAACAGCCACCAGAATTACATAACTCTGGTTTTGTGGTAATTGAATGGGCTTCTGAGTTTAAATCAATACATTGATTTTAATCTGTAAAGCCATTTATGGTTTGACATTTGAATATTTGTAGGATATTTACCTCCAGATAGAATTAACTCATAAGATACATTCATTATAAGCTAAGATGTTAAAAAGTCCCACATGTGAAATTAGGGAAGGGAGGAAAATCTTGGTGTTTCTCCATTTCTATGCCTGCCCTAAGGAACAGTTTGAACCTTTGGATATCTAGATGTCATCTTCCCTGGTGATATTCAAAAATACAGTTAAAACAACTTTTTCCACAAATTTAGGTATTGATGATTTTTGGAATTGGACATGGAGGAATTATATCGGGAGAGTTATTTTTGATTTAAATTGTTTGACTGGTTTGAATTTTGTAAACTCCCAAGAGTTCTTATAAATGCCATAAGTAACAGCTGCCTAGGGGACTCGTACTACCTACAGTAACAACGGATGAGGATTAGATAGTTGGCTAAGCCATTTTGATGAATTCCAATATCATACTTCTATCTCCACACTTTCATGCCTGAGAGAACAACTCCTGTAGTTATAATTAAATCCATTCTTTTCACCCTTTTCAGTCAATAGGAGAACCAGATAAGGAAAATTCAAATAAATATCAGAAAGGTTATATATGCTTGCATAAGTCTTTCCTGACATACTACTGATTAGATCTGTTTCAGTAAAAGTTTCTTAATATTTGAATGCATGACCTTTTTTCCCCTTCTAAATATAGCTATGGACATCTTTCAATAAAAACATGTATTCAGAATGATTTGTGTCCTCAACTAAAAATGTATGTTGTCTTTGTTTTCCTTTGGGAAGAAGTTTAATTACAGTGTTACATAAAATGAGTATTTTGTTAACATTGAGAAGAAGTTATGCTCTATATTAAACTCCAAACAAGTCTGTTTTTACAATACATAATTATTTTTCCAGCTGTTCCCTTACTCATTAACAAAGTAAATTAGATATTTCTTAAACTAGCAACTTGCTTTGTTGACTTCATCGAAATGCAAAACATAATGGACATGGAAAATTACTACTCCAGGAGATGTTCAGTTAGGGTGACTTCTTCAAGTACTGTAATTATCAATTCATTTAGAATCGGTTATGGCTCTCATAGGAATCTGCTAAAATAATCTAAATCTGTTGCTTGGGTAAACCTACTTATATAAACAGAAAAAAATTATATCCCTTGTAAAATACCCACACATGATTAGTGTAAAAGAAAAAAAGAATTACCTTCATATACTGGCATTTCCCATGTGAAAAAAGGTTTCCATAAATTGTCTTCTCTCTGCTTTGAACATTAAGATAGAACTGGATAGAGAAAATGATTCTGTAGAATAGTATGCTGGGTCTCCCCTCATATGTTGCGCTTGGTATTTTGCTGCTCATTCTTATTTTATTGTGTTTATTAAATTCTTATGGCTGCCCCTCTCATATTCATAAGTCTGGGTGACTAACAATTAAAGATAAAATATCAACAAATTACAAACAACATAAAAATAGCAGCCAAGTAACAACACTAATAGTCATCAATCAGAACAGCAAAGAAATGTGCTCACTAACAGGACTCCAGGCTCAACACAATTCCATCTTTAAGATCTTGCAAAAACCCAGCAGGCCGGAGTGAGTCTGATCTCTAGGGAAATAAAGTTCCAGAAGGCAGATTCCATGACAGAAAAGGCTCTCTTCCTGAGTCCTGCCAGTTGGCACTTGCTTTTCCATAGGACCCAGAACATATCTTGCCTGCCAGATCTGACAAGACAAGATGGTCTTGTAAGTAACCCAGCCTCAATCCATGAATGGTTTTTAAATTAACACCAGTACCTTGAATTGTACCCAGAAGCATACCAATAGACAATGCATTTTACAGAGCAGAGGTGCTACATGTGCTAAACAATAGGCACCTATGACTGCCAATGCCACATTTTGAACCAGGTGAAGATTTCAAATTCTTCTCAAGGGCATGTCCCTCTAGAGTGTGTTGCAGTAATCCAAAATAAGCAGTCAAAGCAGATGCTTGGGGAACTTTTAGAAACAGAAATAGTAATGTTTAGAAGCTAACCACCTCATTGTGCCTATAGTGATTTCATTTGCAAACTTCTTCCTTTAATTTCATTAAAAAGAGCTGCTTGCAAAACCTACTGGTAAGTAAGAGAGCAGTAATAGCAACAAAAAGACTACAACACCTCCTTACCAGCAAACAACATCCAGATGAGCAGAGATTAAAACCAAGATTAACATTAGACTTTAACACCTGCCAGAATGTGTCCTGAGAAGTTGTAGTGCTCTGATATTACTTTGTCCTTGTTTTAAATCCTGATGTCAAATTTGTGTCTATTAATGGCCCATTTGTCTTTCGTGTGTGTCCGTCCATCCGTCCGTCCGTCCCTTTGGAGGAAAAGCATGTGAAGCCACCTCTAGCCTTGTATGTGCACTTGTTGGAGCCTGTGATGGTGCTATTACTGTAGATATGGAAACAAAATAAACATCTGGGCTGGTGCAGGATTTGGTCCCATGTTGGCATCATTGTTCATTGTTTGTTACAGCCTATGAGAATCTGCTGGGGTGGCTGTCTGTATGCCTGTATGAGCCTGCCACCTAGGACTTGGGAAAGTGCAATGTCCTTATCCAGTAAGGGCTGCGACTTTTTAATAATGTGTTTAAATAGTTTGATTTGGCACTTATTCTGACCCACTTGAAAGAAATGCTCAAATGATGAAATTAAACCAGACATTCAGGAGATGAATTACCTACCCAACACTCAACAGGCAGAGCAGTAGAGTCAGATCAATTCACAGAGCGGATCTATTAAAAGACAGACCTCAGAAATAGAGAAACAGAACACCCTTGGCAGTCCTCTACAGCAGTGGTCTCCAACCTTGGCAACTTTAAGACCTGTGGACTTCAACTCCCAGAGTTCCTCAGCCAGCAAATCTGGCTGAGGAACTCTGGGAATTGAAGTCCACAGGTCTTAAAGTTTGTTTATTATATTTGTTTGTTTATTGTTTATTATATTTATATGCTGCCCTTTTCCCCCGATGGGGACTCAGGGCGGCTCACAACTCAAACCAGGGAAGGGGGATACAGACAAAGATTAAAAACGACACATAACAATGCATAATTTAAAACACGACAGTCATACCATTCGAGACGGGGGCAACAGCTCTTTAGCCCCAGGCCTGTCGGAACAGCCAGGTTTTAAGGGCTATGCGGAAGGCCTGGAGGGTGGTGAGGGTTCGAATCTCCACGGGGAGCTCGTTCCAGAGGGTCGGAGCAGCCACAGAGAAGGCTCTCCTCCAGGTAGTCACCAGTCGACACTGACCGGCGGATGGAATTCGGAGGAGGCCTAATCTGTGGGATCTAATCGGTCTAGTGGAGGTAATTGGCAGCAGGCGGTCCCTCAAGTACGCAGGCGGTCTCTCAAGTACAGTTTTCACTTTCAAGGCAAGTTATTCTCCTCCATTATTTTTCATTTTTTCTTACTACATAAACAATATCTTCCGTTGCCTCTTCAAAGTTACACCAAAATCTCCATTTCTTATTTTCTCCATTGGTATATTTGGTACAAACTGTGTATATCCTCTAATGCCATTTAAACCTCAGAGAGCATTTCAGTTTTCTTCTACCATGACCCGTCAAAACCGCGGTTCACTAAAGCGCGCCCGATTAAAGCACGTACCTGACGTCATCAGCAGCGCAACAAATAAAATTAAAAATAAATTAAATTAAAATAAAAATAAAATTAAAGCAAGTCGATTCACATAAAGGTAAGGGTTAGGTTTAGGGTTAGGGTTAGGGTTAGGTTAAGGGTTAGGGTTAGGTTTAGGGTTACCTTAAGCGTTAGGGTTAGGTTTAGGGTTAGGTTAAGGGTTAGCGTTAGGTTTAGCGTTAGGTTAAGGGTTAGGTTTAGGGTTAGGGTTAGGGTTAGGTTAAGGGTTAGGCTTAGGGTTAGGTTTAGGGTTAGGTTTGGGGGGGTTAGGTTTAGATTTACGCGTTAATTTTAAGTTTACCGCTCACAGCGTGCTGTTTTCGTCGCGCTGTGATGACGTCACGTACGCGCTTTCGTCGAGCGCGCTTTAATCTACCACGGTTTTGTGGTGGAACCTTCTTCTACATTTAACAATATATCACCATTTCTTTATTCCTTAATTAGTTACATAACCACAACACTCTTACTACTATTCTCTTTACTTTTTTCCCCTTTCTTCTTCCTCTGGCCATTTTTCTCTTGGGCTCTCAAAAATCCCACTTTTAATTCTTCCCCCCCCCTTTTGTCCCCTAACTTCTTCTTTTCCTTTTTCCCTGTTTTTGTGATTGTTGCATCTTCTCTTCAGATATTTCTCCTTGTGCTTTCTGAAAACGCCTCCCAAGATTCACCCTACAGCACAAAGAGGTCTCCAACAAATCTTTTAAGCTTTATGGATTTCAACTCCCAAAGTCCAGAAGTCTTCAAACGCTGCCGAGACTGGGGTCTCCTGGGAGTTGGGGGTCCATAAAGTCTCCAAGGTTGGAGACCTCCTGCCCTACAGTCTCCTGCTTGAGCAGGGGGTGGACTAGAAGACCTCCACAGTCCCTTCCAACTGTTGTTGTTCTCCTTAGGGCTGGGCCTGGCTTTCCCAGGAGACCCCAGTCCCAGAAGTCCCGGTCTAGAGTAGCCCTCCTCCCCACAATGAGACAGGTGGCAAGTCAATTGGAGCCCTTATATAGCTCTTCCTAGGTCTTTCAATCAGTCTCTAAGGGGTTCACAGAGTCAGCCTCTTCCCCCTCCCAACAATCTGGGTCCTCATTTTACCCACCTTGGAAGGACGGAAGGCTGAGTCAACCTTGAGCCAGTCAGGATCAAACTCCTGGCAGTGGGCAGAGTCAGCCTGCAATGCTGTATTCTAGGCACTGCGCCATTACAGCTTCCTTCTCATTTCCATTCCTCCCTCCCCAAGGAAGAGCACTTAGACTCATATATCAAGTTGCCAAGGTTGGAGACCACTGTTCTACAGCTTACAGCTACAATAAGCAAGTTCACTGTATTCTAAAATTCATTCTGCCTGGACATTGAGCAACATGTGGGAAGGAGAAGAATAAAAGCAGTATGTTTAGAGCCAGTTTATCTACACAGTTGGCTTTGACTTTTCTATTTCAGAAAGCACCACATTTTGCAACCCAATAAAAAGATCCTACCACTAGAGGAAGGTTTTCTTTTACTTTCCATAGGTGAGACATAACTTGTATGGGCTTTCATGCCCTCCAGCCTCCAGGTAATATTTTCTAAACTTCCTTTCCAACTCTCCCAATATAAAAACTTCACATTTCTTTACAACTGATTGGATCCCTGTAACAATTGATACATGGGCATAAGTGTGTGTGTGTGTCTGTGTGTGTGTCTGTGTGTGTGTTTCTGTAGATTTTCACGGGTGTAGGTATGCTGGTCTTGTTGTATTTGGGTCTTTTCCCATGTAAGATTGAGATTGTCTTGGCAATGTTTTACTGAGGTCTCACTTGCCATCCTCAGGCTGGTGTTTAAGGATGGCGAGTGAGACCTCGCCGAAACGTTGCCAAGACAATCTCAATCATACACGGGAAAAGACCCAAATACAATAAGACCAGCATGTATATGTGTGTGTGTGTGTGTGAGAGAGAGAGAGAGAGAGAGAGAGAGAGAGAGAGAGAGAGAGTGTGTGTGTGTGTGTGTGTGTGTGTGTGTATGTATGTATGTATGTATGTCACAAACCCCTGGTATGCCCCAATTATGGGAGGAAGCTACTGCTTCCATTCTCTGTCCATCGGCTCGTCACAAGAGACCATCCAGACAGAAAGCCCAATATTTACTGTTGCCCTTGTTACATTTGTGTAGTATTTGTGCTGATAAATAAATAAAGGGAGGCTAGTATAGATCTATTTCAAGCTATTTAGCTCTCATCAGCTAGCCATACCCTTACTGGGATTCGAACCTGGGCTGTATTGCATATTAGGCAGATGTTTTAACCACTAAGCCACAGGCTCTGATCCGTTATCAGCTGAGCCAGGAGAAAATATATAAATATTAAATATATACCTTTCTATATATATACACACACACATACATACATACATACATACATGCATGCATACATATATACGTACACATATATAATGAAATAATAAATGTAATCAAATGGAGAAAAATGAATTTCTATTTTTTTATCAGAAGAAATTAAAAGGATGAAGGAAACTACTTTTTCAGAAGAAACTAGGGTTAGGCTTAGGCTTAGGGTCATGCAAAGACCATGAGCTCTATAAACTTCTAAAACTCTCTGTACACAGATAGTCCTCGACTTACAACAGTTCATATAATGACCATTCAAAATTTTAATGGCACTAAAAAAAGTGTCTTATCACCATTTCTCATAGTTACAACCTTAGAAACTTCCCCATGATCATGTGATCAAAATTCAGATGCTTGGCCACTGGTTCATACTTATGACCATCACTGTGTCCCAAGGTCAAGTGATTACTTTTTGCAATCTTCTGGCAAGCAAACTCAATGGGGAATCCAGATTTACTTAATAACCTGATTATTAACTTGTCAACTGCAATGATTCATTTGACAACTGTGGCAAGGTTCACATAATGAGGCAAAACTCACTTAAATATCTCGCTTAACAACATACATGTTGGACTTAATTGTTGTAAGTCGAGGACTACCTAAAGAATATTAGTATATCTATATACTACTAAAACTCTCCATTCCCAGATCATAAAAGAATGAACCTAAGCACCATAGCCCTCAATCACCACTTTTTCACTGATTTCTTTACAACTCATATCTATTTTTGTCAAAATTGTGAATTAGTGGCTATCGTAGTAAATGGGAGTTAAGGTTGCTTAAATTCACTTATTTTATTGACATAACACACTTACACTTTGATTACATCTATGTTTACTTGCAGGTAAATTGTATTGAATTCAGAAGATGTTTCTGTTCAAGTTACAATAAGATTTTAGCTTATTCAATTATGGAACAAAATAACAAGTTTATTTAAGTTAGTTTTGCCATACACAGCTTTCTGGGGAAGATCAGCAAAAGGCACACATGCAGTAGCAATTGCTATTATATTTGCCCATTGAGACACTCAAAAGTCTAATTCAGATATTTTTGGAACTGTTAAACTAAAACACACTCAGGAAAGTGTAAGTGACACAATACTGAAAATGATATTTCTGCAATTTTTTTCATTGAAGTAGTTTCAGAGAGATGGAGCAAAAATGGTTCCAGTGAGCCAAAAAATTGTTTACAAAGTTGTTAGGGCTTTATTTACTTATGTCTTGTGGACTAGTACTCTTTGAGTGGATATAATGATATTTTACTAAGGGCAAAGTTTATTCAGACAGGTTTGATAAGATATTTGGTCATTTGGATGAAGCAATGTCAAATGGAAAAAAATCTACAAACTTTGGACAGTCCTCACTCTAATCCATTCCTCCACTCTTCTGTGCCAAATCTGGGTCCAGTTTGTAGTGATATGATCTGTGTCATAGTGACATAACCTGAGCTTTATGCTTGGTTCTCTCCTTTCAGTACTGTGGCACAGCAGTCTTTGCCAAAGTATTTAAATTTCTGGTTTATTTATTGCTTTGTAAAGTTATATTAATAATTTCTCCCTACATTTTTAATTTGTACCCGCACCTTTGGAAAATGAATCTTGTATTTGGCCTATCTTATTCCTTTAAACTTACTTACTTATTTACTCACTCACTCATTCATTCATTCATTCATTCATTGCATTTATATGCCACCCAAATCTCAGCAACTCTGGACAGATTATTAATTATTGTTTCTAAAAAACATTAAAACAAGAAAAGAACACACACACCAAAAATGCCAAAGATATCACATTCATATACAAACAAAGATGAAGAGAATTCATAAATTCCTACAACTTCTCCATGACTACTAAAGATGCAATAATCCTTCTTTTTGATTACTATATTCTTTCCCTAATACAGTGGTGGATTTCAATTTTTTAGAACCTATTCTGTGGGCCTGGTCTATTTTGTGGGCGTGGCTTGGCAGTCTGTGACAGGGCAGGTATGGCCAACTTGACATCACTCATGCATACTCAATCACATGACCACCTCACCCAAGCCATGTGGCAAAAAAAATTGGGACTCCTATGAAGGGGGGGGGGAGATGGGAAAACCTCCCAAGAATAGACAACTGGAGGTTTAAGGGCCGAAATTAGGGAGATCGGAGAAGGCAGGACAGAGAGGAATACAGTAGAAAGCTATCACACTCTGGGGAAAGAACTTTGGGAGATCAAAGGAGGCATGAGAGAGAGGAATCCAAGAGAAAACTCCTGAGCTTGCCACTGCTCTCTGGTGGATTGTGCCGCTGGACCTCTCCATGCTTCTCCGTTCACCACCTCCACTCCCAGATATGGGACTTGACACCAAATTGGGCTAGGATAGTGCGGACGTGCGGGGGGAGTGAGCGATGGAGCGGCTTCTGGACAGGCGGGAGTGAGCAAGAAGCGACAGGGCCGGGGCAGGCGTTCCAGAAGTTACTTCTGGGTCCACCGGTCGAACCTCTTTTCACCGGATCAGTAAATTTCACCATCTGGTTCTCCCGATCCAGTGCGAACCGGCAGAAACCCACCACTGCCATCTACATGTCAATTTCAAACAGAGAGGTTGGAACAGATAATAAAAGTGGAATTTCTGCATCTGCTTGCAAGCATAGAGTCAGCAGTTTGTTGCAACACTACTAAAATGTTTCAGTTCCTTTAAGCAAATTAGGTAAATGTAGATAAGAGGCACATTAAGAAAGATGTGCAAATATCGTACAATGTAAACAAGTGTAAGGTGATGTTGTTACCACCAAAGACTTCACCACTGTATGAATGGGTCTGAGCTAGCAGTGACAAATGGCTAAAGGAATATTGGACTCAGAGTTGACAGTTCAGTGTGCCGCTGCTACAAAAAGGACAAATCCATACTGGGAGCTATTAAAATGGGAATTGGAATAAAATTGCCGACACCATATTGCTCTTACACAAATCTGTGGTGAAACAATATATTTAGTTCAGAGTATCCAAGAACTTTTAGAAGTTGCAATTATGGCTAATGAAATTTCTCAACTCTAAAATAGTTTAAACCTCAGGTTTGACTCTCTGTGGATGTCTACATTAGTATTTTCATCAATTCAGGATAAGCTTCAGATCCAAATAGGTAACTAGCTTGGAAGCTGAATTGAGTTGCTGTTTTTAATAAAATCTGATTTATTTGAAGCCACAGCAAAGTTGAAGATCACCATACCTGATGTGGGGGGGGACGGACAAATGACTACTCAATGGCAACAAAGAGCTTAAAGAGCTAGAGTTTATTATCTCTTTGATGCTAACTGCTAATCATCTAGATTGTGGCAGTCTTTCTTGGCAATCACTACTATCTAATACATCTTGCAAATGGTCTGTCTTCCCTTTGATGTAAATTCTCATTACTCTCTTTTGCCTCAGGCCACCTATTTCATTCTCCTTCTTTAGAGGTTCAGTTAAGTTCCTGGAATTTATCTTTGTATGTATTCATTAGAAAATGTCCCCCATCTTCCTCAAGTCAGCACCCATAACAAGGGCAATCATGCTGTGGTTAAGCTACAGGAAGACTCAGGTTGAAGTCCACCTTCAGACATGGAAGTTAACTGGGTGATTTTGCAACAGCCACTCTCAGCCCTGCCTATTGCACAGGTTATTGATACAGGATGGAATTGAAGGAGGGAGTGACCTATACATCAGCTTCAGGTCTTGAATGAATGGCAGAATATAACTTTACAAATATAATAAGCAAATTAGTATCAGCTAGCAAAACTGAAGGCTTGTGGCAGGATAGTCTGAAGTATATTTATGCCTAATAACAATGCTTTTTTCTTCTATCCAACAATTAGTCATCCAACTAAAAATGGTGCATTGTTTAAGTGACAGCTGCTACAGTAGGTAATTTTTACAAAGATCTTCATGTGCTGATATTGGTATTTTTCCCATCCATACAAAGATGAACATTAGTGATTAGCAGAATCATGTTATTACATATAAGAGCATTTTATATCCTAGAAATGTTGCCAATGTTTGTATGTCGATTGTTCTTCAGTGATAACCAATATCAGAAAAGATCTTTGGCACCACAATCAGTTATTTGCCCTTCGTTCTCTACTCTTGGTATAGTTGGGTGGATCTATGCAGGATTTGGCATAGATGAGAGCAGTCACATGCTTCTACTACCATTACAATCTGGGTCACAGTTCATTTTAGTTTACAACAACTATACTACTGCTCAACTTTGTAATTGCTCAGAAAATGTGATATGAAGGAAACATTCACATCCTTTAAAAAATGGGCTCTGGTTCTACTGCAACCAAAGATTTCTAGTACTACAAATGAACTAAATGCTGCATTCCGAACTAATAATTGGTAGTGCAGAATTCAAATAGTATTTCAATTTTAGCATAGCTATTATAGGATGATCTAAATGATATAGCAAGCCCTCAAAATACATATTTCTGCACTTGGTAAATGTAATTTTACCCTATTGGTAGTGATCTCATTACTGTTATGAGAGATGTAACTTAAGACTGTGGGAGTATTACAATATTTGTTGGCTACAGTCCAACTATCTACTATCCACATTTCTATCATTAGAAGTTGACAAATTTGACATCATTTCAAAATAAGCGAAGAAACCATTCCAGATTTTGGGGAAGGGCTGACTTGCTTGTTTCAAGTCTGAAAACTCAATAAGTATGAACAGTGGACCTGTCCTGGATACTATGTCGTTGGGATAAATAACAAAATGATTCTCCTCCTTAAGCGTCTCATTCCATGTGCAAAACCCAGTGGGATCAGTAATAGAATCCTCTTTCCATCCTGGATATAGTAATCCCCATTGCACCTAAGGATTAAAATCTGGATAGTTTATATATCCAATGCAGTCTGTTTAGTGTGTGGCTATCATTTTCAGCCTCTTTCTACTACCGGTAGTAGCCACCAAATGCAGTGACTGTTCACTCCCCTAGCTCTGGAATTGGGGTACTTTAGTAGGATTAATTTTAAGACATTAAACTGTCAAGCGTTTCATATTGGTATATCTACATACTAGAAAAAAAGAATCCTGTTTAATTTCTTCGTGGCTGGCTATTGTTATAGAAACAATGCAATTCTACTTTGAAGAAGACTGAAGGTGCCTCAATCTTCCAAAAAGTCATAATTCCACCCTCAACATCTTTCTAAAAATTGCCATCAAGTTGTCATTTTATCTGAAAGAAACGTGGTTTGCAATCATTTTGTATATTCAATTAAGTTTTAAATAAAACAAACTTGGGGCTTTGTGTTTACCATGCTTTGTTGTTGACATGCAGCCCCCCCCCCCCACAAAAGCATCACTCCAAAGTCAATTGTGACTCTCTCAATTAGAAAGATCCTACGAATAGATAATTAGTCACATGAACAATAGCCACAGACATTGACTGCAGTCAGAAATTCTGCTGTAAATTAGGCCTTTCCCCAATTCTGTCTGGAAAACAAATTGAACTCAAGATCTTTGGCATGAAAAACAGGGACTTTTAGCTAAAATCCCATAGATATTTATTTTCTTTCTCTCCTGAAGCCACAAAGGTTAGTTAACCTACTGCTAAAATTTGTTTCTTATTCTCTAATAAGTTTTTAACTCAAGATCACAAGATATATTCTTTGACTAAAGAGAGGTTTACTGTGAACCTTTTCAAGCCAGCTCTGAATGCTGAGAATTCTAATGGAGCAAGCTGAAATGTTGGGTTGTGGAGTGTATAATGTTGCTAGACATAACAGACATATGTACACATGACTCAAGTATGTGCCAAGACTGCCCTTACTCTTGTAATGCCTGCAGGATTAATTTATGAGGAAAACCATACAAGCGTATGAGTTAATTATTGTCTTAAACACTATGGCAGGTTAGGATCCATGTTAGGTTGGTAAGGTTACAAGTTAAGCTCTTGCTTGTAAAATTTATAGCCTGAGAATAGAATTTAAAATGCTGTTGAAATCTTCAACTACCATATTGTAATAAGGAGCAGAAATGCAGTTTTACAGGGGTGGGGGAGAAATATTCAAGTTTAAAATAAAACAGAACCTACTGTTATTTACTTCTTTGGCTGATATCTTCTGAATTCTGGCTTTTTTTCAGAATAATGCATTATTTGCATAGCTACGCAGTTAGTGCACAAGGAAATTCAGAATCTGGCATCTGGCATGAAACATGCATCATGTAATTCTTATCTTTTTAACAATGTATGTTTCTGTAATTGTAAATAAAGTTTTGAAAATAAATGGGAAATACTCTAAAGTTCAAAGGACCAGTGTTCTAGAGACTGGAGAAATCAAAGTTTTGACCCAGTAAGAAACTACAGATGCCTAGAAATAGACAAGGTGAAGTTGAACGGTAATTATAGTTCAACAAAGCCAAGACCACCATATTCTGATCAAAGGATTACTCAAGATAAAACAAAATGGAATGTCAGCCATGATAAAAACCAAAGTTATTTTCTTATACATTGAGAAGAATTCATTGCCTGATATTTTGACAGCCTAAAATACAATCAGCAAGTACTTACTTGGAAACAGCAAATATATATATTTGCCCAATTGCCAGGCCTGCTTTTGAGCACTCAAAATCTATTGGGAGAAATAGAAAGCAAAAGGCTCCTAGAAGATCTGCTGCATCTAATGTGAAATAAATACTATTAAATTCAATCTTAATTAAATTCACCAGAACACAGAGCCTGTAGAAAACCAATTTGAGGATGGATTCAATATTAAGCCAGTTCCCTTCTGGCAATAACATCAGCTTTTCATTGTAGTTTTATTTTTGCCATTTTGCTTAATAGAGTGAAATGTCCTAATTGCTGGAGTAGGCCTTTTATATTGTTTTCCAATTAGATCTGAGTGCAGCAATAGTTGCATTTATAAGCCATTGCTATGGTCCAAAAACAATTCATAACTTATATCGGTATCACATTTTAAAAGAAAGTGGAAAGGCTGGGAGACAAACATTAATCTTGTTTCAGGAAAATTTCCAGTTGTCTAACCAGGTGCAGGTGATATAATGCATTCTTGAACACAATCTGAAGATTCACAGCTGTGAAAGGTCTACAGCCGTGATGGTGACCTCTCTATGGGCACACATGCCATCACCAGCTGATCTTTTGGTTTCCAGCACATACATGCACACCAGCCAGCTGGTCTTCATGGGCACCAGAGCACCAGAAAATGCCCCAAAACCGGACCATTTTTGGATTGTTTTCAGGATATTTTTTGGGATGTTTTCAGGCTGTTTTTCAGCCCGAAAAAAACTGCCAAAAACAGGCATGCATGTGCTGGCCAGCCAGTTCTTGGGTTTCCAGTGCTCTGGCACACCCGAAGACCAGCTGGCTGGTACGCATGCGGATGTTGGACACTGGAATACCAGCTGCTAGTACGCATGGCCAGCTGGTCTTCCGGTTTCTGGTGCTTTGGTGCACACACATGTACACATGTTCCAGTTTGGGCACTCAGTGCCGAAAAGGTTCACCATCACTGGTCTAGAGCAGTGGTTCCCAAACTTGGCAACTTTAAGACTTGTGGACTTCAACTCCCAGAATTCTCCAGCCAGAGAGCTGGCTGGAGAATTCTGGGAGTTGAAGTCCACAAGTCTTAAAGTTGCCAAGTTTGGGAACCACTGGTCTAGAGTAAACCCATATTCAACTAGGGGTGGAAGATTTCCATCAATGACTAGAATCCTTCATCTCTTTCATATTCTAGCCAAAAGTATGACAAATATATTTGGCAGTAAAGTAATTACCTCTTATCACTCTTTATGAAATTCATGTATATTCCTCTCTACAAAAGATGATTCAAGAATGGGACCAGGATTCCATGTGTACGTTCTATTACTAGATTGAGACTGAGACATGGAAATCAAATTAATTCAACTGTCCTTCCTAAAATTGTGCCTTCCATTAAAGTCTTGAACTTCAATATTCATTCCCAGACACCAAAGAGAACTTTGTGTCATTTCATTGGCGATACATATATAATCAGTCTTGCGCTGTTTATGGGAATATTGCTGCTAAATTATTTAATTCCATTGTATAACTTAAAATCCTTCTTTTAAAATCTTTCAAGAAAAATAAATGTGTGCAGCATAGAAAAATCATTGCAATAAAAACCTTTAAAATGGTCCCTTTTCATTTTTATTTTAAAGAGCAACACTGTGACTTAAAATTGGTTACTTGGGCATAGTTTATGAATAGATCTACACTTTTTAAATTATAGTTACCTACTTCCAAAGTGATATATTCTTCAGTATTATGACAAATTATGTGATAATTAAAATGTACTCCTGCTGTGATGAGTAGATTTATTAACTGGACATTGATAAATGTGAACAGCTGATTCTTAAGCTTGACCATTTGAAGGTCACCACAACAAAGTCAAACAGCCTGCTAAGATTATTCTGAGGTTTATTTTCCTGTTTTAGAGCCCTGAAGAAATACATTCCTTTGGAACAACGTTCCTGTTTCATAATTACACAAAAGGCATATGATTCAGTGTACCTTTGCACAGGCCAAGTAAAAGAATCCAATACGATCTTGCTGCATAAGGTGTATATGAGAATATTTCTTTAAAATGGGCACCGTGCCAGCAGAACACAGTTTGCTACCTGTATGTCCCTCATACAGGCTGGCTTCAGAAGTCAGAAGCCTATACTTGCTTTCTACTCCTGCTCTCTACTTTGTGTGCTTGGAGCAGATCATTTCAACCTACAGATAGGGCTTGAGCTATGAAACACTTTCTCAGCTCCATGAAACTCACCTCATTCTTTTTTGGTCTGTCACATACATGCCCTTCATAATTTCTCCTTGAACTAACTAGGGCTGTGATGGCAAACCTATGGCCTGGGTGCCAGAGATGGTACGCAGAGCCCCCTCTGTGGGTATGCGAGCTATCACCCCAGCTCAGCTCCACCACATATGCATGCATGTGCCTCCCGCCAGCTAGCTGGTATTCAGGTCTCTGCCACGCATGCATGGGGGCAGGGCGCATGCGTGGGGGACACGTGCACATTGCATTTTGGGGGTGCATGTGTGCGCGCTTTGGGCACTCGGTGCCAAAAACGTTAGCCATCACTGAACTAGGGCTTTCTCCTGTTTGTACGGAGTACAAGAGCGGCAGGAAGCAAGCAACCCACCTTATCCTTGCTATTCCCAAGAGGAAGAACAGAAAAGCTATCACTGAAATTGGCCAGAAGCTACCAGGGGAGAGAGTTCCCAAGATGCCATAACTGTTGTAGGGAGTGCAAAATCCCAGGAGCTGGCAAGTGGAACAGTATACATCAGGGGTATCAAACACACATCGTCACAGCAGTGTCACATGATGTATTGGGACTTCCCCCCCCCCTTCACTAAACTGGGCATGGCCAGTGCGTGATCCATCCGGCACGCGAATTGGAGTTTGACAGCCCTGGGATAGATATTCCCTGCAATGTTTAAAGAATTTAAATAAGCTCTGTGGGTGTGAGGCGCCATGGTGGCAAATGTTTTTTAAAAACATGGTCACTGTTTCTTAGGCATAAGAGAAGTGGGAAGTAGAATATCTTCAGCATGTTTAGAATAGAATAGAATAACAGAATTGGAAGGTCTTCTAGTCCAACCCCCTGCTTAGGCAGGAAACCCTACACCACTTCAGACAAATGGTTATCTAATCTCTTCTTAAAAACTTCCAGTATTGGAACATTCACAACTTCTGGAGGAAAATTGTTCCACTGATTAATTGTTCTAACTGTCAGGAAATTTCTCCTTAGTTCTAAGTTGCTTCTCTCCTTGATTAGTTTCCACCAATTGCTTCTTGTTCTACCCTCAGGTGCCTTGGAGAATAGTTTGATTCCCTCTTCTTTGTGGCAGCCCCTGAGATATTGGAACACTGTTATCATGTCTCCCCTAGTCCTTCTTTTCATTAAACTAGACATACCCAGTTCCTGCAACCGTTCTTCATATGCTTTACCCTCCAGTTCTCTACTCATCTTTGTTGCTCTTCTCTGCACTCTTTCTAGAGTCTCCACATCTTAATATGAGTTTAATATGAGCACAAGGAGCACACCAGGTAAACACAGAAGAATTGGAAGTATTGGAAAAGCCACTTATTTGGGGCATCCAAATAACACCACAAAGGCAGGCTCTTATTACTACTCCATATGTTTTGGGACAGCTCCATTTTTCTGTCTGCAAGTACGGACAAATTCAAACTCCAATTTCTTCAATCCTGCACACACTTGTTATAAATGCTTACATAAACAGATACAAATACGGAAAATAAAGGTATACATATATCCCGATTCTTTTCTGCAGCTAATCTTTTGATGGAAACAAGTATTAGGATGTTCTGTCTCTCTTTCTGCAAATAAACTTTTTATTGAAATCGAAGAACAAATAAAAGGGTGTATGACAAAATGGGCTAAGAACTTTGGATATAATATATTGATGTAACAATGAAAAAATATGTGTCTGAAAGGACTGCAATTTGTATAATTACAATTTAAAAACTATTTTATAGAACAATATATCATTGGTATTGGACTCCAGAAAAATTATCTGAAAGGCATAAAGGAAATATCAACAAGAAAGGTCACTTTATTGTGCCATGTGGTCTTTGGTATCATGCAGAAGCCATAATTGCTTTTAAAAACCATCATAAAAGCATTTAGGAGAGAGAAAAATATTCAAATTTTGAGAAAAAATAGCATGAACAGTAGGATGGGTAATAACATTTCGTGAATCAAACACATAAAAGACAAAAACATTATCAGAGCCATCTGAAAGTTGAGAGGTGGTTTAGAGTGCTAATCCGGGGTCAAAAGGTATCATATTTAAGCCTTAATGTACAGTGATAATATCAGTGTCTCCAAGCCAAATATAAATTTCCCAAATGAAGAGCCCAAGTTAGATTTATTAATGAGTGATGTAACTAACTGAACTCAAATATTGTTGTCAAATGCACATGACAAAGTCCCTGTGAGTCTGTTAGGCAATCTATTTGTGAAGAGCTTCTAGATTACAACAGCAAGTCATAAACTTTGTGTAGTCCCAAAGGTTCCAGAACTGTTTTTACCCAGCAGGTAATGTCTCCTTGTCTCAGTAAAGATAGGCCTCATTTCATCTCTCCAAATCAGGTGAGATGATAAAGCTGAATACTATTAAAAACCTATTCAATCTGAGCATGAAGCTATGATTTATTGATCAAAATCTTTTACACTGTGACTAAGGAATCGGTCGAGTTCACCTATGAATCCACTTGTTATTTTTCTAGCACGATGATTAGAGGTGAATGCAGTTCAAGGACACAGTTTCTTGGCATCAGCATGCCCTCTATTACAGCTGTTTTCTTGATCGCATACCAAATGATCCAAACACATGTACTCAGCAAATCTGAATTGCCTTCAGAATAGAGATTTGCCTAAGACATCTGAGAAGAACATGCCGCATGGCTGTGATCCAAAACATAAGCATCACAAACTGTTCTCTTAAGAGTCCCACAAAGAAAGCTTCCTTCAAGTATTTCTAACAGCTGATACATTCCACCATTACAATTTTACACAATCCCTGTTACTCCTATTCATTCTACTTCTCATTGACCACAACAATGCTGATTTATACTGTTGTTCTACCTTTCTTTCGACACATCCTCAATGGTCTCTGCTTTGGAGGGGGGGTTCATAATTTGTATTGCTTTTATCTTTATAATTTTAGAATGGCTGAAACAATGAAGGAAAAATATTTCTTCCGGTTCCTATACAAATTAATGTACGATTATTATTTTTAAGCTTGTTCCTTTTCACTAGGAAAAAGAAAAGAATAGTTACATCCAACAGAGTAGGGGTCTCCAACCTTGGCAACTTTAAGACTTCTGGACTTCAACTCCCAATTCTGGAAGTTGAAATCCACAAGTCTTCTGGGAGTTGAAGTCTGGGAGAAATCTGGGAGTTGAAGTCCACAAGTCTTAAAGTTGCCAAGATTGGAGACCCCTGCAACAGAGTATTATGTTTTTCAACAATGGTTTAAAATTTCCCAACATGCTGGCTGGGAAATTCTAGGAATTGAAGCTCATATATCTGACAGATGCTAAGATTGAGAAACATTGAAAAAAAGCAATGAATTCAATAAAGGATGTTCATTAAGAGCTTTTCAAGAGGGGTTCTGTAGTCTTTATATCCACCTAGCTCTGCAGACAGAACCCTTTTTATGTAAGCTGATAAGCAAGATGAAATGAAAAAGAATAACTAACAAAAAGTAGACCGTGGGCGATGAACAGAGGTATAATTTTTGACAAGTCATTGGAGACCTTCTTAGTAAGACTAAAAACAACGATGTGTTTGGGATGACATCCAGGGATATAATAAAGATTTGACTAGAATTTTAGTAAACCTAATAGTTATGCGATTGCATGGCAAACTTCATATGACTCAGTTCCATGTATCTGCCCTTGATTATTTATTTAATGATATTTCTAATAGTTGACTATCAAATCTAATCTTTTCTTACAAACAGAGAAAGATAGCTTCTACTCATTAAATCCTTTTGTAGCTTATTAGATTCTGTCACATAATCACATTTGGAAAAATAATTATGTTTAATCATTAAAAAAAGTCCATATGGTAAATTAATCTTCCAACATGACTAGGATGCAAACTGTCAAAGCTTGAAATGTTATAGTGTGTAGGGGTTTTGTTTGTTTGTTAAGGGTTATCTGAATACAAAATCCAGAATCCTTTACAATGATATCTAAAAAATGAATCTGACACCAATCATCATGAGGAATAAACCAAGTTCTCTGACACCTAGAATTGATGCACTGGGAAAACATATCTAATACTTTGTATCTGAATGTCCAACAAAATTAATCATAATCAAAAGTGTGAAATGAAAGCAGCATAAATTAATAATTGATTTAATATATGTTTAAATTTCAAAGTTCTTATCAATCTGTTGACTGACAAAAGCCAATTCTGAAATAAAATAGGCTGGGAAATTGAATATGTTACAAAGAGATACAGTGTTCTTTTTAACATATAGGACCTCACCAGGGGTGGGCTCCTGCCGGTTCTAACCGGTTCGGTAGAAGAGGTTCCACAAATCTACCATGCTGTTTAGAATCGGTTGGAACACTTGGCTCCCCCCCCCGCCTGACGCAATCTCTTTTCATTCTCCGTCTGCCTCATTCACTCGTTCGGGCAGCAGAGAACGAAAGGAGATCGGATAGCCGAGGGTAAAGGAGCCTGCAGCCTCCTTCATTCAAACCTTTGGGCAGTGCGGGGGAGGTTTCTCACACCTTCTTCTTTCTCCAAAGGCATGTGGAAAGCCCCCCCATTGCCTGAACATGTCCCAGAACTGCGCCCCAAGGAAGGGAAGCAGGTCTTGGGAGAGACCTTCCGTCCCCTTCCAGAGAGCCCATGCCGAAAGAGAGGAGGCGGGCTGGTTTGAATGCAGGCAAGCGGGCAGTTTAGTGGCCCGCCTTCTTTGCTAGTTCAGGCGGGTGGAGAAAGGAGGCATGCTGCATGCAATAGTCGAGGGCGAAGGTTCTCCCCTTCGCCCTTGGTGGCAGGGGTGCTTTATCACAAGCCTCCTTTCTTTCTCTGCCTGCCCGAATGAGGGAAGGAGATGCTGGCCCCAAACTGTCCACTTGTCCGCATTCAAACCAGCCCGCCTCCTTTTGTCTCCCAGCATGGGCTCTCTGGAGGGGGAGATTCTTTCCAAAGACCGGCTTCTTTCCAGTGTGGCGGCGATGGCAAGAAGCGGCTGCCAGCGAAGCTCTCAGCCAAGGCAAGAGTCCCATCGCTGCACCGGATTCAGCAAACCAGACAGCTGTCAGAGAGAATAGGACAGCACATGCCCTTGGGTTTGTGCAGCAGCCGAATCCTCGCCTCCTATTTTTCGGCTGCTGCACAAGCCCATGTGGCATGCACTGCCCTCTTCTCTCTTGACAGCTGCCTGGTTAAAAAGAAGGACGATGCTCTGCTGGTCCAGAGCCCATCTGCAGGGGGAGGGGTCCCACTTGCATTCCTCATCTTCTCGGATGGGCTCCAGAGTCATCACCAGCCGCATAGAGCCCTGCCATGGCTCCACGCCGTAGAAAACATAGGCGCATGCACAAAGCCCGTAAATTACAGAATCGGGGACTTTGTAATGGCAGGAAACAGTTGGGAGAGGGGCTTTGGTCCTGCTTTGGGCTGTAATTGTGTGGGGCCTGCACACACCTATGTCTTCCATGGCGTGGAGCCGCAGCCGGAAGACGAGGTACGGGAGCGCGACCAGGGGGGCCTCGTCCTTCTGAAGAGGACCTGTCCCCAAAGAGAAAAATGCCGCTGCCAGGTATTTTTAACCTGTGATTGGAACACAAGGTGACCACAGTATGTGCATCTGTGTGTGTGTGTGTGAGAGAGAGAGAGAGAGAGAGAGAGAGAGAGAGAGAGAGAGACAGAGAGAGAGACAGAGAGAGAGACAGAGAGAGAGAGGCACAGAGAGGGAGGGCGGGAGACAGAGACAGACAGACAGAGAGATAGACACAGAGAGAGAGAAAGAGAGTGAGAGACAGACACACACACACACAGAGTGACAGATGGAGGAGGGAGGAGAGAGAGACAGAGAAAGAGAGACAGACAGACAGAGACAGAGAGAGACAGAAAGAGAAAGAGAGAGAAAGAGAAAGGAAGGAAGGACAGAAAGAAAGAAAGAAAGAAAGAAAGAAAGAAAGAAAGAAAGAAGAAAGAAAGAAAGAAGAAAGAAAGAAGAAAAAGAAAGAAAAAGAAAGTGGGAGAGATAGATGAAAGAAAGAAGGAAAGAAGGAAAGAAGGAAAGAAGGAGAGAAAGAAAGAAAGAAGGAAGGAAGGAAGGAAGAGAAGAAAGAAAGAAAGAGAAAGAAAAACCACAATTGAGCCCAAAATTTTGGTTGCTAAGCAAGAGCGTTGTTAAGTGAGTTTCACCACATTTTGCAAGTTGGCCACACTCACCTGGTCACATGACTGCCAAGCCACTCCCACAAAACAGGCCACACCTACAGAATACATTCTAAAAAAATTTGAAACCCACCATTGGACCTCACCCAAAGGATTTTACTGTAAAGAGAGATGTTCATGATAGTTTCTTTGCTTCCAGTATATCAACAATCAGCCAAATCAGCAACATTAAATAGGACATTATCATTTAAGAAAATGTAAAAAAAGGCAAACTGAACAGAACAAATGCTCATAACTAATAAGGGTCTCTAGAGCCAAATGCCTGGGGGGAAAGCCAAGTATTCACCACCTTCTAAAGACAAACAAGATTGGGGGTCCATCACATATCAGAGTGGGAAGACAGTTCCAGATAATAGGGGCAGCTTTCAAAAAGGACACATTCTCAATTGCAAAAGATGGCAAGACTTAAATGAAGTGACCTAAAGAATGCCTCCCTCCTTTGGGAATGCCTGGATAAGGCTGGTATTCCTGAGACCAGGTGATCTCACAAACAGTCCAGCTCTATCCCATCTAAGGCTTTAAAGCTGTTAATTAGCTGTTAATTAGTATCTTGAATTGCATCTGCAAACCAAGTGGGAGCCGTGCAGTTGACAGAGTAGCAATATCAAATAGGTGTAATTAACAGTGCCCAAAATTACCTGCAATCATGCAGAATGGAGGGCAGCCTCAGGTAGAGCAGATTGCAAAAATCCATTTGGAAAATGACTAAGCAGACTCTGAGCAAGTACAGGAATTACCATAACTGTGCATAAGATGAAGTTGTGCAAAGGGCACCTTGGTTAGCGCAGTGTGTCTAACTCTAGGAGGAACCCAAGATTGCCTGGCTGTCAATGGGGAAGTACCATCCCATGAAGAAACAAAACTAGAAAGTTTGAAGATCTGGAGCATCTAAAACCCATAGCCACTTATTGGTAATCTTAACAGGGTTAAGCTGAAGTCTGTTCTTCCCCATTCAGATCCTTGCAATCTTTAGATGCTCAGACGGAACTCTACTCTGTAAAAATTGAGAAAACTTTCCTCTGGAATAGTCTTCATTTGTAGCAGGAACTATGAGTCCATGAGAATCATACTAAGATTGTTATTATTTTTTAAAAAAATAAAGTTTATGATAAGGTAAATACAAATTAAGAAAGTTATAAGGGGGCAAAGAGAAGTACAAAGGGTTTAAAAAGGAAAGTCATGACTTTCAACTTTGGGGGGGGGGTTAGAATAGCAAAGAATAACAGTCTCAACTATTTGCTTTACATTTTCTAGATATTACATTTCTATAACAACAAAATCATCCTAATCATCAAAATCTAAAATTAGAGTTTTGTTTTGAATACAAAATCCAGATGTGGTTTCCAAATATAATTAAATTTTAGTCTTGTTAACTAAAACAGTCAATTTTGCCATCTCTGCCAACTCCATTACCTTTAATCCATTCTTCCATTGTGAGAATTCATGTGTCTGTCCATATCTGTGCATATAAGAGTCTCTTAACATATATAGTAATAAAGTTCCAGATTTTCTTTCAAGTTCATTGCCCATCAAGCCCAAGAGGAAAGCATCTGGCTTCATTTTTATATTTAATTTAAGAATCTTCTGAATTAGGATGAAAAATCTGTTCTACCCTAGGATTATTCACCTGTTCCTTCAGGTAGAGTACAGCTATCAAAATAAGTCAAAATAAGGATTGAGAGAGATGGGTATGAATGAACAGAACCTCTGTCTTGAAAGGATTCTGTTTCAGTTTTTGTCCTTCCAGACTTGGATCAAAGCATCCACTGCATCTCCAGTTTTGCTCATTGTGGCAATATATAACTGGGTATCATCAGCCAGGAATCCCCAAGATGTATAGTGGATAAAACATCAGTCTAGAAACTGGAAGAACATGAATTCCACAGTAGTCTTGCCTTAGGCACAAAGCCAGCTGGTGACCTTGGGCCAGTCACTCCCCTCTCAGCCATAGGAAGCAGGCAGTGGCCAACCACTTCTGAAATCTTGCCCAGAAAATTACACGGACCTGTCCAGACAGTTGCCAAGAGTGAAAAATGTCTCAAAGACACAATCCTCCTCCAAATCTATAGTACCAACAGCTGGTCCCTCTCTCCATGATTTAATTTTCCATAGTTATTAAGCAGCAGACAAGACTCGTGATGATTGATTAATACTGTGAAGTCTAAATAGAGTGGAGAAAATAAATCTTACAAAGGAAATGGAGGTTGCACCTTTTCCTCCCCAGCTTTTAGATATGACCAGGTCAAATCCAGTTTCTCCCTTTGCTTACCAAACCCAAATTGATCCCCCCTGTAAGCCCATCTAGAGCAAATAATAGAAACCACTTTATCAGCTCACAGTACAGCCCAAGGGCAGCCCTTGAGATGAAATTGTAATTCAGAGAAATCCCAACATTCCATCCTCAATAATCCTGATTCCCTGAACATTCCATCTCCTTAACAATGGACTTCCTCAACTCTGCTGGCCTCCTGAGAGCCCTATCTTTGCCTAACAATAAGACTAACCCCACAGGTACACAGATAAGCATCTGCCTAGTTTCACCAAAGTGAACAGCAAATCACATTCCTTGGATTTCCCACCCTCAACTTCTATACAATTCTTTGCTTTTTTGATAAAGCAATAAAGCTTAATTCTTCTCCTCAGTGTTGTGTCCCTTCTTCACACTGAATCCAGGTTGCAATCCCCCCTCAAAGTATTATACAGAAACCATTGTGGTTCCTGTCCAAGACCTATGGAATGGCCACTGAAATGTGGTCTGAGATCATCTGCTTCATCTGGGATGGTCAGATATTGATGAACCTCTACCTTCTTCACAGATGGAGATGGGATGGAAGTAAGAACAATTGTTTACTTTCCAGAATAGAAAGTCCTCCAATAAGTATATAAGATATGGACAAGGAGGGATCATTTGACCAAAGGACAACATCAACACTATAAATTAATACTACTATTATTTTCATACTGCTATCAAATGCATATGTAAAGTGAGGAACTTTTATTTCTGTACTGTATTCTGAATAAGGAAGGCTTTATCCTTGATTTACTATTTCAATTGAGCCCAACATTTTTGATGCTAATTGAGACAATGGTTAAATGAACTTTGTCCAATTTTACAACCTTTCATGCCATAGTTGTTAAGTGAATCACAACAGTTGTTAAGTTAGTAACATGGTTGTTAAGTGAATCTGGCTTCTCATTGACCAGCTTGTCAGAAGGTTCCAAAAGGTGATTACGTAATCCTGGGACACTGCAACTATCACAAATATGAGTCAGTTGCCAAACATCTGAATTTTGATCACACGGCCCTGGGGATGCTGTAACAGTCACAAGTATGAAAAATGGCCACAAGCACGATTTCCAGTGCCATTTAACTTCAAACAGTCACTAAGTGAACTGTTGTAAGTCAACAATGACCTGTACTTATATAGCAAACAATCATATCTAGTGCGTCACACCATAAGAAGTGCAGATAATTTCTGCCTGGAGGCAAGGTATGCCTTTCCTTTTGCTTGAGTGGTATGTTCCAACAAGTTATTTTTTCTTCTCTTCTGGCAACAGAGAAACTACAATATCTGCCACTGACACAGAAAAGTGCGCTTATAGATATAATAAAATTCCTTGAAAGCAAAAATGCTGAGAATTTAGAACCAGGCCAGAAAGTCAGTCCTATTTCCCTTTCAGCAATATTGAGGAAGATATAAATCAAAAACTGCTGCTGTTAAATAGGATGATGCAAGGTTGAAGTAATTTGACTCTTTTATGCTTCCAACCCTTTGCAAAAGACTGCCATTCTATTGAATAGGCATTGATAACTACAACACCATCAGTATCTGATTTCCATCATAAAATGAAGAGGGTGGGATTTTCCACTGGGAAATCTTTTTAGAAGCTTAAAATGTATGACTGTGTCCCTGTGCGTTCCTGCATTCTTTGAGTCAGCAAAAAAAGTATAATGCCACAAATTGCACCATCCTCACAGCTGATCTAATTTGTGTCAGTAATGAAGCATATGAGTGCTGCTGTCCTCTCAGCTTTAATGCAGCAGGACAAATTCAGGAAAGCAATTGGTGGATTTGTTTGCAGCAGGAAAAATATCCAGAAAATTGGATAGATAGAATCATGGGTTTAGCCATCTGTCAAGAGTGCGTGGAAGCTTTCAGACAAAGAGCATCTTGCAAAACACACACACACACATACATATCAACTGCCATTCTCTGCATTTGTTTTTCTGGTGCATGGATCGAGCATTCTTCCAGAAAAGTAGTAACCTATATTTAAAATCATCCTTTCTCCCATTGGCAGTTGATATGGTGGTATAGAATCTGTCCTGTTTTACCATGCAAGCACCCCATCCCACCAGGCTTCAAAGCTCTTACTTAGGCCAGTTCTTTCAAATTGATCGTACACATTGTACCTGCCAATTCTCCAATCCCATGAAAATGATGATGGATTGGGGAACTGGAAGCAACATATTCTTTTAACATCTGTACAGATAAGGAGAAATTGAATCTGCCCCATTCCTAGGTTAGGATTAAAATAAAATCACCACAGCAAATTTGTCAACAATAACAACAACAAAATATGTTGTAACAAATCATCCAATTATTATTGTGTTTACATAAAACAATGATGACAGGCTTTATAGTACCTCAGTAATGGCTGAGTGATGCTTGGGTAATTTAAATTTTGGAGACACCTCTGGGCTGAGTGGAGGAATGGTTTGCTACAAAATAAGATTGCTTCTTATGTTTATAACAGAGATGCACCGCCCTCATATTAAACCTTGAAAACAAAGATTTGAACCCTCACCACCCTCCAGGCCTTTCGCAAAGCCCTTAAAACCTGGCTATTCCGTCAGGCCTGGGGCTAAAGAGCTTTTGCCCCCTCCCTCGAATGGTATGGTTGTTGTGTGCTTTTTAAATTGTGTATTGTTTTGTTCGTCTTTTTTATTTTTTATTTGTACCCCTTCCCTTGACTTGGATTGTGAGCCGCCCTGAGTCCCCTTCCGGGAAAAGGGCGGCATATAAATGAAATAAATTCAATTCAATTCAAATTCAAATGGCATTCAAAATCCAGTCAGCAAATAAACTTTGGTTAGCCTCAATGTACCGTATATAAAATCTACTTTAAGTTTTGTATCCCATCATCTTAGAGCAATGTTTTTCAACTTCAGCAACTTTAAGATGTGTGGAATTCAACTCCCAGAATTCCCCAGCCTGCAAGAGTAGAAGTCCACACAGCTTAAAGTTGCTGAGGCTAAGAAACACTGCATTGGAGAAAGTCAGCCGAATGACAATGCTTGCAAACAATTGAGGAAGGATAGTTTGGCTGTCAGTAATACAAATTTCATGCAGTATAATTTCTGCTGACTTAAGGATGAGTAAATACTATATATCATAACTCAGTAGTTGGGAAAAGTTCTAGAAGATGCTATTAGGTTCTTGTAGGGATCCTGCCACTGAACTGTTGGACAATTGCTGTTATTGCCAGTTTGACTCACATCCAGCAGGTTCACAGTCAATTCCTATTGCCAGATCTGAGCAAGCACATGTGCTGCACAGTTCAGCTCACAAAAAATATGGTTTGATGCTTATTCAATATTTATAGAATATTTTTAACAGGTAAAAGAACACAAAAATAAGCAAAAACAATGAAAGATCTATATGAACAAGAAGCAAGAGATAAAAAAGTAGAGGAATTAATATCAACATTGTTGGTACTGTATGTATAGTACTATATAAGGGCATACAAGGGCAGAACTTTCCAAAGCCATTGAAAGCAATACTGTGGATAACTAACATGAATAGTCCTCAATCCCTTTTATGTACAAAACAGGTGCAGTCCTCAAGTTTCGAACATTCATTTAGCGAACATTTGACGTTATAACAGTACTCAAAAAAGTGACATATGACCAGTCCTCGCACATGCAACTGTTGCGGTGTCCCTCCAGTCACATGATTGTGATTCAGATGCTTCACAACTGGCATATATTTACAATTGTTGCAGCATCCAAGAATCATTGCAATATTCCCGGCAGCCAGCTTCTGACAAGCAAAATAATGGATGTTCATTTAACAACTGTGAAATTCTGCTTGGATTGCAGCAGAAAAGATCATAAAATTGGGTGCATCCCTAAGCCACAGAAGTTGTTGTCCCAATTGTGGTTGTTGATCAATGAAAAGCAGGACACCAAATGATCCCTCCTCTTTGCTGCACCACAAAATAAACAATTTTGTTAACAGCAATAGCCTCCAACAATAATTGCATCTTAATTGCTCTTGAAATCAGTGAAATTTACTACCTGAAGACAACATCATCATTTGTTAAAAGTCAAGAACATGTAATTTTAAAAATTGGCAATTACACAATTAACCATAAGTAGGGTGATGGGTTAATAAAAATGTAGCATTTTGAGCCCCCAAATTATCTAATATTTTTATCATAGATAAGCAATACATTACTATTTTCTGGGTTGCTTAGAAAACTTTTTTTCAGCTTCAATCACTAAGAGGTCTATATAATTTTAAAGTGCCATGGAACACTTGCAGCCAAAATTTATGAACAATGAAATTTCTTAATCTGTATGTGTAATGTTCTCCGTGCATTTATATAGGAAGTTGCATGCTCAACTTAATTCCCCCGTGACTCTTCTTTTCCCCATCCCTCACCACTAACACATTTTCTCAGCATCCTATTTTAAGCTGTGATGTTAAAATGTTAAATATGGGAACTATATATTGCTCAGAACATGTGAAAAAAGTTTGCTTTTCTGGCTTTAAGAGGCTCAATATAAATTTCCCACACCTCATGTTTATTATTACTTCATAAAATCATATTAAATGAATAACCCAACATAGTATAGAAAACTGGTAGTTTGGAAGCTCTGGTCCATTAGTGAAGAAGCTTGATAATTTTAGTAAGACCTGCTATGTTCTTTTGTACTTTTTATGCCTTGCCAAGGAAGAACAGAATTATTAACACCTGTTCATCTCACACCACAGTTTAGCACTTGAAACTGACTGCACAGGATTAAATTTAAGGCTGACTGTTAGAATCTTCCTGCATAATCATGTTTACCCTATGCCCCACTTTTCAAATAAAATAATGAGTTTTCTTTGATAATAAACTTGATATCCAACGAGCTGGCAGCATTTCTCTTGAAATCTGGGGCATATACATTTCCCATCTATGACTATAGCTCTTAAACCATTTGTGCAATTGATATCAAATAATGCACCCTGCAGTTTTTAAATTTTATCCCCTAAATATTAAAAAATATTATTTGGAGCATTTTTGGCACAGGACATTGTTTTGAAATCAGATTATCAAATATAAGACTCTGGAGTACATCATTTGAACATCAGTTTGTGTGGCTTCTCCACCAATCTGTTTAGATCAGTTTAGAAGGCCAAGCAGCTGCATCTGTTCTATTCAATGTTCTGTGTAAGAAAATCTGGCATCTGAATTCATTATGCACGTCTTAAATCTGCTTATTTTCATAATTTAATTTTAGCCAACAGTAGGAAAGAGTCTCAGATGAAATCAGAACACTGGTGTATATATATAATTTACAGCTTGATTTATTATGATTGTACAGCCTTTTGCACTTTTCTTATCTGAGATCACTGGGAATATCAGCAATTGCATATACAATACATAATTTACTATTCCCACAAGGGTTCATTTGAAAAATAGTGCATGGCTCTACTGTGTTATAAGTTATTTGTACATTTGTAAAATATATGATTTCAAAAGCCAACATCGATATTTCAATAAGGTTTGGAGTAACCCTTTAAGAGTGTTGTAGGATTCTCTTGAAGACAAATGTCCTGGCAATAGAGCAATGAGAACACAATGCGCTATATTTTACTTCTCTCATACTTGGCATAGAGTTAAGCAACCCATGAAGCACAGTAGGTCTTAAAAATAGTCAGTTTCTTGCATAAGGTGACCTACTGGTATTACCATAGATCTGGATGTGGGTCCTTGGTGCTCTCTGAGCTTGGTTGTTTTCTTGCAGACATTTCATTACCAAATGAGGTATAAATGCAGATAAATATAAAACACTAATCATAATCATCTAGTTTGTTTCATTTTGCTCTCTGGTGCAACAGTACTATATAAGAGCCTAGGACATGGTGTCTCCATTCCAGTAATTTGAATCCAATAATAAATGTACTTCAATAGTACAAGTTATGTCAAAATGCCTCCAGCAAGGCAACCCAAAAGCAGATTGCTATCAAGTATTTCTGAGCTAGATGGGAGGGAGGCAGGGGTGAATGAAAGAGAAAAATGGTTAATACCAAGATGAACGTAACTTGTGATGCAAATGAATTCTGACCACATTCACTTCCCATCCCAGCATCTTTAATTACAGGATATATTTTGTCCATGAGAAACCACTGAATACTTCTTCAGTCTGAGCACATAGTTTCCAGAGAGGCAATTGTGTTAACCTTATGTCTTATGGCATCTTAATAAATAACAAATACAAATATTATAAAAATTATAATACTTATACTTATTTACATATTTGTTGAAACATAGAATGAGGTTTTTTGCTTAATTTTAACATGTATGTATTCAACTACATTTTAAAAAATCTTTCCATTGCAATAGCAATCGTTCTTATATACCACTTCACAGTGCTTTACAGCCCTCTCTAAGTGGTTTAATATGCCCCACAACAATCTGGGTCCTCATTTCACCGACCTCAGAAGGGTGAAAGTCAAAGCATAAAATATGGAAATGAAATATATCTATTCGTTTATAACAAACTATTATTAACCAGTATGGTACTTCCTTTTAAAATAAAGGAAATTATGGTATCTATTTAATGTTCTTATATTGCAAAATATTGTATGTCATAGAAGACAGTAAAATAGTACAATAATAGACTTCGCAGTTGGACATCCAAAATACAGGACAGAATATTCTACCTAACTTGGCAAGGTACTAAAATACTCACACTGAACTGCTGCTGAATTATATTGCTCATATTTTTCCCCTCTTTATGGTGAAGCTTTGCAAGTGACTGTTCTATTTTTTTTTTGTTTTTAAGTACATTCTTGATGTTATACAATAGCACAGTATTATTTAGAGTTGCATCCTGTGTTTTCTTCAGTAATTTACAGCATTGTACATCATATTCCTTTTTTTCATTTTTCTTCACAAACAATCTTGTGGTGTTGAATGTCTGACCTTTCCTGTCACACCTAACCCCATGTGTGACTGGAAAGAGAGTACCTCACCTGAAATCACCCAGTGAGCCTCCATGGCTAAAAATGAGCTTCCAGCACTTAACCATTACACCATATAGTCATCACCTTACTTTCACATTCTCTCAATGAGTGGGAATCAAGTGGCATATATGTGTAGGCATACAATTTTAATGTTGTTGTTGTTTTCCCCATACTCTGTAGTATTGCAATGTTCCACAATCAGCTGATGGAGAGTACCTACCACTCTAGAAAGACAGCATTTCTCTAGTAGTAGATTCAAAAGGTTCTCTAGAAACTTTTATTGGAAGCTAACAAGGAAGACTTCCTGTCTGCTCTTGGCTTCTGTAGCTAATCAAGTGTTTGGGATGCATGTAGGCTATATTTCTGTGAGAAAGAGGGGTAAGAACTTCAGAGACACATGTTCTTATTATGTAGATTAAAGAGCTAATTGAGAATTGGATACAAATGGAACAAAGAAAAGGAAAACCTGATGTATCATGTAGACTTTAACTCAAGAATATTTTCCAGGCAGAAATATGCATAGAGACAGAGCATACAGTTTAAAACAACATATGAATAAGAATATAGGAAACCAAACAGCTTTGTCCTAATTTGCATCTGGCTTCCAAGATTGTTCTTTCTTCTGATCCTCATTCAATCTTTATTCCCATTGAAGATGCTGGTCTTTAGCTGCAGAAACCCATGGGGAGGCATGTCCTGCCCACTGGAAACAAAAATGAGCCTCTGAGAAATGGGGGCTGGAGAGAAGGGAGGTACTTCTTGCTCTTAAATGATTGCTTAGAGTTTGGCTTTCTTGTGCTCTGCTGGATTCTGCTCAGTCCAGTATCCCGAATGATTAATTCAGATATTAATCCCAGGACAATATTCTCCCTCTTCACTACAATATATTTAATTAATACCTGAAAAGATATCCTAAACAAAGAACAGGCATTTTAATCACATTGCTGGAAAGTATTTTCTTTCTTCCTCTATCAAAAAATGATCCGCTGAAAAGTTGATAAATATAATGCATCGTAATCCACTGCAGATACCAATTACCTTCTATCTTTGGCCTTGAATGAAATTCAAAATTTTGAAATCTTCATATAATGTACATATTGGAGATATTCAGAGGTGGTATACACTTATCTTCCCTATCGGCTCGCAAATGTGACTGTGCACGCATGTGCTTTTGGCAAAAAAAGGGCCTAAATGGGATGTCATAGAGCCAGGGCAGTAGATGAGGCCAGCCGCGATTTCCGCTACCAGTTCAGGCAAACTGGTCTGAACCAGTAGAATACCACCTCTGGAGATATTCCTTCACAATTGTTTTGCAGTCTCAAACAACTCACAGACAACTCAGACCTCCTCCCAACAACCATTCATATATTACCATATTAACGTGATTTCACATTTTCAAATTGGATGTAAAAATTGCTGTATCTTGCTACTTGCCCTCCCTTTAGAACATTTGTTTGTTTCCATTCAGAGAAGTTGACTCGCTTCAGCAAGTGTCAACCAACACAAAAATTGATCCTAAAAACAATGAAATAAAATGTGCAACAGCCCTTTGCAGGCAAATTTCTGTTTCAGATGGTCCATGAGTTTCCTACATGAGTTACCTGCAATAGCATGTCATTTAGAGGGGAAATTGGCCCAAATAGTATCTATTCTAGTGTCACAAGTTTGAACATAGTTGTCATTGCAACAGGAATGGCTCAAAGGGCAGGGTGTGGAGTACAAATGTTGTCCCTGGCAGATAAGGCCTTGTTCCACCAAGCCGCTACTTACTCAACTCAGCAACAGCAGAATAGTAATGGAAAACTGTTTAAGAGGAAATGTAACTATTGTTAACTCTGTGACTTTTACATTAGATTTTCTGATATCACAGCAGTAAGCTAATTTCTACTCCAGAAAAAACAGTTTTACTATAGCTGATTTTTATCTCCATTTTTCCATATTTTCCCCCAAGGCCAATGGAAATTTATCTTTTTATTACATTCCAGTATTGAGGATATAAAGGTTTTTTTTCCACAAAATGAAATCTGGATAATTATGAAGTCCACATTAGGCAGATACATTTTTGCATTGCTGCCCCATGTAGTGTTCTTATGCGCCTTACTCAAGTACTCAACTTATGATCTTTCAGTTACTGACCATTTAAAGTGATGATGACACTGAAGAATGTGAATGAGTTGTCCTTGCAGTGTCCCCATGTAATGTGATTGCCACTTACAACCTTCCCAGAGGACCTCTGACAAGCAAAGTCAATAGAGAAAGCCAAATTTGCTTAATGACCATGGTGATTTATTTAACAACTTCTGCAAAAAAAAAGTCATAAAATCAGGTGCAACAAACTTAACAACCACAATACTTAGTCATAGATATTATGGTCCCAATGCTGGTCGTAAGTCGAGGATTTCCTGTATATTCACCTTTCCTTGCTTACTTTTATGATGTGTTCTGTATTGAAAGAAAATAAACTCTTGTGTTGTTTGTGCCTGAAGCACCATCTCTATTGAGTATCTGTGAGGATTTGCAAAATGCTGCAAGTTCTCATGTGAGCAAAGTTAAAAACAATTTGTAAACAGTGTCTCCTTATTGTTCAAAATGTCCTTTTTAATAGTAGACAAAACTCAGGAGTCATCTCGTGACCCCTTTTCAGAGTAAAAAAATACTCCTCCCACCTTTTAACTTAATCCATACAGTTTCTCTGCCCTATTCAGCCGTTCCAATGGAAGAGCTCTGCAACCAGAGCATTCTGGAATGCATTGAACCTGTTCTACAGCGCAGCTCTTATGATGACAGTCGATTTGGTTTAAATGAACTGCAGAAAAAAAGGGGGTAGATCCACCTTTTTTTAGAATACTGCCACATACTCTAAAATTAGAATGATTTAAAGCAATGGAAATCAACCTCAGGGTAAACTGAGCACATTCATCGCAAGCTGAGTCTTGCTTTTAAAAACATATTGTCTGTGGAATGTATTCCTACCAAGTTTATCCTTGAAAAATATTTGTTCAGGAAAACAGGTAACATGGTAACCATGCTTTGACAGAAAACTCTGGAGCTTACAAAGAGCTTCTTTAGAACATATCTGGCAATATTTTGGGTGACAAAATGGGCAGCGGGTGGAAAACACCTTTTAGTTCACAGTGTCTGACAAACAGGGAATAGTGTTGTATCCGCTTTTTTTTCTTCAATCTAGCTGTGACCAGTTCTCAATATACTATATAATGCTGACATTACCTTAACAGTGTTTGGTCTTAGTACATCAAAAATGGTAAAATATTCAATCATCAGAATTTTGAATTTGGATCATGAGTACTCCTCAGGTGGACTTGTTACTAAATGATCAGTTGTAAGTCAAGGAATACCTGTATAAAGCCCACATGACTCACGTTCTTGTCACTGGAAGTACTATGTTCAGTGGTGAGATGCTCCCAGTTTAATAACTGGTGTGGTGATTGCGCGATTTGCCCGCCCACTTCACACGTGCACACATGTGCAGCTTGAAGAAATCTTCACTTCCGGGTTTCTTCAGAGGAGTAACACAGCTGATCTGGCTGGCAATCTGCTCTGTGTGCGAATCAGCTGAGAAGATAAAGGTAGGAAAATGGTGTGGGCACGGGGTGAATCGGTTCGCTCCCAACTGATCGTCAGAGCTACCGGTTCGCCCAAACCAGTCCAAACTGGTAGAATCCCACCCCTGACTATGTTCTCTGAAAACAATCTGCCAGTCATATGTATTCAGTCCAAGAGGAGACAGTTCAGATCCCACCTGTTCAGGATGGGAAGAGGATTAAGAGCTTGAAACCAATTCTTCCGGAGGTCAGCTATGTATTAAGAAAACAATTTGTCCATAAGGTTAGGATAGTTCCTACATCTACATGGATAAACTCTGAGGTGGTTACAGAAGAAATTACTCTATTGCCAAAAATTTGGAAACAAAAATGTTATCTCACTGGCCTGCTATCAAAATTTATTTGTTTTGGTAATTAATGTCAGTTCAACATTTAGCTTACGTTTAATTGATGATTGTTTTATTGTAGCATTTTAACTGATGTTGGATTATGATTTCATGTATTGTAAACTGTCTAGTCTCTATGGATGGATATATACATTTCATAATAAATCCAATGAATGATGTTCTTAGAGCATGTATTTTCTAGCATTTAGAGTTTTGGTCCCAGGGTATGATTCATGATTTATTTCTTATTAGATAACTTCTAGAAATAATTTAAAATAGGTTAAACCCATACAAACAATAATTGCTAATAATTTTTTGAAAACTACTTTCATCAATTAGAGAATACTGCTAAAATCCTGGAAATGAATATTTATATGGTATATACCACAAATTATCTTAATTTAAACATGTTACATAAAACCTTATGAAAAAAAATAGTATTTTTGTGAAGCTTGGAAAAAGAGCAAAATAAAGTGCAGCCTTACAATCCATAGATACACTATAAATTAGGTACGGCTAGTCCTAAACAGACTGTGTAATGGAACAAAGCACTAAGTTTACTAGCACATAATTTATTACTTATAACAAATCCAACATCTGGCCAAAGGGATTTTTCTTTCTGATGAGAAGAATGGTGATGGAGAAAACTCTTCTATCTTGCCAGGCTCACAGTAGGAGTCTGGGAGAAGGCCTCTCTGAACCCTGCAGGTAGACCAGCACTGCCAAAGAAAGTCCTTTGTTAAGATGATGCCTGCTGAAATAGATTCAGGCATCATCTGAAACAGATTATGCAAACAGATGCAAGATTTATTACTCGAAGATGGCTACTCAACTAAAAAGTCATTTGCAATCCTATAGAGTGAATTTTATTTGCCCAAAATAATAAAACCCGGATCCCAAGAAGAAGAAAAAAGAGAATCAACAAGAAAAAAATAGCATTAAGATTCTTTTTCTTTTTAATTTACCATGATCATAGATTTTACCCCTCATCATGCATATGTAAGAAAGGGTTGTTTTAGAACAGGACTGTCAAACTCGTGGTCAGCAGGCCAGGTGCGCCATGCACTTGCCATGCCCACATCCGGTTTAGCGAACGGGGAGAAAGTCCCGATAGGTCACATGATGCTGCTGTAGCGCCACTAGTTTGACACCCCTGTTTTAGAAAATATTGATGAAATAAAGAACTAAATGGAAAAAAATATTTTATTAGCTTATTAAAGGTTCCCCTGATTTATTTAATTATGTTGCACATATTTATCTTGAATAAATATTTCAAATACATTCATAAGTCATACATTTTAAACCATCTAGCTGGATGGAAAATAGCTCAACATGTCACTGAAAAATGATATGGTTAATGATCACGGATTGTCACCTCAGCAAAACAAATACCAGCCCACTACAGATAACCTCAGGTAGAAACTGGGACAAATTATTACCCTAAAACACACAAAAATGCTGACAACCGCCATACATCTCTAAGACAAGCTAAAAAGAAAAAATAAAGCTCCAAACCAAACTGCTAAAAGCTAAACCCCAGAAATAAAGACGCATCTTCCTCATCCAAATGTGTAGTCAACATGTCCAATTGCCTACTATCCACTATATGATACAATATACTTCAGAAAGACATCAGCTATAAGACATAGGATGCTAATCAGAATTCTTTGCCGTCTTAGAAGCAGCATTTAAAATCACAGGACTTGCCGCAGAGATTCAAGAAAACATAAGGCAGACAATCGTACTACAGACCTGAAGGATACAGAATCAGCATTAATAAATGTTAGGCTGAATAAGAAAGACATTTGTTTGAATGTATTTTGTTACATTTATAAATATGAACTACAGTTCTTTGACCATAAGTCAAAATTGAGTATCACATTAAGTGATAGTAAAGAAATGAAAAGACGGCTGGAGGAACCAATACAGAATTCCATTTTGCAGTATAAAGTGTTTGACTACAATCATAGAGACCCAGGTTTACAGTAAGTTCATTTTCACCTATGAAGTTTTATTGGGTGCCCTGGACCAATCACTATCTCTTTGGAAATCTAAAAAAATATTTGTTATGGAAAACTGGAAGAGATAGTCCTGTGTATGGAAGTAAGGTGGGAAATAAATTTAAATACTAAATATATAAAACACAACTAAGAATGGTTGAACACTTCCTGGGCTGTCCTCCCTATTTAAAAATTATATCAACTCTCTTTGCTCTGGAATTCTGGAGATTAAAAACATTTGTTATTTTGATAGATGTCAGCTGAAAAACCAGAGAATCTCAAACTCTTGAGTAAATAACCAGAGAGCTAACAAATTTCTTTTTCACATTTTACTGCAGTTTGAGTAGTATGAATGGATTATCATTATGTTTTTAGTTAATATTCCAATTACTGAGGGTTTTTTTCTGAATTATTATTGATTGGGGAAATAAAATCATCTAGAATCCTATTTGTCTATAGGATTGGTCATCATGAAAATATCACTGCATCAGTAGATGTTTGAATAGTGCTAGATTATTGCAGTCTTTCAACATTATGAAAGAGACCAACTTTTCAATTTAGAATACTTGGAAAGTAGTTGTACTACTTCATACTTGGTATGTTCACTGATTATTCTGCTAAAAAGATAAAGAAAACTTTCAATAAATTGTCATCCTCAAAAAAAAAACGCACCTTGCAGAGTTTTAAAGTCAAGTCATACTATTTTTCTTGTTTGTGTGTGTGTGTGTGTGTGTGTGTGTGTGTGTGTGTATCGCTGTTACCTGCTTTGCAATAAATATACTTTCAGACACTCAACTGAATTTAAACAGCTATATGGAATCAAAAATAAATTACTTTGTTATAGCCAGGATTGATGGCATTTTCTATCAGGCAGTTTTATCTTCCCTCATCATTTCTACAATTACAATATAATAACTAAAACACTCTAAGAAAGTTGTATCATAAGTGTACCACAGAGCATAACATAATCATATCGGCTAAATGAAATTCAAAATGAAATAGTCAACACAGATGGGAGTTGGCTGCTTTTGAAGGGAAACATCTGTTTCCACCCTTGCATGGCATTTTATATGTCATAATCTTAACTATCACTGTTCTAAGTCATCACAGGGCCAAATTCTTGATCTCCATTTACTTTGGAGTGGAGCCAGAGGTGATATTCAGCCAGTTCAGACCAGTTCAGATGAACCAGTAGCGGAAATTTGGAGTAGTTCAGCGAACTGGCAAATACCATCTCTGGTTGGCCCCGCCCTCCCTCCCTTATCATTCCCTGTCCTATATTCCCTTGTTTTTTAGCTCATCTGATTTGTGCGATAGAGCAGTTTGCCACACCTCAGCTGAGCTAAAAACAGCTCAGCTCACCAGCACTGACACTGAGGGCGGTCTTTGAGTGCTGCACGCAATGCACGAGCACACACGCAAAGCGCACTCTCATAGAACCGGTAGCAAAAGATTTGGAATCCCAGCACTGAGTGGAGCAAATATGAAAGTGGAAGACATCACCTTCAGTCCTGTGTCAGTCAGATCAAAGAGTAGGGATTATGAAATGGATGGCTAAATAAATTAATCCAATAAATACATACATTTCTATTCACCATAAGTGAATAGACTAAAATAAGCATCACTAAATTCTAGAGAAGAAAGACCAGTTGGGACTAATGGATCATATAACTTTTCAGTTTCTCATGATGGCTGGGGAACTCTTGGAGTTGAAATCTACACATCTTAAATTTGGCAAATGTTAAATTACAAATGTAAATATTTGCTGAGGTTGTCAAATATTGTCCTAGATGATCTCTCCCATTGCTTTGTACAAATGTTAAAGGTGAGAGAGAACCAATCCTTTTAGTACAGGCCTATCAAACTCACGGCCCACGAGGCAGATGCGTCACAAACTGGCCACATCCATGCCTGGTTTAACAAAGGGGGAAAAAGTCCCTATACGCCACATGACACCACCATGACGACTCAAATTTTGATATCCCTGCTTTAGTATATCATACAGGACATGCCTCAAAGCTGGTCTCTCCCCATGACAGGAACACAGCCACTGTAAAACACTGGAGCCACTAACTTCTAATCCCTGCAGCGGTTCAGAAGGTTACACCATTTATACTATTGGAAACTGTGAAAAATATTCAAAAGGAGGGATATCCTCACCTCATCCAGGTCCTAACGAAAATAATTCGTTGAAGTGACCAATGCTGCTTGGCTATATGTGCAGATGTAATGCCTTTAGTTGCTACTTACCAATCAAAATGTGAACTAGATATCCATTGAAGAAATGGGGACAGTAGACAGAGACTGGTGGTCAAATGATGAATTTTGACCAGTACATTCTCTACACACACACAAATTGCACTTAAGACAGCTGTTCTTTATAATTAAATTGCATGCACTGAAGTTTTTGTGGTCAACTGATGAGTTGACCAGCTTGAGAGTCAAGGAATTTCAATCAAGCATACAGCTACAATATAGGCTGCATGGAAATACTGTTTGCAAGAGCCTCATTTCTTAAACACTTTGAAATAATTTACAGCTAAAAATTTTCTGAGTGGCAGGATGAGAAAAATCCATTTGGTAAGCCATCGTTCTTAATGGAATACAAAGGGTTTTTAAAAAAACGATTTCTAAAAGGGAGATTGGGACCAGCTTTGGAGTAAAGAGCTGAATCAGCACCACACTACTCCACCCAGCCCCAAGCCCTACAGCTGGCCCAAAAGATACCATGCTTAATGATATTGAAAGCCATCAAGGAGAGCAGGGATAGATGTACTACCTAATCCCACTCTCTCCAGACTACAATGATTACAAATTGTTCATAATTCCATCTGATTTTAAATTATTTTTGCAAGAATGCATTCATGAGATCAATGTGGGTTTTTTAAATCTAAAAGGCAGTTAAAGGATAATCTTAGAAATGTTTTGGACATTTTGGAATGTTTGGAATAACTAATGAAGAAATCTGCATATTTTATTATGTTTTATTGTTTTTATTAAATGTAAGTTGATTGCAGCTTTTTAATATGATAAATCATAGCAAATCATACCAAGCAAACAAACAAGAATCATAGCAAACAAATATTATTTCATCTTGACTGCTTCCTGTTGTACTTTTAACCAGAATAGATCATGGAAATATTAAAGCATAGATAACCTCTGCTGTACCAAGTAAACAATGAATGTATAGTACACATATTTAATGTTTCACTTAACTGTAATGCAGCAATTACATTCCAAAACAAAATGTCAAATGCTGTATTTCTTTACATGACTGCATTACTGTAATGAACCCTTTTAAAAACAGACATTCATCCATAAATATTTAAACTACATATCTTCAGACACAGGACAGAGACAATAGCCTCATAGTAACCCTTGAATAAATGTTGCTTCACCTGCAGTCTTAACTAAAGCTTGAAAGGTTTAAACTTTTGTTTGACTAGGAAGGCTTTTGAATCTTCATTATATCATTGTTTCATAGTAGATTCTATTGCTTTTAAATATTGGGCCCGCACCCAGTATTTTTTGCAAATTATTACTAAAATTCATAAAGTAAACATTCTTGTTCATGTATTACTCTTTTCCATATGAACTTTGGGTGAACCTTTTGCACATCCTAATTCCAAGTTACTGTTCGATCATGCAATTTCCAGCCATGTCATGTCATGCTGTCAGCTTAGGGAAAATCTTTGACTACTTGGATGCAGTACCCGGATCCAAAAGAATATTTACAGGGCATGACATCTGATTTTGTTTTGTTTATTTAAATCAGGTGCTTAGGAATGGGAAGTCTGGGATGCTTTCCATAACCATCTAATTACATTATGTGATGTACAGGGATTTTTTACAAGCTATAAGAGCCTGATGAAGAAACATCATGAATACCTATCACTAGGCTTTACTGGACAACACTGCATCTCATGTTGTTTACACACAGATTAATTGGCACAAAAATACTGTAGTTCATTGTTTCTCAACCTTGGCAACTTGAAGATGTCCGGACTTCAACTCCCAGAATTCCCCAGCCAGCGCTGGCTGGGAAATTCTAGGAGTTGAAGTCCGGACATCTTCAAGTTGCCAAGGTTGAGAAACACTGCTGTAGTTGCTTAAGGCTTTCTTCAGTTTGAGAAAGTGAAATTAGAGAAGGCTATCTAGATGCAACTACCAATATACATTGAGCATGATAGCTATGAATTACCTCAAACTGTGGTAGAACAAGGCAGAAAGATGTGATGACATCCATATCCTATTGTGGGCATTGGATTAGCCCCAAAAGGAACAGAACAGTTGAAGCAAACAGATGTTCCAGCAAAGAGGTTCTAAAATATTGCTAGGCTTAAACATAGATTTGAAGAGAACATTTCTTATCTTCCAAAGCTATTCTAGAAATACTTTATAAAACACAGTCATAGTTTTACAGATTAAGTATTCCAAATACAGAATCATGATGCAAATAATCACCAGTAGTAATAATATATCTAAGAGTCTGCATTTTATAGCTTACCGTATACAATTTTGACTACTCTCTCTTTTTATGATGATTGTGCTAAATTATAAATTACCTATTAAACATTTTGTAATGCTAGGGGAGGTCTGTCATGCCTTAAAATACATTCAGATTTTGATTCATAATTAACTTCCTATAATCATGTAAATATCTCAAACTTAACAGGAATGTAATGTAGTTAGATTTTTATTACACATATATGAAAGGCATTTATTGCAGCAATGAAGGTAATCTTAGATATCTTGCTGTCAATTATTCTTCTAGTAAGAGACTAATTTCTTTCTCAGAGAATGACCTCAATAGGAAGTAGTTAAGAATTTGGACTATGACTGGAGAGATGCAGATTTAAGTCCCTACTGAACCTTGGAACCCAGTGGTTGACTTTGTATGAGATAACAAATTGGTTCATGCACAACATAAACCATGATATATGGAATTATGTTGTGTTCACACAGTAACCAAAGCAAAATTAAATACCATATTGTTGCTTAATAATATGTGTCCATAAGATCCTACTTAGCAACCTAACCTACACTACAACTTATTTTTGTAAGACAAATGAGGGGAAACTCCATCAATTGCTCTAAGAAAAGGTAGGCTAAGACAATTTCTAAACTACAAATATAGGTAGCAGATCATGCAGGTGGATTCTGTCCTTGATGCTTTCTGCACTATATTTTTAACTAAATATGTTTCTGCACATAAGCTTAAGTTAAATGATATATATATACACGAAATGTTCCAAAACCAGATACCCTTGGTTCCACCACAAATCCGCAAAGCCCTTATCCGCGGAGTCATAAGCGCGAAGACTAATTCGCGCCGTTCAAAGCACTAAGGAAAAACGCGACCCTACCGCGATGACATAATCGCGGAGGGCAAATCCGCGCATTAACAAGCACTCAGTACCCTAAACCTAACGCTAACCCTAACCCTAAACCTAACCCTAAAACAAACCCCTAAACCTAATCCTAACCCTTACCTTAATAGAAATCGGCTTTCTGCTGCGGCGCCGTTTTAAAGCGCCCTTCTGTTGCCGCGCTGTTGTCGCGGCGGTGATGATGCGCGATGATGACGTTGTGGCTTTAGCGATGCGCTTATGTCTCCGCGGATAAGGGCTTCGCAGTTTTGTCGTGCCACGGATACCCTTTAGGGTTTGTTTTTTGAAGCAGATCACACTGACTATATTCACACCACATACTAGCTGGTGGCTTAATGAATTAACCCCACTGTCTGAATTCATAGCACAAAGTGGTCTACAAGGTAACCAACTATAATTTTATCTACTGTGTTGAGTGAACCCAGCCACTGACAGGTGTCCAACATACTATATCATGATTTGTTACCAAGGGTTTACTGAAAAAACATTAGCTGGGTTTGCATACATGTTATAATATAAATTAACAATGCCTGGGTCCATATGTTAATCCAAAAAACACATATGGCAGCTTTTGTGACTGTAAATAGCGATGATTCTGCTCAGCTTAGAAATGACTTCCTTTCCAAATACCTGCTGTGTTAGATGCTTTGCTGTATATTAATAAAAAACAAAAACAAAGACGAATACAGCATTCACTGCAGAATTTTGAATACAAAAACATTTCATTGTTCCAAGTTGGGAAAAGGTCATGGCGGAACCAGTAATAACTATAAATAGATCTTGATCAAGGGCCATGTTACCTTTAATAAAAGCCTCCTAAAGTTCCCAACACAGTATATTGTTTATCATCATTACATTATTTGATTTCATTTTATAATAAGCAATAATTATGTGTAATAATAAATTTTAATAAATAATTCTTATTTAATAATTATTTCAATGTATCCCAATAGTGTAAGACCATGCTGTATAAAATTTATCTAATTTAGAGACATTTCCCTTAAAGGTGGAAATAAACGCAGAGTCATTCTTTTCTAATCTTGTATGCTAAATATTATTGAATCATGACATCTTACACCTCTCTTCAGCCTATTCTGTTTGCAGGTGCAACTTGTTGTAGCAAGTTATAGGAACACAAAACATCTGAGATTCCAGAAGCTGAAAACCCACCGCGCACCCAGATTCAAGTTATAAAATTGATTTATCTCAAAAGGATGTTTTAAAATTTGTTTCACAACTTGTAAATGTGATTGTACAAATTGTGCGTTGTACAAATCCGGGCAATGGGGTTATTTCAGTAAACAATCAGGGGTACATACGCTGTGCAGATATAGCCAACGAAAGATGAGCCTAGGAATTAACAAAAAAAGAAAAAAGAACGCTTTGGCAAAGAGCAATTTCCTCCTATTCATTCACCTTTTTACGCAGCAGAGAAGTAGGCGCACAAGATAACGAAATAAATTGTTTTATACAGTATTGGATAATGTAGCAGTAGCGCTATCCATATCGATTTTTTTCCACCCTGAACAGTAGCAGCCCTGGAGGATGCGGATAATGGATCTTCAAATTGCAACGGAGCCCGGAAACCTTTTCATTAGGAAAAGCCGAAATCGGGGAGAAAGGAGCGGGTAGCGCCCGCCCCCCCCCTCGCTTCCACAAAGCCACGCCCTCTATTCACTCGCACCGTTCTCGCTCTTTCGCAGCCAAACGACAATAAGAGGCCTGAGGCTGGCCGAGCAAGAGCGGGTGGGCGATGGCTGTTGGCCACGCCCTTTCTCCGGCCCCCTCCCCGCCTCCCTCAGCTGAATTAATTCAGCTTCGATCCAGCCCCTTTCCTCCCTCGTGTCGCCCCTCAGAGGCGGGTCCGGCGCCTGCGCATTGAGTCCGAGAGGCCGGGTGGTTGCGGGCGGGTGGAGGAATGTGCGTTACAGTTAAATAGTGGATACAGCGCCGCAGAAGCGGCGCTTTCTGGGGACCGGATGAAGGACAGGGACTGAGGGAAACGGGTGGAGCTGCGGCCGGAGGGGAGCGCTCGGGCCGGGTCGCAGTGGCAGTGCTTGAGGAGAGACCGAGGCGCCCAGGAGAGACGACAGACGGAGAGGCTCCATGGCGCGGCGTGGGTTCCTGAGTGGCCGCGGCGTCGCCAGCTCCACTGCCACAGCTGTGCGCGGCGCTCTCTCCCCCTGAGGAGCGCTCCCTTGGCTCCCTCCTGACGAGGAAAAAGGCTGCTCTCGCCCCGTCGGGGTCCTCGGGTTGGACCGAAGAGAGAAGGGGAGCCACCGGGGCCTCCCTCGTCGTTCGCTTCCCTCCCACACGGGCGGGCGTACCGGGGGCTGGAGTAGGCGGCGGCGGCGGCTTTCTTGCCTCTATGATGAAATTCAAGCCAAACCAGACGCGGACCTACGACCGGGAGGGTTTCAAGAAGCGGGCGGCATGCTTGTGCTTCCGCAGCGAGAGGGAGGATGAGGTGAGAGGCGGCTCCTGGAAGGCTGCGGCGTATGGCGGGTGGCCTGGAGGAGAAGGAAAGAAGTCAGGGATGCCCCCTCTCTTTTTGCCCGGCCACCCGCGGCTCCCTCTTCCTCAGTCGGGGCTGCCGCGCCCAGACCCGCTCGCCCCTTCCTTCCTTCCTCCTTTCCTTCCCTCCTTCGCCGCCGGCCATCGGTCCGTTCGGCTCCTTTGTGTGCGGGTTGTCTGCCGGAAGGATTTGCCTTGTCGCCCCCTTGCGAGCCCCGTCGGTCCATGCCCGGCTCCTTCGCCGGCGTGGCTGACGGGGAGCCAAGGTTTGGCTGAATGCGAAACGACCCCCTTACGAAACCAGCCCGAGCCGCGGCTTTAGGAGCAGGCGTAAGCAGAAGCAGCTCTCCGCAGGCGGCGCTTGCTAAGGGGAACCCGGGGAGGGTTGCCTGCAGCTAGGGCTGAGGAGGGGAGAACTGTGCGAAGGGCCCACGTGTGTAAGGAGATTGCTTCAGGTCAACCCCCCGTGGGTGAGGTCAGAACCAACGTGCTTTCAGCACCGTTGCTAGCCGGCCTGATCTGGCTGTCTCCGAAAACGGCAAGGGCCGAGTTCAACGACCTCTTTAGAGTCGGGCGATCAAGTTGCTTTCGAGACCGGCCGCCGCCGTTTTCACAGAAAGGGCCCTTTCCTCCTCCTCCTCCCCTGACTTCTCAAGCAGACAGGTAGGCGGCAGTAGTTCCTATTTATGCAACCGTAATCTATGAAACTTGCTCCTGGCGATTTCCCTGCCCCATTTTTGTCGCTGCAGGATGCGTTCCGAGTGGCGGTATAAAACCTGTAATACCTGAGCAACGATTTTCTATTACCGATAGAAGAAAATAATTGTAACACTGTGGAGATCTTGGTGATCTCTGAATTTGGTTGGTTGTTTGCTCGCACACTTTTCATAGCCCAATTAGGGTAACATCGATATACTAGTGGATAATGAAACGTCTGCAAGCACACAACAAAGCTCAAAGAGCACCAAGGATTCCACTATATCCTATTAAAACTAAACCAGGTAGGTCAAAGATAAGGAACTGATTTGAAGCAGGATCTGAAGTGCTTGAATAAATATCTGGATAAATAAATCTATAAGAATCTATGGATAGATGTGTTTTCATATATACCTAAGTACTAGTTGAAACTGAGTAATGCATAATGCAGTGTAATTTTACTGAACTTTGAAAAGCTGTATTTTTCTTCAAAAGTACAAACACAAAATTGTGCAAAATTGCTTTGACTAATTTAGTTAGATATACCATAACTGGTTGCAGAAATATGGATGATCATTAGGAGACTCCAAAGAGTCACGCCTTTCCATGTCACTTTGATGTCACCTGCTGAATGTCAGGGTTTTTTTGCATTCCAGAGGTAACCATTCTTGATAATATATCAAACCACTAGAAAGATTTTAGCAGTTCCAAAAAACTACCATCACTGACAAAAAATTGTTGATATTGATAACTGAAGGAACTTTTTCACTAAAATCTCAATATTTGATTAATTGTGGTTGAATTAATCCTTGTTTTTGAAGTGAATGTATATTTTAAAAATTCAGCTTTTTCCATTATAACTTTTAGCTGCCACTTCTCAGGTTTATTCAAAGTGACATAAAAGTCTATTGAGGATACATTTAAATACAAGCTGGTATACTGTGTGTCCTTTGCTATATCTAAGCTATGTATAAAAAACAATTTCAGATAATTTTCTAACAACATTTTGAATCTCTGCTATTTCTTAAAGTACAGCATATGAATAAATATTTTATCTACATCTTTGATAAGTGCCAAGTATTAGTTGAAATTTGAGGTTAATGAGGGGGAAAAAGATATACTGTTTCTGTATAATATAGCAGTCACATAGTATTCTTGTCATATAAGTATAAAATCTAGAAAAGCAGCCCTAACTGTATCAACTTACTATAATTTTATAATAGCAATAGCACTTAGACTTATATATCGCTTCACAGTGTTTTATGTTTTTCCTCCACCAATCTGATAGCATTTTAATGCTAGTGATGGTAGTTATATCTATTCAGAATCATTTGAACACCTTTCCTAACATACTAATGTAGATTTTATTAAAAAGTAGATTTTAAAATTTACATTTGCAATACATTGAAGAAATTCAGTTACAGTATTTGAAAAATGGCTGTAGGGATTGCTTATTTAGAGATATATTTACATAAACAATTATTGCAGGAGTTTTGAATTTAAAAAGGACTTGGGTACATTAGATTTTTTGATATTTTACCAAACCATCCACTGAAGATGATCATGAAATCCTGTTCATATATTTTAAATATTTAGAACTCTGCCATCCAAAAAGAATAGACACAGGCTTTCTTATAAAAACATTTTATTAGGTTGCCTAAGGAATTCAATATGTTCTTAATTAAAATATTGTGTAGTTTAGTCTGCAGTGTGGCTATACTACCTATTCAATTAAACATGCTACATCACAAAATGCCAGCACTATCTCCCCGCCCCCCGCAAGAATGAGTGGAACTTGCATCAAAAATATTCCTAGAACCTAAAAATTAAGAATGGCTGCAGCTACTTGTGTTTCATTTGTAAGTATGTCCATGAAACCCACAAAAAGTTGAGTGATAAGAGTTCATCTGTGAAGCCATTGAAGAAGATAGGAGTAAAATAGTTGATAGCATAGCATACCTGTATTGTCTTGACCAGTGGTCCCCAACCCCCGGTCCGCGGCCCGGTGCCGGGCCGTGGAGTACCTGGCACCGGGCCGCGCAGCCATGATCGCTGCAGCTGGGCGCCGTGGCTCTTCTGCTGCGCCAGCCGCTCCTCTTCCAGCCGCTCGCCCAGCGCGCAAAGCTCCCGGCAGCGGCGCCACAGCTCCTCGAGGCGCCGGCGGCTCTCCTGGTTCTGCGCGCGCAGCTTGCGCAGGTCCTGTTGGCCCAGGCGGCCCCCTTCCAGCTCCTGCAGCGCCCGCAACTCGGCCTCGTATCGCTCCAGGCTCTGCGAGCAGCTCCAGCTCAGCACCAGCGCGTAGTCGGAGGCCAGCTGCCGCTTCTCGGAGCGCCCGGCCCGGAGGACGCGTGGGGCAGACAGCAGCGCGGCCGGCCGCTGCTTGCGCGCTTCCTGCAGCCCTTCGTGCTCGGCCAGGAGCTGCTCCAGCAGCGCCTCCAGAGCGGCGCAGTCGGCCCACAGCCCCTCCAGCTGCTGCTGCCGCCGGGCCAGCTCGGGCTCCAGGCGGCGGAGACACAGCTCTCCAAGTTGCGCGCTCAGCCTCTCCAAGCTCTCCAACTCGTGGCGCAGCGCGTCCCGCTCCAGCTCGCCTTGAGGTGATCTCAAAAAATAAGCTAGGTTGGATATGACTGGGATAAGATTTCCAGATGTTGACTTGGCTCAAGTCACCGGTTCCTTTTTCTTGCTGAATGAAAACTCCTGCATCATGGTTGTATGTAGGATGTATTTAGAAAAATTCAAGATGGGAACCATCTTGGTTTTTATGTGATGCAAATAAAAGAATAAATAGGCTTTTAATTTTATAGTCATGGCTATTACCTTGACATTTTCGATGTCACTCTGACACCCCTGTCCCAGATAATTTGGTGAATGGACAGAGAGGCTACCAGCTAGTAGTAGGCTGGCTTGAATGCACTTACTAAGAAAGGATTCACAGTGAATTCAATGAATAACATTTTTGGGTGATCATCAATCTGATGGGAGCTATATATCTATTGCAGCATTTACCTGCAAATTTAAAGGAAGTCCAGAAAGCGATTGCAATCTATTTGGCATATATTTACAAATACATATTGAAAATAATGCAACATCTAACATTTTATGATATATAAATGAAATATATATGATATATAAACAATCAATGTGTCGTCGCGAACAACGCCCCCCCACCCCTGCGCGCGCTCAGCGGGCCACGGTAAAATTATCACAGGCTGACTGGTCCGCGGCGATAAAAAGGTTGGGGACCACTGGTCTTGACAATATGAATTTGCACAGTAAAGCTTCACAGACAATCTTAAAACTGTAGAGGGAGCTGGTGTTGTATTAAAAGTGGAACTACTCAGCAAGTTTAGTGTATAAGCTTCAATAATTTACTTTCAAGGGAAAAAACATAACTATAAGGCAAACCATACCACTAACTACTTTGACTTTTCTGAGTATTTTGGCAGACCAACTTCATAAAATTTAGAGAAAGAAACAAGGGACCAAGTAATAAAGATCTGGGGATAAGGAAATATTCTATTTTAAGGAATGTAGCAAAAACATCTAATCTTATGCCTAACATTAACAGTAGAAGAAGCTTAGTAATTCTTAAGCAATTCACTTCTTTCTTTAAAAGGATGTTCTATGTCAGAAAACTTCATAATGGACTGATTATTAAATTGATGCCAAATCCTGTATTATTTTTCATTTCTGCGAAATAAGTCTAAATAGTCATAATGAAAGCAAAAAAAAAATGTAGGTGGTAAGAAAAATATAAATCAAACTGCTTTGTTATAAAAGACAAATTACAAAAATTTGAATCCTTTTTAAGTAATTGTTTCATTTTGACTTTCTAAATAGCAGTTGTAGCATGACACTATCTTGCCTATTTGTTGTAAGAAGTTCCTTGTGGCCCTTCTCCATATTGTAGGGTATCTTCATGTACAGATGCACTTCTTAGCATTTTAAATTTAACTTGTGGCTGAAACCATGTTATGACAAAACAACTAATCTTAGGATTCTTTGAACATCATTTAGATTACATTATAATTCTTTTCATGAAATGGTATGAGTTCCTGTAATAATGGGAAAAAGCCTTGCCTCTTATCTTGTGAAAACTCTCGATTAATTTATTAATGCACCTGAGCTTTGTCTGACATATTTGAAATGTTGTCATTTTTCTCCTAATACATGAGCATCTTTATGTTTCAATGTGATTTTGCCAAATAATAACGTAATATTATGCTAAGCCACGTTGTTTTCCTGTGCCTTTCTTACTTGGATTGAAATATGAAATACTTTAGTAGTTGATGCATGGAACTGGAAATAGTTGCAATAGTTGTGGGCTTAAAAACATGGAATGTCTATGGTTATTTTGTCTAGGCTACAAATGCGTAGATTAAAATTTTTCATCTTTACTTTGATATGTATGAATCCTATAAAGGATTTAGAGGATCAATAATTATAATATAAATAAAATGAGAATATTATGTTTGGAGGTGGTACTGTATAGTCTTCATAGTAGCCAAAGAAACCATTTTTAACAGATTCTGTGGAATGCTAAAATTTTATTCTGGATTTCTAGAATTAATTGAAATAACTATGTTTAATATTGCACTCATTTCAGAATCTAAAGATAGTATATGTTCCCATAGAGGTTCACGCATTGCACAGAAGCACAAAGATACCTTATGGCTTATTCATAGTATGTGATTCTAGTCTGTAATATTTGCTTCATGTGTCTAATCTGCTATAACATGGGAGCATCATGAGAAAAGATAATATTTTAAATGAAAAATGTTTGAGAACAAAAAAATTGAATGCTTAGACATTTCCCTTTCCCACAGAGATAGGCATGTCCAGTACTGTGGACTGAACATAGCTTCTTTTGTGTTTTACAGTGCTGTGATTTCTCCCTCAAACTTTGAAAAGTAGTGTGCAAATAATTTGCTGTGGAAGAGCAACAAATGAGTGACTTGAATCCAGGGTTGTGGTGATTATTCGCTCTTAGAAGAACTTTAGTTTGCTGAGGAGTAAAATTTTGACAAAAGTTTTCATTAGACTTGACTCCAGTGGGACTGTGAGTAACTTTTTAATATTACATATGCACACTGTGCTTTGTTCCCAGCCAGACATTTAAACATGAATATATCAAAAAATTATAAGTAACCAGCAATTTGCTTAAATTTGTTCCAAGACATTCATTCAAATAGGATTAATCCTACATACTATGTGGAATCAATTCAAGCACCTTTTTTTCTTGTAGTTTTAGCATACCCAGTTTGATGTAGTACTTAGATAGCCAAAGCATCTTTTGAAAGACATATAATACACTAAAATACTATTCAAACTATTTTGATTAAAAGTACAGTTCTAAACAAAAAAAAACCCTGCTGTCCTATTTGGCATAACAAGATAATTATATTTCCAAATTACAGGTAGTTATCCTTGCAACATGTTTGCATTAGCCAAACCCTACCTCAAATGTTCTGAATATACATTTTAAGAAAGCTTTTTAAAAACTGGAATAAGTTCAGGGAAGAACAGCATGAATAATAAAGGTCTGTTAACTCTATTTTATGAGGAAATACTAAGAAAATGAAATACATTTTTCCCTTGGGAAAAGAAAACTTCAACAATATATTCAAGTGTATACAATCCAAGGTATGTAAAAGGGCACCATATTGATGCTTTTTCTTCACAATAAAAGCAGTTCAGAAATAGAACCAGTTCTTAAAGAAAGTGGGGAATTCTCCTATATTAGATTCACAAGAAGCTGGATAACCATTATGTGTATGCTTTAAATTGGGTTTCTGCACCAAGCCAAAAAAAAAAAGCCTCAGTGGTTTAAAAGATTCCTTTCAGTTCTTATTTTATAAAAATTTCATTATAAGTTAATGCTTTGCTCTTTAAGGCTGCTTATGTTTTGAAACTGATTTTGACTATAGAAATGCAAATTAAGTTTATATTCATAAAAATCTTAATACAAATAATTAATTTCACTCTTTACATTTTTTCCATTAAGCTAGGGGCAGTTACTGAAAGTGCCATGTTTTGATAGTTCATGGATTTGAATCTTATATAATAGTACAAACTTGTATTTTCAAGCTTCAGGCAAGCCAAACAATGAATCCTTCCTTGTATTAGTAATTGGGATCTCTGATCACAAGCTAAACAATATAAATGCTGAATGAAACATTTTCATTAAACTGGATTATTTCATCCGGAAAAATAATCAGATTCGTTATTGTTGGTGGTCACTCATATGAATACAAAACATGTTTTCCTTCATTTGGGAAAAAAAAAGTTGCATCTGATGAAAATGTTTTGGATACAACTATAAAAATTATGTTCGATGGGAGAAAAATAAACTTATGTGTGTAAAATGGAAGAAATAAGGCACTAAAAGTCTATGAACTATAAAGTGCCTGACTCTGATCACAGTATCTAAATGTGAGGAGTGCCCTTCATAAGCACTAAAATTTATAAACATGAAGAAAATATACTGTGAACAAAGTTTTTTCAACACATTAACCAATTTATTCTAAAAATCCTGCTCAGCTATCTTTCTAAAAGCTACTTCATTTTACTAAGAAGAATGTTTAATTTGTGCTGCTATTTGAGAAGAAATAGAAAATAAATCATACATTATTTTTAAAAAAATCCAGTACAAACCATGTACAGTACATGGCTGAATTCACTTACATTAGTTGATATTTGATATCTTTATATCCCATTTGTCTTATGCAAGATGTATCCAACAATAGTTTAAACATTTTGCATGGATATAATTTGTTGTTAAGGTGGTTAAATAATAGATGTGTAAGAGAATATAATGTAAGAATAGTAACTTGTGAGAAGAAGAAACTTACTATTTGGCAGAAAAGACAATATTAATGGTGCAAACCAATTTTCTACAGCCTAGTATCATGAAATTGTTGAAATTGCAATTCCTAGAATTCCCTGTAAATGTGGCTAGAGAATTTTGACATAGGTCCTGGTACATTAGGAAAGAGCCAAATTGACATAGGCAAGAGAGTACATTTGGAACAATAAATTTTCTGTGGTTTGATAGCCTATGTAAACGTAAATAATTGAATTCTTAGAGTTTATATTTCATCTTTATAGCTCTGTTAATTTTAAATTATGTGTTCTTTTGTCTAGATAAATGTTATTTTATGCTGCTTTGATCTTATAAATACAATCAGATTTTAAATTTAAAACATCAAGTTTAAAAACATTTTCTTGATTTAATAAATTGTTATCTATCATCTGCAAGTACAGTGAAGAAAATTTACTCTCTACCCTTCTTACAGCCGTGTGGATAGATTGCTAATACTTTCCTATACTGTGTAGCAGCCCCATGACCCTAATGTTAAAGAGAAGCTGGAACAGTTGATCTTGCTTTAATTGTATATAAAATACAAAATTAGAATCATGGAATTACAAGGAACATTCTAATCCAGCTTTCTGACCAAGGCAGAAATCTTCAACACATACACCCTTTTTTAAAAAAAATCTCCAATGATGGAGAACCCATTGCTCAGGAGGATTTCCTCTGATATTTGAAATTAACACATCTGGTTCCCTTAGTTCTTGAGAATTGGATGAGTGGGACTATCAGCTTTTGATTAACTAGTTTTGATGTCCCTGCACATTATACAATGTATGCTTGGAATGCTGTATTAACAATAGTTTTACTTCTTATGTTCTTAAGTGGAGTAAGGGGACAAGTGACACTGGTCAATGGTGCTCCATAGATTTTTCTCTGTAAGAACTGATCACTTCTTTGCTTTTCAGATAAGACAAAGTAGTGTGAATAATGAAAATATTGAAAAGCAGAAGTATAGAGTGAAGTAGCTCCCAAATACTAAGATATATCATTGTAACTCTTGCTTGAGTATAGGACTTCGTTTTGGAGAACATTATAGACAAAACAAAACATTTAAACATTTAGACTTTTAAAAAATCTGAATTCATAGTTTAGGAACTATGATACTGTTCCCTAATTTTTTAAGTGGGAATAATACCAAGAAATGTATCTGCGTAGTTATATTTAACGGATTAGGGTTGGAAACAAATATACAAGCTTATAGTGTGCCTATTGCAGTGCATTTATATGAAGTGCTACTTTTAAACATCCAAAGTTTACATAATTGCATAATCTCACAGTTAAGTCTAACATTGAGTAGTATCAAAATTTTATCTAGTAGTGAAAATAGGAATATGCTCTTCTTTATATTAAAAGCAAGAAAGGCATTCCATATTATACCTGTCAATTATGGTATCTCTTTAAAGAAACTACCCTTTTTTCTTGGCTCACACAGTGTAGCTACTTAAGCTTATAAAAATATGAATATGAGTTAAGGAGTGTTAACAGCATATTTCCGCCTATTCCAAGGCACTTCATCATACCCTGTTGGCACTTGCTTAACTCAAATTGTATCGGAGGGAAATGCTCTACCATGCAAGCCCAAGAAAAATGCATGTTATTTTTAAAGAAGTCTTCATTAGGTTGTACAGACCCATGTCCAAATTGAAGTATGTTTTAAAGCTTCATTACAAAACACAGCATATCCCTAATTGAATATTTGTACTGATTTTCTGTCTAGTTCCATAGGTTCAGAATGAACCAAAGAATTTTTTTAGGTGGTCAGTGACAAGAATGTTCATGACCATGATGATATTCAGTCCAAGAGGAATAGTCAAGTCCAGCCCATAGATTGAAGACCTGAGTCTAACAAGGTCATATGAAATATGAGATCAGAGTGTATAGTAAAGGAGTCTAGGCAAACTGGTTCAAAATATCATGTACTAAATTATAATCTGGTGTAATTTTAAATAACTTGGCTAATTTCCAGCATGATTGCTTTTGCTCTAGACAGCTGAGCTCTAATGTTCCTTCAAATTTCTAGCTCTCAAGGAAAAAACTATTTAAGAAACCTGGATTTATAATCAGACGTGTCTTTTTTTTTCCTACATATTTGTGGGCTTGCTTTAGGATCAGAAATAGGAATGGAAGAGCTGCAAGAGATTAAAAACTATCCAAGCTCCATTCTAGCATTTAAGTCTCAAAGCAGCAGAAGTTCATAGGTTGTCTCATTTTCTAATATCTTCTCAGAAAAATCTTCTAATTTGACTGTGAGAATGTTAGGCTTAATTCAAGTTGTTGGTCGTAACCATTAAAGCCTTCAGTTGTTGAAAATTATACCTGGCTACCAAAGGGACTGCCTATCTCATTATTAAAATACACTGTACTCTGTTTGAGGAGGCTATCATTGCAAGACCTACTTATTGCCAAGTGGGGAATTTCTTCATCATTGTTTCTAAAATTGCAATATAAAGAGTTATAATTAGTTTTTGCTAGGGTTTTTTTCCCCAAGAAGTATCGAAACATGTCTCTTTAGCTTGCCTTTTAAATTACTTTCTTTGTTTTATCATTTTCTGATAGTATTATTTGTTGCATGCTACCTTGGTCTCTTAATGAAAAGGTGACATAAATATATTAATTACAGTGATTTTATTCATAGGTGCTATTAGTAAGCAGTAGCCGGTACCCAGATCAGTGGATTGTTCCAGGTGGAGGAATGGAACCTGAAGAAGAACCAGGTGGTGCTGCTGTCAGAGAAGTCTATGAAGAGGTAAAATGATTTAGAGTTCCCAATTTGAAATAATTTGTGGCTCTTTTTTTCAGGATCTTTACTACTAATTCATTCCTTCTAGTATATAAGGTAGACAGGATTCATGCTTCACACACATAATGATCTAGAATCATTCTTACATTCCTTTTACAGCCCATAAGTGAGCTAAAATGAGTTACATGCTAGACTCATCTGAATGAAAATACTATACTGCTACTAGATGTATAATATCCCTTTATGATAGTGCCACTGGATTTTGCAAGATGTGGAAATCAAAATGTTCTTCTTAAGAATATGATTCTTATCAAGTATTTTCTTGATGAACAAAACTGGTTGCTATTTAAGTGTGCTACATTTCTCAAAGTTTCATCTGCCTTATTAGTTACATTTTCCTGCATGTAAGTCCTATGAAAATAATTAAATAGGAACCTTTGTTGGAAAGTTCTGTGTCTAAATTAAACCTAATTGCTAGAATTGCAAAATGGAGGTGGTTTTCCTCCCCACAATTATATCTAAAAATTATATTGTAAGAATATAAGGATTGACTATGAATATTTTTCTTTTTAAAAATGCTGTCTTATTTCTTGCAGGCTGGAGTAAAAGGAAAACTTGGCAGATTGTTGGGAATATTTGAGGTGAGCCTTTTAAAATTTTCTTGGGAATATATTCTAGAAAATTGGTGTGTAGTTGTACTTAGGGGCAAGAGAAAACACATCTAAAATTGGGTGAAGAATTGATAATGTAAGTTGTTGGACTTCTTAATTAGATTTGGCAATGGAACAATATTATAATACAAAAATGAGAATATATTTATTCTATGGGATATTACTTTTTCCCGTTTTCAATGGTGTTATTTTTGAAATTCATTCAGGCTGAAATCATTACTACCACCACTGAAAAGCAATGAGGATATTTAAAGGAAGCACTTCTCTAAACATTTGGATGAAGTACAGCAGTCCAAGGTTGTCTGTGCTTGTATGCATCCATGGCTACTTTGCTTTGCTGGCAGTCTCAGTGGCTATGTCTGATATCAATATACATGTCCACAAAAGAGACATCCATGGCTACTTTGCTTTGCTGGCAGTCTCAGTGGCTATGTCTGATATAGATATACATGTTCACAAAAGAGACAGCTTTCAAAGCAGAATAAAGTTGCTTTAAATCTTAATGAAAGGGATTTTCGCATTTGTGAAGAGCTTTGCTGTGAAAAGCTTATACAACAGAGATAATTAACTTTTGTCCAATTCTTGGACACAGCATGTGTTAAATCCCATAGACCACTGGCAAATTCAATAAAAGCCAGTAGACAAAGCAGAACCATATTTGTAGCATTTATATTTCTGTTACCAAGCATACAAGGAAAACTAATATTACTTCTAATATTGCAGATTCTAGACTTTTATAATATTTTATAAATTTTGCTTTTTTTCTAATTTGTTACCTTGTTTCTATAATGATTAACTATTAATTTCAATTTTATTGACTATATTTTGTTGTACATACCTTATGTACATTCTCATCACTATTTCCTTTGGGATTGGAGTGAGCGGTATTATGCAAAGGGGCAGAAATGGAGGAAGAAATAGTAAGCCAATTAAATTGAAGATCGGATATAAAAGAAAAGAACACAAAATAGTTAAATCCAGATTGCACTTATATCATTTACCTCTCTAGATGTTTTTATCTGTACAAATTATCTTTGTTTCTATTATATCCCTACAGTGTTTCATACACTTATTTTTTTGTTCTTTAAACATCTCAGTTCTCTTTCTGAAGATCTCATTAACTCCATACAACCATGACTTTCTTGGTCCCCTTCTTCTCAATTCCTTCACCCTTGGTTATAGATTTCTCTGGCCTTCTCAATCATTCCATCTGTATGATCAAACTACAGATAGTCCTCAACTTACAACAATCACTTTAGTGACCATTCAAATTTACAATGGCACTGAAAAATGTAACATGATGATTTTCAAATTACAACCTTTGCAGCGTCCCTATGGGGTGGATTTTGGGCTCAATTATGGTTGTAAGTCATACTTTTTCATTCTGGTCTCACACACTTTATATTCAGAGCATTGATTTTGCATCTTTTCATTTTTGACCCTATATTTTGCTTGTTACATTGTATACATGTTGCTTAAGTATTTCATTTCCACAATTTTCAACTTTTATGGTTTTTTTAGCTACACTCAAATTTTCACTTCCAGATTAGAAAGTGGACAAAGACATCCTGCTATATACACCAGTTTTGCTACTCCTTCTTTTGACAAATATTCATTCCTTGTTTCCAATCACTACATATCCATTACCTTTCCACCAGCATTTATGTTAAATGCTGTATTTATGTCCTCAGTCAATATACTTATAACATCACAAGCATTTTATTGATGTATAAAGTGTCAAGTTATCATCACACATCCATGTCTTACTCCCTGCTATGCCTATTTATTTTATTATATCCTCATATTCATATAGTTCTTGTTAACCTTTTCAAGAACAAATATATGAATGTACATCATACTCCCAATATAAAGTTTCAGTACTCTGGTCCAATTTTATTTATTCCCCCCTCTTTTACCCTTTCAGCCAGAATTCTTTGAGGCACACTTGACAAACTAATTTTACTTAGTTTTTTTATTCAGATTTGTTACTTTTCTTTTTGGAGGAATGCTATTCTTTCTTCATTATACAATTATCAGGCATAAGTGTATTTTTCACAACATAATAAACAAGTAACATAGTTATTCTATAAGCAAAAAGCAAACATATTTTATTTTTTATGTTACACTATATTTGCAACTTTACAATATTTAGACATTCTCATAGTGTTCAACATATTTTTCATAATCATTTTCTGAACATTAACATTTCTAGCATTTATTTCCATTCCATTATCACTACCGTGTGTGTGTTTATAATATTCATATTCATTTCAATATTTATTACTTTTTATCTTAACATTTCATCCCTCTTATTTTATCAATTTGTTTTCTCTATACAGGACACACATTTTCTCTTTCAATAGTTATTCTTTCACTTCAGCTTTTTTTTCATTTCTTTCCATATCTATTTTTTTCTTCAAATAAGTATATCACATTCAGACTTTTCCCTGAGCAAACATTGACTCCAAAAATCCTCATTCTCTTTCATTGTTGGACTTCTAAATGGCCCATTTACTTTTGTCTTCTTATCCACTCACTTAAGCCATCTAATTAAACTGCCCGCCACCCTATTATATTCACTTTATACATTATATAATTTCCTCAGAATGATACACAGAACTAATCATTGTTCTTCCATTATGACTGTTCACTGGGCCTTAACTTGTAATTATCACAAACCTGTGAATTTCTGCTTTTGTATACACATCAGATAATCTATGTAACATCTCATAATGACCTCATTCATGACAGCTATGCCATCACTTTCCAACATACACTCATCAATTATTTTCCATACAGACGGATCAGTATAATTCAGGCTTATTCTTCCTATTTCTTGTAGCCTCATAAAAATTCAACCTACCTATTTTTTTTTATTTGTTAATTCATGCTGTTTAACATTTTTTATGCTTGCAGTCACAATCTTCTATGGCTTTCATCAAAGGGGCCCATAAATACTGTAGTACATATAGATTAGGCCTGTCTTTAATCATACTGGTGCAACATGTAGCACTCATTACTAAAATTAAAAACATCACATAGTTTTGGCACATTTTGGTAATATACAACAAGTTCAATCCCACTTTGGTTGTACTCCAAGCATGCTCATACTGTTCTATGAAGGCTTCAATTCCTAATCATATCAAAACCTGCATCTACCAGCTAAAAGCTCCATATTGTACCTATCCTGATACAAATTCAGAATAATGTTGCTTTTTGAAATTAAGCTAATTCATGAATGTCAGTCACATTGAGTATTCTTTTACCATGGAGAAATAGGATGTAAGTAATGTTAATATGGCTCTGATATTGCAAATGTAAATTAAACATATTTCTGTTATCTTTTTTCATACTAAAGCAGAATCAAGACCGGAAGCATAGGACTTATGTTTATGTTCTCACAGTGACTGAAATCCTGGAAGACTGGGAAGATTCAGTAAATATAGGCAAGGCTTTTTCTACCTTATATATGCTAACTTTTTAAAATAAAAGGAGTGTTTGTAGAATGTTATATTTAGGAATGTTTTTTAAGAAATGCTCATTGAAGTTATGATATCATGTCATTTAAGTTATAAGCATAATTTGTGTGTATGTGTAGTATACAAGTATATTACTGATAGGGTGCAAATCAGCAACCTAAATCATACACAGCCCAAATGGTTAGTTTTTCATAGTATGTCTGTTTATAACTCCAATTGTTAAAGACCTTTATTCATTAAGATGCTAAGATATACATAAACATTTAATATATAGAGATGAAGATTTTGACAGCTTTCAAGCAATAACCTTGTTTCTCACAATTATAAACTTTTCTTAAATATATTAAAATTTTAAATTTCAAAATAATAATTATTTTAAAAGTATAGCTAAACAGTGTGAAAAATTTCTTTACATTTTTTGTAAAACTTGTTTACAAGTTATCTAGGTTTATAGACAAAGAATAAATTGACCAAATTTCCTGATGGTAGTAAGTTGTTTAAAGGCGGCATTATGTAGTATTCTGAAGGATTCCTCTAAATGTAGTGAATGGATCCCACATAGATACAATAGCAGAGTTAGAAGGGACCTTGGAGGTCTTCTAGTCCAACCCCCTGCCTAGGCAGGAAACCCTATACCATTCCAGACAAATGGCTATCCAACATCTTCTTAAAGACTTCCAGTATTGGGGCATTCACAACTTCTGGAGGCAAGCTGTTCCACTGATTGTTCTGTCAGGAAATTTCTCCTTAGTTCTAAGTTGCTTCTTTCCTTTATTGATTTACACCCATTGCTTCTTGTTCTACACTCAGGTGCTTTGGAGAATAGTTTGACTCCCTCTTCTTTGTGGCAACCCCTGAGATATTGTAACACTGCTATCATGTCTCCCCTAGTCCTTCTTTTCCTTAAACTAGACATACCCAGTTCCTGCAACCATTCTTCATATGCTTTACCCTCCAGTTCCCTATTCATCTTTGTTGCTCTTCTCTGCACTCTTTCTAGAGTCTCCACATCTTTTCTACATCGTGGCGACCAAAACTGAATGCAGTATTCCAAGTGTGGCCTTACCAGAGTATTATAAAGTGGCATTAACACTTCATGTGATTTTTATTCTATCCCTCTGTTTATGTAGCCTGTGTTGGCTTTTTTGGCAGCTGCTGCACACTGCTGGCTCATATTTAAATGGTTGTCCACTAGGACTCCAAGAGCCCTCTCACAGTTACTACTGTTGAGGAAGGTATCACCTATACTGTACCTGTGCATTTCGTTTTTCTTGCCTAAATGTAGAACCTTACTCTTTTCACCATTGAATTTCATTTTATTAGATAGTGCCCAATGTTCAAGTTTGTCAAAATCCTGCTGTATCTTAAGCCTATCTTCTGGAGTGTTGGCTATTCCTGCCAGCTTGGTGTCATCTGCAGATTTGATGAGTTCCCCATTTATTCCCTCATCAAATCATTGAAGAAGATATTGAAGAGTACTGGGCCTAAAACAGAGCCTTGGAGTACTCCACTGCATACTTTCCTCCATGTAGATGCAGTTCCATTGAGGACGACACGTTGAGTGCGGTTGGTCAGCCAGTTACGAATCCATCTGGTGGTGATCCTGTCCAACCCACATTCTTCTACTTCATCTAGTAATAGATTATGGTCTACCTCATCAAATGCCTTACTGAAGTCCAAGTAAACTATATCGACGGCATTCCTCTGGTCCACTAATTTTGCCACTTTGTCAAAGAATGCAATAAGATTAGTCTGGCATGATCTGTTTTTGACAAACCCATGTTGGCTTTTGGCTATTACTTTGTTTACTTCTAGGTGTTCCCTAATTTATTGCTTGATTATCTTTTCCAGAATCTTTCCTGGTATTAAGGTCAGGCTGATAGGTCTATAGTTTCCTGGATCTATTTTTTTTTCCTTTTTTGAAGATGGGAACCACATCAGCTCTTTTCCAGTCCTCTGGCAGTTCTCCGGTGCTCCAAGATCTCTGAAAGATACAGTACAGTGGTTCTGAGATCTCAACTGCCAGTTTCTTCAGAACCCTGGGGTGTAATCCATCTGGTACTGGTGATTTGAAAACTTGTCTAGGGTAGACAGGTGCTCACTTACCGTTTTCTTCCCTATTTCAATTTGTGTTCTTAATCTAATTTTTGTGGTGCTGTTTTTGATAGGTTGGAATGTTTTATCCCTTTGTGTAAAGACAGGTGCAAAACATGAGTTAAATAGTTCTGCTTTCTCCCTGTTGCTTGTCACCTTCTTGCTACTTTTTCCCAGCAATAGACCAATTGTTTCCTTAACCTTTTTCCTGTTTTTAACATGTTGGAAGAAGCTTTTTTTGTTATTTTTTACTTTTATGGCAAGCCTTTCTTCATTGTGTGCCTTAGCGTTCCTTACTTCTTTACAGGCGTGGGCTATTTGCTGATATTCTGCCTTAGTTATGCCCCCCCTCTTTCCACTTTTTATACTTAACTTTGTCTTTCAATTTGTCAGAGTCACAGTCCTTACTTGCATTCTTGACTATCTTAAGAATATGCCTCTTGTCTCTGCTGGCAGTAGCACCTGGCAGACACCTGACCTCTTTTAAAACCTCCATATCCTTTCCTAAATTTACATCCCTTACGATTGAATCACCAACCAGAAGGTGACTTCTCTTTTTACATATCTTGATCTTCTTGTGCGACTGATGTATGATACCTAGGTCCCCATTTTGCCTTTCCAAAGAAAGTTCTTCATTTTGGACCACGATCCCCGGCTTATTTGAGTCATCATTATCATAACTACCTTGACCTGTCTCTCTAGTGTTCCCATTAAGATCAGCAGGGCGCTATATCTGTTATGCTGGGTCACAGCAAAAGCTTTGTGTTTATGGTTCACAGCTCTCACCCTGCCAGATCCCATGGTTGTCCAGACTGCTCTTCTCCTGCAGGATCTTTGTGGTAGAGAGGGCTGATAGCATGGTATATCCATAGTGTGGAATGGCCGGATTGGGCACCTAATTTCTGCTTGGAGAGCACAGATTAGAGATTCTAGATAGGTAATCTGCCTATGTAGACAGTATTCAAACTTGAAAAGAGTACTGCGAAAGACAGGTGCAAAACAGCTATTACATTTAACTAAGCCGGTCATTTTGAAATAAAATAAAATCACAATCTCAAGCGCACTAATCCAGAATGTATTATTGCTATTTTGGTTTATAGATAAATGATTCTACCTAGTCGTCTTTGTCTCTCTGACTCCCCCCTTGTAGCCAGCAGCTCCAATCACCAGCCTCAGTAAAGTCCAAATGAAATGGAGTTAAAGGGCCCCTACCTTTGTCTCTCTGACTTCCATCTTATAGAAAACAGCTCCTATCACCAGCCTCAGAGAAGTTCAAATGAAATGGAGTTAAAGGGCCCCTACCTTTGTCTCTCTGACTCCCCCCCTTATAGAAAACAGCTCCTATCACCAGCCTCAGGGAAGTTCAAATGAAGTGGAGTTAAAGAGCCATTACCTTTGTCTCTTTGAATCTTCAGAAAAAATAGAACATTGAAAGAGGTTTAGAAAAACTCAATGAGAAAAGTTTGTATGTGTTTTGACAGAAAGTCAAAGAAAAAGACATGGAAACAAACTGATCAACTTTTCTTAGAATTTTGTAGATTATATCATTTTTTCATGCTTTTTCTTTTTATTGTTCATGATACATTTAACAGAGGTGTGTGTGTGTAAAAGTATATAGCAATGTAAAAGTATATATATATTTCTTCTAAAAGTTTCTTACCAGAATCTGGCCATATGGTTAAGGTTTTCTATATACTATAGGGATCCTTGAGAAAGACAAGCCACTTAGTGACCATTCAAAGTTACGTCCGACACCCCAATCTACTTACAACCTTGTTTCAAAGTTAAGGGCTTAAGTGCTGAAGTCCTCCCACATCATTTGCCCTTATGACGGATCATTGGTATGCTGTAGTGCTTTCCTATCTCTCTTGTGGAAGCAGCTACCATTTTCAGCACCTCAACAATTCCTTGTAGAAATAGCAGCTGCTTTCAGAGCTTTATGCCCTATCAGCTGGCCAGTAGGAGTCTGAACACCTTTTGCAAGTTTTTAGGAAGCCAATTTCTGTGTGCACAGGCTGTAGCTTCAGGATGAACGTCTCAAAACTTTTCCCTTGGTTTAACTCCTTCCCTCCCCCAGAAAGCCAGAGTTCTTCAATAGAAAAAAAAAACAAAAGCTTGGAGGGAGCACTTGTTGATCTTTCTTCCCCTCTCCCACCCCCACCCCAATTACATGCAAAACTAAACTCCCTGCCTCTGTTCTCCAATCTTTATCCCTTTTTAAAACCTTGTCTCAAGGATGAAGAGTAGAGGAACAGAAGCAAGCAAGAAAAAAATCTTTCTGCAACTTTTTCCCTTGAGCTGAAAAACCTGCAAAAGTTTAGCCAATTAGAAACTCGTGCAACAAAATAGAGGATGCGGACTTTGCAACCTTAAGCTATTCACCCGTAGAACCCAGCTAGGACTTAAAGGCTAGACTGTAGACTGTCTCTTACAAGCAGGCAAACTAAAGCTTGCAAAGGCCCAACATGCTCTATTTTATTGCAAAAACCTGTACTCAGCTACACTTTTGGAGATGAATTTTTCAGTGGCCAGCTGATGAGGTAGAAAGCTGCAAAAGCCTAGGGAACTGGTTCTTTTTTTGTCCCAGAAAGGCAGAGCACCTTGACAGGAGGAAGGGCAGGGACAGAATTAGAACAGGCAAATGTATCCACCATCGTTTCCCATCATTTCTCCTTGGTAAGACAGCTATGCAGCAGGCCAGCATATAAGGCACCCAAGCCTTGGGAAGTGGAGCATGGAGTATCTCAGGATGGTGGCGGCCTTGGGAGGCCTGAGGCAGGTGGGCCTGTACTTTACTAGGCCTCCCAGGATCTCCCCCACCCCTGAACTTCACTTAAAGATCCATGCATTTGTTTAACACTTAACAAAGGCACTGAGGAGAGACATAGCTGATTGTTAATTGAGGCACTTAATTTAACATTTGCCAAACTTCTGATCCAAATGGGCAGGCTTCATTATGTTGTAACTTGAGGACTATGCTGTTTCCTAGTCATTCGGCAAACAAGTCAGCCTTTCACTGTTTTAGATAATTTATTAAAGTACATTAGCTTTAATGTACTTTATTCCCTTGTAAAACTTGGGAATAAAAGGACAAAAGACAGAAATAGAAAAAAAAATCATTAAAAGAATAGATGTTTTCCCTCAATATTGGACCCAATTATCTGTTAAATCTAAATACAAGAAAATTAATTGTAGTAAACATTTATAAAACAAACTATTAAAATATAGAATCCAGTCATTTCATGACTATTAGCATTCAGTCATATCATGACTAGCAAACTAAATAGGATTGGCTGATCAATGGCTATGGATCTTGAAGTCTGAATCATATAGAATATATACCTGTTATGGAATATGGAAAGGGCTAGCTATCTCACAAGCAAGTTTGATAACTTTTTGAAGGCTTCTTCTTTTTAGCCATCATGTTCTGTGGAATACAGGTAGTCCTCAATTTACGACCACAATTGAGCCCAAAGTTTCTGTTGCTATGTAAGATATTTAAATGAATTTTGCCCCATTTTACGATCTTTGTAAAAGTTTAGTGAATTATTGCAGTTCTTAAGTTAGTAACACAGTTGTTAAGAATCTGGCTTCCCCATTGATTTCGCTTGTTAGGAATCGCAAAAGGTTCAATCACATAACCGTAGGACACTGCATTGGTCATAAATATGACTCAATTGTCAAGTGTATGAATTTTGATCTTGTGGCCATGGAGAGTTGCAACAATCTTTTAACTGTGAAAAACTGTCAAAACTTTTTTCAATGACATCATAACTTTGGTCACCAAATAATAAACTGTTGAAAGCCAAGGATTACCTGTATTAGACTATGTTACCTTGGTGTTGCCCGTATTTTAAGAATAGATCTGAAATTTCTGGAATGTTTTAAGTCATTTTTATATGCAACATTGTTAAATAATGAAATCAAGGAAGTTTGTTTACTTAATGAATTTCTATACCACCCATCTCACCTAAATGACTCATAGTATTAGTGAAGTTTCAAATAAGTTGAATCTTAAAATACTATCCTTCTATTCTCACAGGAAGGAAGAGAGAATGGTTTAAAGTTGAAGATGCAATCAAGGTCCTTCAGTGTCACAAACCTGTACATGCAGAGTATCTGGAAAAATTGAAACTTGGGTGTCCATCTACCAATGGAAATCCTGTAGTTTCTTCCCACCCTGATAATAGTTCTCTCTATGTTACTTCAGCACAAACCTCTGGGCTACCATCTACTATAAGATAAATTTTGAGTTGCTTTTTCATGTTCTTCCATCACAAATGGAGATGTATTAGTGATCCTGTGCTCTGTGTATTGTAATCAGAATCTTGAGTCCATGAATACTTTATGTTCAGTCTTACTTCTTTTCTCTTTTTAGCAATGTATTTTGGCAAATCAAAGCCATACAGGGATTTTTAAAGATGCCTTAAATGGTCCTTTTTCATTTTTAAATATAGTACCTAATTTAAAGAGTGAATTTGAAACTTGACATTTGACTTAATTCAGTTTCTTAAACTTTCTCAAATAATTATATTGTGTTATCCCATTCATTGTTGTTTCCCAAGGTCAAAATTAAATTAGTTGGAGGAGTTAAGGCAATGAAACCAACAAAGTGCCTTCAGTGTTAAGCTTCCTCCTTTAAAATGTTTCATAGAAAAATCAAGAGCATATCAATTTTTTTTAAAACATTATCAGTTCTTCATATTGCTCTTGTTAAAGATTTTGGCCAAATAGGCAGATATAACAAAATGCCAATATTTTTTTCACTTTTGCTACTTATTGCCAAAGTTAGAATTCACTTTCTTTGCAGTTCCAGCAGGTTTAATTAATTACTGGAGACCATTCCACCTTTTTTCAGTCGTTTTATAGATTATGTGAATCATATTTGGAAGATAACTGTTTGGAGGGCTAAATGGGGGCAAGGTCATATCAAAACATTGAAATGTTTTCATATCTGCCACTAAAACATGCATGTTTTGTCTCTAAACAGCAACATGTTGTAATTTCACCATTTTTTAAAAAAGCATCTACACCAAATTTCAATTTTTCTGTAAAGACAGAGTTTTGGTTCTGTTTGTAAAAAATTCTCTTTTCTCATTCTTTCTATGTGACATAAATTCACTGTAAATAATTCAACAGATGTAAAGTGTAAAGTGGAAAGTAAATGTAATGTAAATACTATTGTTCAGCCATTCAGGTTACCACCTATGACTTTCATGTCTTAATAGTGACATAACAAGCAGGAATTTCAATAGCTCAATTTCTTTAATATATCTTCAGATTTTTCTGTTTTTTTATTACACAGCTGTTAAAGGGACAACAGTTATGCCTAAAACAGGTGGGGACTATATACTATGTAATGCTGCTATGAAATAACCACTTACTGTTGCAATTTTTTTTAAAGTGTCATAATTTTTCCTCTAGAAAGGTGGAAATAATAATGTGCCATATGGATGAATTTAAATAAGGAACATCTGTAAAATATAAGAACAGTTGTGAGCTTTCATTTAAGAAGAACCTAATATTAGTAATAGAGGATTGATATGAAGTTCTACCATAGGTAAGAACCTTGAAATTTTAGTAGCTTAGATGATGGTGGGAATCATAGGGCACAATCAGTTTCAAAGAGCTCTATGTAAAGTCAAAACGAGAATGCAGACTTAATACAAAAACCTTGTATTAACTGGAATGGGAAAGTGATTAGTTATAAGTAATGTACAATCCTAAATTGGCTGTTCAGGCCCACGTTTCTATTTATTATTCAATAGTTTATTGATGATATGGTTGTAAAAGTGAAAAAACGCCTCACATTATCATAGTGATGAACAGAACAGTAAGTCAAATCTGTAGTTCTTAACAGCTTCATCTCAACATTTTTGGAATATAATCTAAGCTAATAGAAATCGCACATTAGTAATGCATGGTTATTTTGCTTTTCATCATTATATGCTATGTAAAAATGTACAGTTTATGCTAACTAAATCAAAAGTGAGTGCTTATAAATACTTCAGGCTGCCGTGCCACAGTTACACTGATGTACAGATCTCTTTAGCCTATGCAATTTAAAATAATTACATCTTCCTCAGATTTCTGATATCTCTCTTGAAACATGATACACAGGATAAGAAATATCCATCGTTCAATTTCTTGAATTTACAAGTTCATTGAATAAAGTTCAACATTCTTTAATTCTATAATTTACAGGCTGTGCAGTGCTTTGAAATTGGTTTAGGAAAAATATATGGCTGCCAAACAAGTGTTCAGCTTGTGTTACAAAGCACCTCTTCTAAACTGAGTCCAAAGAAACCCTTAGCTGTACTGTACTAATTTGCAGGTATAGGCATGGCAATAGGTTTGTCAGATGTAACAGGAAAGACCTCTTTCAAGATAAAACCTTTTATAATTAATAAAAACAGCATAGTTTTCTGTAAATTGTCAAAGTATTGAAATATTCTTGTGGAATGAGGATATAGATCAAAACTTGCTCTTTAGTGACATGCATTTGGTCTCTCGGAAGAATGGAAATTGATTTGGATCTTCATGTACAAAAGTTTGTTATAGAGAATAAGTAGTTGGGAACATATCTTATAAGCAGTGTAAGAGGCAACAAGAAACAAAAAAATAAAACCTCATGTTTACTGCAAGCTACCAAAGCTATTAAAATGTTTGAAACAATTGTTCAATGTGCTCCTGAAAGTGCACATACACAAAGAGAAAACACAATTCAAGTTGTAAACGTTTTGAGCTGAGCATGGCTTTCTTTTAAAGACTGATGTAAGAATTTTGACTTTTTATATCTGAAAGAAACCTCAAATAAAAAATAAACACTTCCCGAAGACAGTGCCATGAGTCTGTTCTCATTTACATCAACTAGTTGTTCCTACCATTATAGAAGTATATACATAACAGAATGCATATATGGCTGAAAATTCTGGAGGAAATAAAGCAGCTCCGATGCTGATGGCTGAAACTTGCAAACATATCAAAAATCATCGCCAAAAATAATCAAAAGTAAAAATTATGACAATCTCCACAAGAGATTGGTGCAGAGATCATGGCCTCAAGAAGTTAGCTTGGAGATTTTTACATACCATGTATATGCAAGCTAATAATATACAAGGTACTTGGAATATACTTGAAGTATACCCTAGGAACCAGAAAGCTACATTATTTGGCTTCACACTATCATTAGCTACACAATAAGCATACTGCCACACAGAAACAAGCCTACTCTCATAGATATCACCATTCACTTGAGAGCCTGCAACATCAACAACACTAGAATCATAAGCCTTTAATGGATTTTTGTAGGATAGCTATATGGACTAGTCCTTTCAGCTTGTCAGTCATTACTTAGCTTTCATTAGCTACTGTTTGTCCAGTTTTGTAGAGTACTGTAAAGAATTTTTAGGAATAATATAAAACACTGCTCATGTCAGCTGCACATACCAATGTCAATCACTTAGACTTCTTGTGAAGAACTGTCCTACTCACCAGATTATGAACTCAGGTGGACCACCCAATTAAATAGGAAGGTCCCCAGGTGAAGAAAAAAAATATGTTAACAATTATGCTTATAAGCAAAATTCAATATGACAACTGGAGCAGTAGTAAAGAAGCTTTCACTGAAATATTCTTTTGCCTTCAAGAATTCCTAGCCAAGATGATTTGTAGAAATACTTCTCGGCTCATGTTGCTTCTGAATATTCAAGTTTTCTTCATGCATTGAGAACAAAAATTGTTTTGAGCATTAAAAAGCAAAGTTATCCCTACAATTTATCATGCACTGCAGCATAGCATGAAGAAACATTGTGATATAAACTTCCTTGTTCTACTTTTTGGGCTCAAGATTAAGGATTGACAACTCTAAATAGTTTTCTTTATGAAACAGTAAAATAAGGTAAGAAAATGGTATTGATATTAAGCCATGGACTCCCCTTTGTCATATTCATATTCAACAAGAATATAAAGCTATTTGAGAACTCAAGTAACTCTTCATTTTACAAATAAACCTAATGGAGTTTATGCAACACACAAATCCCCTAAACATGCTTTGTTCAGTCCTCTTCTTATATGATGGCCTTATAAAGATGACATCCGAAGGTAACAGACTTTCCACAGAACATTCTGAACCTTAATCCTTTTTCAAACTGAAAGCAAATATGGTAAGAGGGATAACAATCTGAATTTACACAAGAGGGTCTTCACAACTTTAAATGCTTCAGAATCCAGTAGAAAATCCAATCATGGTACCACAAGTTACAACCCTTTGTTATCATTTAAATTGATTTATGTACAAACTTTAGTTTCAAATACAACAAAACTGGTCTGAGTAATAATGACAAATCACACATGTTTCAGCATCAAATCAAATTGTGGCTTCCAACAAATCAAGTGTATTTTATGTTGCCAACCATAAAATAGTCATTAAATATGAATCCCAGTGAATTACTACTATAAACAGGTCATGATTCTTCAACTGATTAAAAAGGTAATTGATATTTCTTTCACATACATATATGTGAAGGGAAAACCCAGCCTTCTTGGGAGTAAGCCTTACCAGATAATATTTTCACTTCCTGCTAGATGAGTATAAAGGTTTTAACAGGGAAAGGCAAGGGGAAAAGGTAAACGTAAGCCGATAACAGAAAGCAACACAAAAAGAAGTGTTATATAAAAACTACTAAACTTTTACCAACTGTTCATAGAAAGGCCTGACCTTAAAACAGCTGATTTCCCTGATGAACTAAGCCATTTCTTCCAACAGAAATGCCAAGTAGAAAGCATAGGAGCCAGCTTCTATCAAGGAAACCTGCTGCTTAAACTTGGGGCTAGGCTGGCATTCTAATTTGCCTATTTGGGAGGGCACAAGAAAAGGGCATATGGTGAATTGCTAATGCCAACATGGCTTCTCTCTTTAATTGGAGAGTGTACTTTTGACAGAAGCATCAGAGGGAGTTACAGTCATTTTAAAGCCCTGCTCTTGACAGCTTAAAAGAGGTTGGTGTGAATAAATTAATCCCTCTTCCTTTGGCATGTCCAACATTTGTCAAATTTCCAACTGTTTGCTACATTTTTGAATATTTGTGCAAAAGAAACAAAAATCAATGTGATAATGCCAGCCTTATTTTTCAGAGGGGGATTCTCCAATGAAAAGTTCACTGTACAATGAATCATCACTCTTCCTTTTATTTCAATGTCATAACATTACAGGCAAAAATGTCAAACAGATCCTATCAGGCATTTTAAAATAATGATAAAATGATAGGAATGCACATTATGCATATAAACCATGATTTAACTAAATCAGACCATTTATAATAACCACAATGCACTAGAAATAAGCTTTTAAAAACATCCAATCCTCATTTTCCTTAGGGCATAATTACACTTTATAGTCAAAATATTGTTTATTTGTCAGCTAAAAACTTTATTCATGCAAAGCATTATGTGTGTGTGTGTGTGTGTGTGTTGTGTTGTGCTGTGCTGTGTCTCCAGGGAGTTCCATTTCTCAAGTATTGCAAGTATGGGAATGGCTTAGTAGAGATGATAATTTTAATTTAATCTTATAATTCATAACTCTGTTTATTGGATTGAATGGAAATATTGTTTGTTTTTGGAATCACAATATGGAACACACCCAATTCAGTGAAGGGCTCAATCTTTTTGCTTAAAATTCACTGTCTTAAAATAAACATTAAGTTTTTCAAATTTGTAGAGCCTATTTGTAGATGATGGAATCATCAAATCCTTCTCATCAGGCATAACACCAACAGAGAACTCAGTTCAGATGTATCCAGATTTGAACTACTTATAAATAAATAATTGAACTTTGCATATCTACTAGGACTGTTTAGAGTAAGTTAATTCCATAAATTTGGATAGACAAAAGAGGAAAAACAAAGTACAATTTGATAACAGATATTACCTTATTCATTTAATAAACGTAAAGAGATAAATTGCAAATACCTCCAACTACAGTATATTTCTGGACTTTTTGATTTTTTGTAAGAGAAGGAATGGCAGAACCTGGACACAGAGTGAAAATTATCTTCTTTCCCCTTTTATATGTATTATTTATTATTATTATAAACTTATTCATTAAATATGAAACTCAACTGAACATTTAAAAATGCATTATAAATATCATTGACTGGCTCTGGTGGTTGATACAGGTTGCTGCCAGCAATCCTAGGTATCATTACTATTATATTATTATACACGTTATTCATTAAACATGAAACTCAGCCAACTGAACATTCAAAAATGCATCACAAATGCCATTGACTGGTGCTAATGGTTGATATGGGTTGCTGCCAGCATCCTAGGTATCAACCAAGTACCTTCTTAAAATATAAGATGTTCCGAACAGCGCCATTTTTGCAGTTCTGGTGTTACTGAAGGAAGCTGCAATTTGTTGATGTATTTTATACAATTTTAAAATATTATTATCATCATAAATATTATTACTATTACTATTGCTATTGCTACTATTATTATTTATTAAAGATTTAATCTTCAATTTACAGTCTGGGACTGGTAAAAATAGTTCAAGTCCTAACCAAGAACCTAAGAGCTGTTAAAATAATGTGTGAGTATATAGGCAGTTTGAGTAAGGTGTTTTTTTGCAGTCAGAATATACAGGCGTGAAAAGATCAACATTTCCATGCATCTAGGCAACCCATTGGATATTGATCGACAGCTCCTATTACTATTGGTACAACAGTTGTTTTCTTTCTTCACAATCACTCAACTTCAATTTGCAGATCACGGTATTTCATTATTTTTTCTAATTGTTTCTGTTTTGCTGGCAAACTCCTGGCAAAGCTTGTAGTATATGATTTTGGCAACTCAATCATGACATTGTAGATAAACAGATTTGTCAGATTTTGCTGCAGCCACTGATAAGATAATCCATGGTTTCATCTCTCTTGTTGCATAAGTAGCATATGCTGTTTTTACTGACATGTTTAATTTTTGCTTTCATGGAATTGGTCTACAGGGCTTGTTCTTGGGAAGCCAAAATGAAGCCTTGTTTCTTTAGCACCACTGATCTCAACCATCTCCATATTAGCTTTGTATCTACTTTTCCTTCAATGGCCTTCAGGTATTGACTGTCCATAGACTTCTTTTTCCAGTTAGAAATTTGATGCTCAATTGTTTCTTTTCAATATTCTGCTTTCAATCTAGCGATTTTCAAGAGGTTTTCCTTGTTCACCTCCTTCAACAGAGGTTCTTTTCCTTTTTTATGTAGTCATCTAAGCCATGTTTTTCCTCTTCCAGTTTGTTTCACCTGTAAGAGTCCTCTGCAACCCTGAGATCTGGGCAAGTGCAATCGAACAATATCACTTTTTGGGTACATAGCATGGTACGTTGTCATTATTTTTCTTGTCTTTTGAACCAAGTTATCAAGTTCTACTGAGTGCAATCAATTATTACAATTGCTATTAATGGTGTTGTTACTGTTATTTCTCTATGTCATATAATATATGAGTATGTGCATAATTTTGTATTTATTTTATTATGTTTATGTACAGTAGTGTATATTGGTGGAGACCCTTTGAGAGTTGTATGCAATGAAATTTCATTTTAATGTATGTTGATTAGTGTACATTCAAAGTGACAATAAAGTTATTCTAAGTCTAAGTTCTTATTGTTCTCTCTGTTGCTTTGCAAGTACACTGAATGCTTCTATATTGAAGACAAATTCCTTGTGTGTCTAACCACACTTGGCCAAATAAAGTATTCAAAAAGGGGGATCAGCCTACAATTCCTACTTAGCCACAAGCAACTTAAATCCACCCACCCCCTTGAGTGCTGTTGACCCTTATTTAACTCTAACTAGGTGGTGACCATTAGTTGAGACGATTCCTGTGCAAAGGGTTTTTAGCAATAAATCAATTCAACTGAACCTTCGTGTATAGTCTTTTATGCCTGGCAATTTTTGATGATATAAAATGAGATTCAGATTTAAAATAAAATAATCTATGCTTTTTGAAACCTCACTTGTCAACATTTAGAGGTAGAATTCACAAGAGGCTTTTGGGGGGGAAATTTATTTTGTCCCTATAGAATGTTTGAGTTCAATATATAACATACGAGTCATAAAATTTGAAGCAGCTCTTATCCTCTATTTTAAAAAGATGTCTGTATATACATTTCTACATAGTTTTTTGGTGGCAATGTATATATCTCTGCATAATATTCAGAATACACACACACACACACAAACACACACACAAAATAATATTCACTTACCTGAATACAGATATAGCATTTCATTACAAGCAAGAAAAGGGAGGGGAGCATAATGTAAAGTATTTTAAGTTCCATTTACTTCAACAGAATATACTTAAGCCAGTTTGCCTATGCATTTAGAGAAGAATTTAGTGGCACGTTCTACAAGCAAATGCCTGATATCAGTCTATAAACATTTCAAATAAAACCCATAATTAAGTCTGGCTGGATTATGCAATACATTTGAAAATTAAGGATGTGATTAACCATTTTTCACAATTAATTTAAGGTCAAAATGCTTCTGGGATTTTAAAGACAAATTTTATTTATAGCATTTTATTTTTCCAATAAATATAGTTTAGTGGTTATATCTTAGAATGTAAGTAATGTAATAACCAAACATTCAGCCATTAAGAATGCTTTAAATAAATGAAGAGCAGTGTAAATCCACAGCAGAAGTATTTTGAATATCAGAAAAATGCCAAAGGGGATGTCAAAATACACAATACAAAGACATATGTTATGTGAATATCCAACTAAACAAAAGTATTATATATTATTTATCATCCAACCACAAGTTAAAGCAAAATGTATTTGATAGTAGGCACTGTCAAAATCAGACATGCATTTCACTAATAGTTTTAGAATTACACTATACTACAAATATGTATGGCTTATGTTTATCAACAAAATATGGAAGAATTTACATCTGTAAAGATTGTAAGATTATATATATATAATATATATATATAACTTTAAGATGGCTTTAATGCCAGCTTTTAGAGAAACCGTTTTAAGATAATCTCTTTTGCTAAAATATATGAACTTTTTATTATGCTATAATGCAATCAACTCGGGGGACAATACCATCACTAAAAACATTTGTCTGTTGAAAATGTGAGTTTAATAGATATTTATCTTACATAAGAGCACAATACATACACCATATTCTATATAGAAATCCCAGATGATACTAGCACAGGTATGATGGGAAAATTATGGATCTCAATACTGTCCCCTGAACTACAAGACAGATATTGTCCCTGGCAACTGGCATTACATTGGCCACATTGAAAGCACAAAGATGAGAAGATAGTCAAGGCAAAGACATAGGGTAAGAAAAGGAAGTTTCCATGAAATGTGGAAGTGAGAAATGTGGTCAAAATATGCCCCTGTGGAAGTTTTTTTGCATCATAACATGATGGCTTTTTAAAAAAAAAATTCTATATTTCAAATTAAGAAATGGAGCAAAACCACAGTAATGTAAGGATTGCAGATAAAACCAGATTTAACAAAGCTAGCTGTAAAGATCTCAATTCACCATAATGTAGGATTTAATTCTATGCACAGGATCATTTTTTAAAGATGCAAATTATCTTTAAATGTATAGTCTGATACTCGATAATACTTAACACAAGACAGACAAGTTACATACACACCCAAAATTGCTGTTTGTTTTGCTAGCTTCCTGCTTTAGTGGTACTTTACACTGCATGTACATAACATCAATGATGCATCTAACCTATTTAAGTCTCTGATAAGCTACTACATTATCAAAGGCTTTTAAAAAACACAAAAACAAAAATATTATGAACACTAGTAAGGCATTAATACAAGTTGGGGAAAAATCCAAAATTATACTACAGCTTTTAGGTTGATGAAATCAGACAGTTTCAATCCAGCTTTGTTTTTTTAAAAAAAGCGATTGTCACAATTGAAAAGGGGAAAAAGAACACATCAAAACAAACTGTACAAAGGCAAAATAGAATAACAAAATATTTTACTAAAACATAAGATTTACAGAAGATTTTCCAGACAAGCCATACAAAATGGTCACAAGCTTTTTCTTGAAAGGAAGATTTTTACACTTGACAGCAGAATCACAATATTATTAGTGAATGGATGTTTAATGTTCCCATTTTTTTTCAAACAACCAAGCTTGTCCAGCTACAGCTAAGTTAGACTTGGCTAGAATATAACTGGTTAGCTGCTTTAACCAATGCAATTAGCATCACCATAAAAAAGGGAGGAAGAGCCCACACAATTAGAACAGAAAACCCCTGCAGCTAACCCTGACTACTTTCATTCACAGTGCTTACACTTAACTCATGATGGGAAAAAATCATTAAAAGCAGAGATGTGCTACTGCTTTTAAACAATTTCACAAACAATCCTGATGATACTTTTAGCCTCTGCTCATGCGGAACAGGAGTGAATTAGGACAAGACACAGATTTGCTAATGTGCATTTAAATCACCAAAGAACTGATGTCTGGGTTTTTATTCTGTAAAGTTTTCTAAGACTCTGTCCATTACGTGAAAACAAAAAAAAAGGAAGAGGTCTTGGTAGAACAGGAAAAAGTGATGCACACTAATTTAGAGCACATTTTAAATATTATTCATGGCATATAGCCTAGTCCATGCTCTGGCTGTAAAAAGAAAGGAAAAAAGATTATTAGTCAAAAAAGTAAGAGACACTGAAATTTAAATATATTCCCTTTGCTCCACTTATTTGATTTTTCTGAAAATCTGTTACAGTATTCTATCTATATTTGTGCCATGGGTTTCCTTTTTTATGACTTGATAGTGGCTTTTCCATATTGACATTAAGCATAGCAATAGTAATAGCAATAGCAGTTAGACTTATATACCGCTTCATAGGGCTTTCAGCCCTCTCTAAGCGGTTTACAGAGTCAGCATATTGCCCCCAACAACAATCCGGGTCCTCATTTTACCCACCTCGGAAGGATGGAAGGCTGAGTCAACCCTGAGCCGGTGAGATTTGAACAGCCAAACTGCAGAACTGCAGTCAGCTGAAGTAGCCTGCAGTGCTGCATTTAACCACTGCGCCACCTCGGCTCATGTGATAACTACTATCTGTTATGCAGTATTTATCATAATTAGTAGTGATCAGTGTGTCTCATTTGTGAACAAAAGCATACCATTTGGAAGAATAATTTATCTAATGTTTTTTTTCTGGTATACACAATATGCTTATTCAAGTAACCTTAACAAACTAGCTGGAAAGTAAACTTCAGCAATGGAGGGTACGGTAGGTAGAAATTATGCTTAATCAGATATTAGTCCTTCATTTAAAAAAGTTAACTGCTTGCATGCATATCTATAATCTAAAAATGTTTATAAAGCAAAAGCAAAAGAAAAGCAATGTGAAACACAGGCTAGGGCCATATTTTCTTCAAATCACCCACATCAGAAAGAGAAAGGGGGATGGTGGTGGTAGGTAGGTAGGTAGATAGGTAGGTAGGTATCTTGAAGAGAGGTACTAGGCCTAGAATGAAGATACAACACCTGTTTCTATGGCTTGGACTTCATTGGTCTTCCACTGCTCAGCTACATCATTTGCTAGTGGATCATCTGGGTTGGGTGCACTTAACAAAGCCTGGATTGATAGCAGAACTGTACGGATCTGCAAAGCTGGAGACCATTTATCTGAGGAAGCAAGTGAGAGGGTACTCAACAGCATTTCTAATAAAAACACTCTTTCTCCCACACCTCCCAACTTGGGAAATCACTGAAATAATTTCTGAATATCTTCACAATCTGCTAAAAGAAGCTATCATTGTAATAATGATTCCAAAATGCTTACCTTTCAAAATATCTAAACATATTCTTCCCAATTTGTCTACATTAGGATGATAAATTTTGGTCATGAAACGTACTTTCGGAGCTGCCATTGGATATTCTTCTGGAAGGAATAGTTCAAGTTTAAATGTCCCACCCTCAAAGGGGGAATCCTGTGGCCCTGCAATGACCACATGAAAATAACGTGCATTGCTTTCATCTGGTTCTGCCTTTATGCCAGGAACAGGTTCTGCCAGCAAACGCTGGGTTTCCTGAAAGAAGAAAAAACAGCAACACAGCAGTTGTTGGTAAGAGTTCATGCCTTGAAATGACACATGATTCAAGGATAAATGCTGCCATTTCCTTATCTCTTCCCTCTTCCACTGTAAATGCAGGGTAGTTTGTTGGAATAACTACTAAAATCTTGGCTCAGCTCAACTATCAAAACTTTTCTTAATGCTGTTTTCTTTCTTTGGGTCCAACTTTTTTGAAAAATTGAACAACAAACAAAAATTGAACAACCTTTTTTTCTATATTTGAGGTCTTCTGCTGCTGTAAACACCTGCTCAAATTGTCCTTGATCAACATTCTATATAAGACCCATGTAACCTTGCAGCTCTTGCTCTGGGTTCATCTGGGGGCATGAGGCCAGTGACTCACTGAAACCTGAAAGTCTTGGAACTAATAACATGATTGCTTGCACATTATCCAGTTGTTGTTATTTTGGAAATGAGTTTTCTACCACACTAGATGAAATTGAAAAACACTAGGTAGTGCTATCCTGCTTTTACTCGCCTGATTAACAGAAGAAATAATCAGAACCACCTTCTAATACAGTACTAACAATACTATTTTAACATGCATGGCTAAATATAAAAACTGCTTCATAAAAAAAACCTTTAGTTTGTTTGACAAATCAGGCACCAGTACGTCCTCAAATTTCTTATGTACTTCCAGATCTATTTGAAAAAAGATCTATTTGAAAAAAAAATACTGAGTTGAAAATTTGTTTAAATTTATAAAATTTCCATTTGCTGATATCTGTAAGTTTTCAGATATACTTTGAGAAAGCATAGAAACTGATTTTGCTAAACAAAATAAATAAAACAAGCTATTTATTTGTTTAATGGTGTCTATACAGATGATAGATAGATAGATAGATAGATGGATGGATGGATGGATGGATGGATGGATGGATAGATAGATAGATAGATAGATAGATAGATAGATAGATAGATAGATAGATAGATAGATAGATAAACTCTACATGACAATAAAGATTTAGTAGTGTTATGAAGCATAATGCCACCTCATTTACAGTATTGTATTTTTCCATGCTTGTGTCTGAAAGAACTACATCTCTTCCCTGAGATTCACAAATAATTTCTTGGTTTGCAAAGTAAAATATTCTTTTATTAAAGAAAAACGTTTACGTTTTAATTTCTCTGCTTCAATTTCATTAGAGAAAACTGATCTGTATCTAACAGTGAAAAAGTGTTTATTTTAAACCAAATGGATATTTTATCTTAAGATACCTGAATCCAGTTTTGTTTTTTTACTATCAGAGGAAAGAGATCTACAGCCTCTTTGACCATTGCAACTAGTTGAATACAGCACTTGTACTTGCTACACAATTTATACACTTACATACTGTTAATATACTAAGTATATGCAACACATTTCAACCTCTTAAAGAAATACATTAAGATTAATAGGTATATGGCATAATTCAGATTCGGAGCCACAAAGACAGAATACAAAATAGATGTATTTGTCAATGCCTCCTTAAAGAAACTGCATCTCCTCCTGAGTGCACAGAGTAATTGTGTGATTCCATGGAAATAACACATTTAAATTATAGAGCTATTCACATAGTATTACAAGATGTTCTGAGGCAGATATACCACCCTAACTAAAATGTGTATTTTCCTGAGTTGCATGAATGTTATAATGCCCTAAGAAAAGATACATTTATAAGGACATTCTGATGATGCATGGGCATCCATGACCATTCTGAGGCCACATCACATCATTAAGATTAAAATACCTTAAATGCTCCAATGCACTACACTCTTTTTCACAGGAATTCCTACTAAGATGGTTTGTCTTTCCTTTTCTTCCCTTCCTTTTCCTTAACTCATGCACAAGTTTCTGAGTTCACCCATTAAGGGGGAGTTTCTTTGGTTTCTTTAACTATGGCTCATTTACCAAGCCATTTCTGACTAGATTCTTATAACATGCTGTATCAGAGTAAGCAAACCTTATTTGGTTTAGTACAGTGTCTGAATCAAGACATTGTGTCCTTTTCTTTTACTGAGTGCCATCCAAAACTAAGATAAATCCTTTTCTTTACCTAAGAAGATTGGTCATTCTACAAGTATCTTATTATTCTCATAGTATTTTCTCAAGTTCAGTCCTATGTGGTTCAGAATACAAGCTGTTTATTTTTTATTATTATTTAATATATTTCTATGTCCATCAAATCCAGAGATTTGGACAGTTAACATCAAGTTTAAAAAGAGCTAAACACTAAAAAACACTCTTTTTTAATATTTTTTTAAAAAAATTAAAACAAATACAGCATCCTTCTTTACACGCTATAGAAAGTGTATCAGTTGGTTACCAAAAAAACTCATGCATCTCTTCCACAGTCAACAAACATAATTCATATTAACTTATATTTATACATGTCACCATCATTATATCTCCATTTTCATTTGACTATAATTGTTTAAGCGTCCTTCATCATAAAATATACCAAAATCATAACATTTCCCCCCTAATAATCAAAACTTTAATTGTATCTAACTTAGTTCTTCTATTATTATTATTATTATTATTATTATTATTATTATTATTATTGTATAATCCAAAGGGATTGCTAATTTTCCTTACATGGGTACCATTCAATATTCATATCCAATTATACTCATCATAACACTACACATTCTATACATTAGTAACATTATCAGTTATTTATTTAAGCTATATCTATTATCAATAAATTTCACTAAGTTTAACTAGTTTTAAATTATATTCTTCCATCTATCAACCTGCATCTTTCCAATAACAAAACAGTCTCATATCTTTTGCCATTTGTGGTGCCAATCTTCTAATTATCTTCTTGATCAGCTTTGTATAGACTTCTCTTAGCAACTCCTTGCTTGTAAGATCTCTCATATAATCTTGATGCCCTCTTTCTGTTTCTTTATTCAGTTTATCTTTAGTTTTTTTCTTCCTCTGTATCTTGCCCTCTGGAATAGATTTCCTCCCCATTTAATTCTTCTTTCAGTATTCCATTCTTTCCATTTTCAGGAACAAACCAATTACCATAAATATCAGCAGGTTTAATCTCTTTATATTCATTTTCCACTTTGATTTTTTGAGTTTCAATCACCCCGTTTTGCATTTGATAAACATCCTCAATTTTTTCATCATATTTTATTGTTATGTGTTTTAAGTATTCCAGTTTTTTCTCTATTCTTTCATATATATTTGATAATTTCTGTATTTCTGAAAGTATCTTTTGCAAATTTGAGACTTCTATTTTCTTTTGAAGTTGTGAAATTCTAACAAACACAGCTGCTCTAGCTTGGAAGGTTAATAAAATTAAAGCATAAATTCACAAAAAATGTTGCTTCCACTTTTTCTGATTAGAAATATACTTGAAAGGGACATCTGTGTGCTTCCCTTCTTATCACTCTCTGTAGCCAAGCAGTAAAACCTTGTGATGCCAAGTCAAAACAATCCGTGAAGAAGAAAAAAAGTGTTCCGTTTTCAATACACAAAGCTCCGATCTACAAAACCTCCCAGCCTCCAAGCAGCGGTAACATTGTTAAAGTTTCCTTTTGTATCTTTTTTGTATTTCAAGTTAGAAAAAAGAGTCCAATCTTAAAATGAATTAGAAAAATACCCACAGCAATGAAAGAGGAAGACTTTAGTCTATAAGTTACAGAGAACAATAAAGAAAAAGTAGAAGAAAACTTAATCCACCCATTTCAAAAGGCTTGCATAAATTCCATCCATGATGATAGCATTTAAAAAGTAAGATAGCCACTGTCCAAAACCATTCCAAATTTAATTCCGCCACTTGATTTTTCTATTCTTCAACTTAAATTTTTAAGTTTTTACAGGCAGTCGCTTTTTAAAACAATAAAAGTTCTACCACCAGAAACACTTTCTCTTTCCGTATCCTTCCGTTTTGGAGCCGCCCCGACTTTGTCAGTCATGGCTGGATTTTTTTCGCCGACTTGAAGAACTTCTCTTGCTTCTTTCAGGGATCTTGCGATATCCCTGAGATCAGCAAGACGTATTCTTCCTGTACATCGTCTCTTCAGGATGGTTTAGGTCCATTTGGACCACCCAGCGGCAAAAGTATTGGCTGCGGTCTCAGAGCATTGAGATCGCACGACCATATCGTCGCAACGTTGGCTCCTCCCCAACACTCTCTCTTTTTATGACCCCATAATCCCTTAATTTAGGGTAGAATCAGGGCAAATAATCAAAACAAGAATAATTTAAAAACCCATACTCCAATAAATGCCAATATCTTACAGAATAGACTTATTCAACACCTGGCCAAAATGGTCAAGGAATACAAATCTTGGGGGGGGGGGGGGAATGTATAATATAGGAGCTGCCAAGGAAAATGCATATCTCCTGGGTCCCAAGAGATGGCACTGTTTCATGGAGCATATAAACATCTATAGATTTTATGTGACAGCAGAAACAACCAAAGATAAGGGGATAAGCTGGTCCTTTGCCTAAAAGGGCTTTTATCACTAGAATCCTAAATTGTACCCAGGAGCCTAGTGGAAGTCAGTGCATCTTACAAAGGAATGAAGTTACATGAGTGCACCATGATGTGCCTCTAACTGCCTACACTACTGCATTCTGGAACAGTGATAGCTTCTAAATAGCATTCAAAGACACACCCATGAACAGAACACTGCAAGAATTCAAATGGAAGGTCACCAAGGCACAAGTGACCATGGATATTAATCCAAACGTATTTATTTTATATGCCAGCCATCTCATGTAAAATAACTCTGGGCAGCCCAATTGGTGCACAAAATGGATTTGTGCAATGGACCTCCTCACCACTGTTCTGCAAGTGGAAAAGTCCAAAAGGACCCCAGGTTGTGCACTGGTTTCTCTAGGGAGCGTTATCTCATTCAGTACTAAAGACGGAATGTCCTCAAATAAGGGGATAGGAGTCGACAACCCAGATCCTGTTTTTCCTCATCCGGATCCCCATATCCTAGATATTGTGAGAACCTTGAGCAGTTGATTGGCCCAGGATAGCAATGTATAGTTGTATAACCAGCATATTGATAATACCTAATACCATGCTGACCAATGATATTAAGCAGTGGCTTGATGTAGGTATAAAATAGGAGTGGGGATAGGGTCTAGAACTAGATTTTTCTCCCCACTAACTGAAACTACCCCAGGAGGAGAACTGCCACAATAACATGCTGCCCACTAAAACTAGTCCAGAAGATATAATTGAGGGTATCAAACTACTGAGAGATCCAGGAAGACCTGGATAAATGTATTTTTCCACTCCAGTCTTTTGAAAAATTACCAACAAATGTGATCAAACCTAACTCGTTATCCAGGTCTGAATCTTTATCGAAAAGCAAGATTAACTTGCTTTCACCAATTTAAAATTAGCCACCTTCACCTTGCAACTCAGCTATCGTCTCAGCACTTTCGCTATAATAGGAAGATTACAGACAGAATGAAAATTGTCCAGGACCATTAGACCAGCAATGGTTCATTGAGGGAAAGGATTCTTTAGGAGTTGGCAGGACCCCTTCCTCCCTCAGAAATGGGTTCACCATTATCTGGATTTAATTATATATTGTCTCCCAGACAACCTTAATCAACTGTAAGGAACCTGCATATACGACATGGCCTGGTCTATTTTCTCAAGACAAGTGATAACCAAGCCAGATTGTGCCTTAGTCAACTTCATACAACTTGATATCCAGAGTTCAACTCAGAGCCTTCACGTGGCCTTATAGATGTTCCCTTAGCACCATTTTACACAGATCAGGTCATTTTGAAAAGGCTGCCAGCCTTGTAGATGCAGTAAGAATGAAAAAATATTTTTTCTTGCATTCTTATTCCAAGGTAATCCCTAATAAAGGCTTTTACCATTATTATACTATATTTATTTAATATCCGAATCTATGGACATTAACTATCTATGTTAGAACTCCATGGACAAAAATACCTTTTAACTGCCTAATATAATCCTTTAGTCTTTCTCACCACCATTTGTCACTTGATCTCTTCTTTCCATGCCTCTTTGTAATTTTTAAAGAACTATTATTAGATCTCAGTCAGGAGTCAAGAACTTGATTATCAAATACTGTCATACATGGTAGTCACAGCTGCAGATCTTATTTCCTGATCAATCATTAGTTCTTTTTACATCTCCTTTAATTCTGTCTGATTCTTAGTTCTGCATATCTTTAGAGTCACTGAAGCATTTCCAGTTACTGGAGTTCCTCCTAATACATTCAGAAAAATATCTGAAAATAATATTTTCTATTTATTGAAATATGTGTCAATATTATCAATCAATTATCTTATTCTGATTGTAGCATAGTGATGTTTGAGGCATCTTAAAACTTATTTTGTCATATCTATATTATTTATTTCATACACATTATTTAACAAATAATCTGATCAGAGATTTAAAATAAAAGTTAAGAAGCTACCTACAGATTAGGAAATGTTTATTATCTCCAAATGTTAGTGAAGTTCCCATTCTCTCTTAATATTGGCCATCCTAGTTAAGCTTGTTAGAAACTGGATGAATAATATGTGGAAGGCATAATATAGCCTATCAATTTAAAATATAATATCAGATAAAACAATTGTTAATGAATCCAAAGATTCTAGATATATATTTATAAAAATACTATATCTATTATAAAAAAGGATAAAGACACCTGAAGACCACTTCTTTAAAACTTCCAATTTAACATACCGAATCATATTTATAGAACCGATTTTTCAAAAGCACTTTTGTTACTTTATTGATGCAGGCATTAAATTGCTGCCAGTGGTACAGAACAAATTTACAAACTGCTACTGGTCCAGAAATGATTGTACTGCAGTGCACTGTCACAGTGAGAATATAGCAGTAAAAATCAGAAAAAAAGTTTGTCATTATAAATATGCAAGAGTTCTGGAAAATTTTAACAGCACATTATCTGACAGTCATACAATATTAAGTGGCCATCAAGCCCATCCTAAAATCCCAATTAAATAAGTCCCATCAGTTATATAGATTATATTTGAACATACTGAATATAGGGCAAATCCAACACTTCTTTGTATAATTAGTTCCAAACAACTGCATTTTTTCTTGTAATATTTAATGGGAATTTGCTATCCTGTAGTTTACATTCATTATTCTTTGTCATAGCCACCCCAATTTTCTATTACAAAATATATATTTTTTTCAACCTCTTTTCACAAAACTTTGTTCTAGTCCTTCGATTATTCCTCCTGTTGTCCTCTGAATCTGTTCTACTTTTTCTGAAACTTTTTTAGAGCACGGCAAACCATGCAGTACATAGTACAAGTACTTCTCAATTTACAACCACAATTGAGCCCAAAATTTATGTTAAGTGAGAAATGCATTAAGGGAGTTTTGCCCCATTTCACGACTTTTCTTTCCAGACTTGTTAAATGAATCACTGCAGTTGTTAAGTGAATCTGGTTTCCCCATTGACCTTCTCAGGTGGTCACAAAAAGGAATCAAGTGACTCTGGGACCCTGAAACTGTCATAAATGTGAATCAGTTGTGAAGCATCTTAATGTAAATCACGTGACCATGGGGATGCTACAACAGTCATAAGTGTGAAAAATGGTCATAAGGCACTTTTTTCATTGTAACTTTGGTCACTAAATGAACTGTTGTAAGTCGACTCAAAGCAGATCCAACCAAAACAGAATAAAGAGAACTATTATCCCTGTAATTTGAAGGACATAATTCTGTTGATTCAACCTAAAACTGCATTTGCCTTTTTCTGTAGACATATCAAAACGCCCACAATATTATTTGTAATTAATAATTATTCCAAGGTTATTGATTATTGTTTCCTAAATGAAAGCACCACAATTACCTCTTCTGAATTTTGTCAATTTTGTGAAAGCAAGATATGTCATTTTAAAGCATTCCAATTATCTACTAAAGGGGAAAAAAGATATCTGGCAAGACTAGTCCCTTGGAAATATTATTGTAACTTCTGGTCATTATTACCGCTTAGTTTTCAAGATGTTTACAAACCAACTTCTTTAACCTTTGCTCTTGAATTGTCCAGACCAACACATAAAACTAATATATTTGTTGGCTGGATCATTTTTACAACAAAGACACAGTATTCCATCATATCTTTCTCCTTATTCTCAATGTAGGGCATGAAAGATTTTGACACTACTTTTAGTTTTGGGAATGTGACGCCAGAAAGAGAATTGAGATAGAAGCACTTGAGAAAAGTAGCAACAAATATGAGCCAGTTTAAAGAACATATAAATACTGATGGAGCCCATGGTACATTCATATTTTCCCTTTTCTTTCTTTTGCTAGGGTGAGCTAGATGCTTGTTTCTACAGTAAAAAAATGCCTTTTTTTTTACATCTCCTAGGGAGCATTACTGCCTAGGGGAATTGAAGTAGTGCATTTTTGGTGGACTGACACAATTCCTTCTGGGCAAGATTGTTCTGATTTTTGAAAACTAGTCAGCTGCAATCCTTAATACATCTGCAGATCATGATGATAAGATAGGAATTATAGCCAAAATGGGACATTTGAAGAAATACACATGGCGATCTAAAACTCTAAAGCCAAGGTGGCGCAGTGGTTAAATGCAGCACTGCAGGCTACTGCTAGATCAGCAGTTCAGCGGTTCAAATCTCACCGGCTCAGGGTTGACTCAGCCTTCCATCCTTCCGAGGTGGGTAAAATGAGGACCCAGATTGTTGGGGGCAATATGCTGACTCTCTGTAAACCGCTTAGAGAGGGCTGAAAGCCCTATGAAGCGGTATATAAGTCTACTGCTATTGCTATTGCTCTGGATCTATCTATTCTGTTTAGTTAAATTGTGACTATTAATCTGGTATCCAATTTGTGCTGATGCCTCTTTAACTAACCCTCAAATTTGAGTGAAAGGAAGATACTTTCCTAACCCCAATAAAACACTAAATTCATGTCATGAAAATTGGTCTAGACCACAGGTGTCAAACTCATGGCGTCACATTGCTATCACATGACATTTTGTGACATTTTCCCCATTTGGGGAGCTGGGGTGGGCATGGCCTGAGCATGATGCATCTGGCCCACGGACTGCCAGTTTGACACCCCTGTTCTAGGCACAGAGATTATGATGATGATGCTTGACTAGATATCACACATTTTTTTTCTTGGTAGAGAGCAATGTGTAAAGTTATGGCACTAAGGAATGTTACTTCATGCAGGGAGTTCCAAGCTGACTCACATAAAAGTTCAATCAGGGCTCAGGTTATGACTTGAAATACTAGCTGAAAGCCCCACAACAGATACTTCTGGATAGCTGTTAATCTTAACAGGGATCCCTCTCACTTAGGAATCTCTTGATGATGCCAAGAAAGGTTCAAGGCTTCCTGGCAACAGGACTAAAGGGAAGGCAGATACTTATGCAAGATCCCAATTTATAGAAAGGTCAGGATCTGGCGAATGGAGACTGATATTGGTGATATTATTTTTAACCTGTCTGCATATAGCTTGCAATATGAACAACTAGTATACACAAATAGAAGTTCTTTAGAATGCTAGGGTGGATTAGATGGTTTTGCTATTGTACTGCAGGTTAACAAAATGTTCACTCAATTTCCATACATTTGGCTACTAACCAACTAGGTTCTAGGTAGGTGAATTCTCTTGGATGATCCCATTGCTAAAATGTGAAAGTTTTACAGAGTCTGAGTAGCAGGGATTTATGAACCAAATGAGTGTTATTCATATCAACACCATTCTCAGATATTACAACAGACTTAGGAGCCTAGTGGAACAAGGATTATATCATAGAGCCAGGTGGTGCTAAAGGAAATATCTTTGTCTATTCTCTAAGAAAAGAATGTAATAAATCATTCTTATATTTGGTAGCTGTTGCTCAGAGGTCCATTCCTTTTGTGAGGAGACATTTTTCTCCTCCAGCTGTTTCCAAGATTTATCTACGATAGTACATAATTATCTGCAGGTTTGCATAATCAATGGCTAATAACTAAATGTAATTTTGAAATGCCAATGTAGTGATTCCAAATAACACCTGTATATGAATAGTTTGATTAAGTAAGACAAATCTACCAAAAAGTAAACCCAACCCTTTCAACCCTGATGCTTCTCAGTTTGGATTAGAACTATTATGTTGTTTCATTATTGTGATAATAGAGATATTTACCTGCTTGATCATTTCAAAGGCTTTTTTATTTCAACATTCCATTTCCAAAATGATCAACAAGAAAGCTACAGGAAAGACATTAGAGCAAATAGATTTGGCTTGGTGTTGCTCCTTTAGTAATATTGAAGATTATGAATTAGTTTTATAAGTTACCAGTTAAAAGAAATTTACTGTTGATAAACAGTTGCAGTTTTAACTGGTGTTTTACTGCAATGAAGAGAATTTCATCACTAAAGCTGATCCTTCCCAGAAAAGCCATTCTAAAATACAAACCAATTAATTGTATGTATCATGTTGGAGAAAGCCATAACACTGCAATGTGTTAAAGATTTTAGTATAAGTTATCAAAGTACATTATCATTTGTATGTGTGTATTATGTGTGTGCATAGTTCCTATAACCACCAGTAAAATTATACTATTAAATTTCTAATTATATTTATCAAACAGCTGTGAAGAGGAAGGAAAAGTGAACAACTTCCACCAGCCAAGGGTGGAAGTAACTTCTCATACATCATCTGCCTTGCTTCCTTCAGCATAATTGGGTCTCTGGGGAATCCATTCTGGCCCTATCCACCAGTAGAAATGCATCTTTCAGCAAAATCATCTACACCCCTCTTAGCTAGAGAACTTGTAAGTGCTCTGTTAACACTGGAACAGATTTAGATAAATATTCAAAACAAAACAAAATGCTACAAATGACAAAATACATATAGAAGACTGACAATTTGTAAGTGGATTTATTTTAAATCAAGTGCTTAACAGTTAATTCACCTTCATTCCATGATTTTAAAACTATACATTAAATTCTGCAGAAAGTGAATTATGCCACACATAGAGGCATCAAGAATCTGCCATAAGATGCATGCATTCAAATGAAAATATTTTAGCTTCTATCCAAATCTGGATTTACTCAAACAAAAACACAGGAGGTGGGGAAAGGAGCTGCAAGGCAATTTGGCAAGCGGTGAAAGGACAATTCCTTAAGGAGGTACTCATGAGTCATCGTTAAACTGACCATCTCCTTCCTCCTCGTGGGAAGGGAGAGCACGCTCACTTCTCCCCGGATTAGCTGTTTGTCGGAAAGAAAAGAGCAGAATTATTTCGGCGGCGAATATAGAGGCTGCACATCAGAGCTCTGGGGCTTATTCAGCTGAGCCGTTTCCACCCGCCTGCCGGCCCGGCCCCAGGTCAAACATCTCTAGCCTGTTGCCCCATCAAAACGCCTCCCTCTTCGGCCGCAGAGTAAACCAAGGAGCGGGAAGGGCGAGGCGGGACTGAGGGGCGGGTGGACCGCGCGGTGAAGGTCCGGAAGAGGTGGCGGCCGGAGAGGGAGGGGGCTCGTACACGCCTCCCCGCCTGAAATTTCCATTCATTCACGGCAGCCTGGGGTGCCGAGGCCTCGCCCGCGGCGCTCCTTGCATCCGTCACGCACCCACCAGCCGTCGCTCCTTTGCACATCTACGCGCACGCTAGCAAGAGAGCGCGCGCCTCGAATGGCGGTAGCCGCTCCTGCCGCCGGTCCCTCGCCCCCCTCCCCCTGCAGCAGCAGTAGCAGCAGAGTGACACCCCTGCCTGTCTCTCTCACCGGAAACGCCGCGCCCCCGAAGCATTTGCTCCAGGCTCTCCCGGCCACGAGCGACTGCGGGGCCTGCCTCCAGCTGCCCGCAGGGGAAGGAAAGGGAGAAGAGGGAACAGACAAGAGGAGAAGTAAAGCGGGTACCTTAATGATCCTGCGGGGCAACCCGGCCATCTTGTCTTATCAGGATATAGTCTCCACTGGACCTCGACTCCGCTCGGGGCTTGCGCGCTACCGGAAGGAGCCCGTGAATCACTTCCCGTAACGTCACCGCAGCACCTCCGGGGGCAAGCTGGGAAGTGTAGTGTCGATTGCTAGCAAGAGAGGATGAATGAACCGATGGTTTCCTCAGCGGGAGGACTCTAGAAGGTGCGCCTCTTAATCTCCCTTAAAGATGAGAACCATCGAGGCGTCTCTCTTTGCCCGAGAAAGGCCTGTTGCCTGAGGCAAAGCAGCAAAATTCTCATCCCAATGAGGGTGGTTTTTTTTTGCCTGAGATAAAACCATGATTGTTTAACCGTTATTTGCTGAATCAATTAAAGTTGGCTGGCAATAATAATAGTAGTAGTAGTGATGATGATGATGATGATGATGATGATGATGATGATAACAACAACAACGAATTGAAGATAAACAGCAAGAAAAAATCACAAAGTACCGGGACTTGCAAATTGAAGTTGAGCGACTGTGGAAAAAGAAATTGTTTGTTGTCCTGATTGTAATTGGAGCCCTTGGAGTAATACCCAAAGGTCTACCTTGCTATTTGGAAATTCTAAATTTACCTGACTTGAACATAAGGTCCTTGGTTAGGACTCAAGCTGTTGAGCTACCAACCAGCCCCAAAGGCTGTGAATCTCACCAACGATTAACCAAATAATAATAATAATAATAATAATAATAATAATAACAACAATAATAATTCTTTATTGTCAGTGCACAACATATGTACAATGAGATTGGTTGAGCTCCCTCAGTACATCTCCCCAACATAATACAGCGCAGTGAAGACAAAAAAGAAAAAAAGAAAATATCCCTAAACCAATAAATCATATTAACAAACACTCAGTCCCATTACACCAGTGTGAACATGTTATACGTTGCACCGGCCCTGCAAGTCCATCGTAACTTGATGTTCTTTCACATTCAGGAGTCTGACAGCCCAAAAGAATACACAAAAGAATAAAAAACTAAACAAAGTTTAGCATTGCCAATTTCCTTTAGGTGGAACAGTACGTAATCATCAAAAAAGTAAACATGTTAATATGGCTCGTGGGGGAAATATTAAATGTGGTTTTTTAAAATTAGTTAATACAGTGTTAAGCAGTGTATTTTAAGTTTTATTTCCTCTAGCTCTACCAACAAGATAAGGCATTGTTCTCCCTCAGTATACAATATCCTTAAGCACCTAGGATTATTAGAGTTGGGCAAAAGGAAGACATGGTCTTTTTATCCTCCTGCCCTCCATTCAGCAAGCACAGGCTTAAAATCAAATATTGTCAGACCTTTTGAGTATCTCTTCCGGATCAGCTTTTCAACCATGAGGCAGTGCTTCCCTAATGAATGCTAATGGTTAACAAGGTTGATGATTTTAATTTGTAGATTCGTGCTGTGGAGTCAACTTTCCCTATTGCCTGAAATTAATAAGATCTTAATTAGTTACAGACTTTTGGTTCTAATAAAAGAGAATATTTGTAGCTCAGAGTTGAACTATGGAGTTCCTTGGTTGTCTAAGTTTGGTTGTTTTCTTGCAGACACTTCATTATCCAACTAGGTAACATCAATACAAGAAGGGAGTAAGGCTTCCCTGTTTACATACAAGACTTTTGCCAATAATTGGCTCCAGCACATCCCTGCAATTAAAAAGAACTGATGTTGACAAAAGTAATTTCATACACATGTAGGTCTAAATACTTTATTTTCACTATAATTTTCCCCAATTTTGTTGGGGACGCCAAGAAATAAGTGTGTTCCGCCCACCCACCCATTTGTCCAATTCTCCATGTCCTTTCTTTCTTCATATATCTGATAACCTTATGTACTTCTCCGTGGTCATGTAGATAAGTTAGAGACCATCAATTTAATGTAATACCTGTGCATAAAGGCAGATCATATCAAACATATGTTCAGTTATCAGTGCTGTATCTCTCTTGCTGTAAAAGTCAGTACAGTATTGCCATTCCACTACATCCTAAACTTGCATCCTGAGGCAGCTGTCTCATACCTATTGGTTATTTAATATTGTTTTCATATTGCATTTGCACTGAAAGCAAATTCTTTCATGCCTTCATATTTCAATTGCAACTCTATTTTCGGTGTCTCTTCTGAATCCAAGACTGGAATGATAGTTATCTGATCACGGGACCTTCTTAGAAATCAAGTCCTTCACAAATAACTTCCTAGTTTCCTACTCCCCCCGTGACTGTAAAATGCTGGTATTATTATGAAGGGCTCCTCCAGGAAGGTTGCTTTATGATACTAATATTTAATGCTACAATTCCATATTAAACATAGTTGAATTCAAATAAATTTATATTGAGAAAATGTAAAACATCTTTTATCTGCTGATCTGTGTTTCTCTTTTGCTATAGATCCTGTCTTAAAATTACAAATCACTCTTTCTGACTCCAGGATGCTCTCTTTAAAATGTCTCTTACACTAGTGAGGTTTTAAAAATATTCTAGAAAAGGGCTGCCAAACTCCCGCACAATGGGCCAGATGCATCACACACTGGCCACAGCCACACCCGGTTTAGCAAAGGAGGAAAAAGGTCCTGATATGTCATGTGATCCAGCCATGATAACACGAGTTTGACACCCCTGTTTTACAAGAGGACAGCCCAAAGGACTTCCAATGGCCATATTAACATATCCATTAAGTTACCAGCAGCTTAAATTGAAAATTATTACATTTTCTCTACACAGTTCAGTGTTAAACTATTTTATGTACAGAATTTTTTTTAATGTCAATAGTCATGTGGACTGAGAATTCTGATATCTAATTCAACTCCAAGATGGGGAAGACTGAGGTACGGTCATATACCTGCTGAAGGACATGCAAACAATGCCTTGCCTCAGCAGGAAGCAGCATATGGTTGATTTTATGTGGGCTTGGAAACTAATTGGGGTCAGGCCTGATTAGTATATGGATCATTCAGGAAAAACCGGACTAGGGAGAAAGAACTCTCAGAAGAAAGCAGTAAATCATTTCTGTACTATTGCCAAGAAAATGACATAGCCATGTCCATGAAGCCACCAGAAGTGCAACTTTACTTAAAAGCAATGTTACCTTTAAAGAAAGTAATATGCAATTCAGCAACCACATTATGAAACCATCACCTAAGTAATATCCAAGGGGGAAAAACAACCAATCTCTCTAGCAATACTGGGAAAAGTAGTGCCTCCATTCTACAGTACCATATTTCCATTACATTGGTCACAATGCTGCAACTCTCTGCCTGAATGTCTCAGCTCTGCCTTGTATTAAGTAGACAGAAAGGATTGCCAGCAACAATAAATGGAAGATGTCAAAATCTGAAAGATGGTGGGTGTAAAGTTGGGACCTTTACCCAATTCTTTTTAGAAGCCTATTTGAACATAATACTTCATTTATCATCTTATAGATTTTGATCCTTCTATGGCATGGGTGTCAAACTCAAGGCCTGCGGGCCAGATCTGGTCCACAGGGTACTTAAATATGGCCTCTGGTGCCGGCTTGAAAATAGCAAAGGACCAGCCTGCTGTTCCTCTGGCAACATAAAGGGGATGTGTGCCAGGCCCCTGGCCCCTGTTTTGGCCAGCAAAGTGCTGCTGGAAGCCGTCCAGGCCGAAAACAGCACGGGAGGGTGCATCCATCCTATCTCCCCCGCGCACCTGGCCGACAGAGGAGAACTACAATGCTGATCCAGCCCTCGAAGAAATCCAGTTTGACACCCCTACATTGACATCACTATAAACTCTTCTTAATCTCTTAGCTTGTTAATAAGTTATTTTATGATTATTGCTTGATTTTGTCACAAGGTATTGAAAAAAGAAATGATAATGCAAGATCTTTTGAAGAATACAGGTAGTCCTTGCACACAACCAATTGTTTAGTGATCATTCAGTTACAACACTGAAAAAAAGTGATTTATGATCATTTGTCACTACCACTGCAGCATCTCCATGGTCAGGAGATGAACATTTGGGCACTCTGCAACTGGTGTTTATGAAAGTTGCACTGTCCCAGGGTCATGTGATCACCATTTGTAACCTTCCTAGCTGACTTCCTACAATCAAAGTCAATTGAGGAAGTCAGAGTCACCTAATAACCACATGATTCACATAGGAACTGCAGTGATTTGCTTGACAACTGGCAAAAATGTTATAGGGCAAAACTACTTAATAACTACCTTATTCAGCAATAGAAACTTTGGGCTCAATTGTGGTTGTAAGTTGAGGACTACTTGTATTTTGAAGACAGTTGAAGGCAACAGGCAACTTTATGCTGATAGATACAAAATGCACTCACAATTATGGTATAAATTTATCTTTATTGTATTCTTACCAAGGGAGAGGATATCCTCATCTGCAAAGTATTTAAAACATCTTAAAATGTTTATAAATCTAGCATACAATTCTATATACCTGATAGTTCAAAAGTAATTTTTACTTAATTCATAATAAATTCCAGGGTTGGTGAATATGGGTTTGTAATAAAGTTAGTGAAGTGTAAGCTTTTAAGAAGTACAGACCACTTCCATTGATTTAATGTTATGATTTATCAAATTCAGATACTTAGAAAGCATACCTTGCCTACTCTGTGTGTTGAATAGACCTAACTATTTTTGCAAATCAGTTAAAGAACAGATGCTCTGTCAATAATTAAATGCAGTTAAGTTTGTAATTTTTTTTCTAGAAAAAAGGTTCTGTTTATTTTCTACTGCGTGAACATAGAACTCAATATCCTTGAATGTCACCAATAACAATTACCCTACATCAACATTCATGGGCCGCTCTCACAGAGAGATAGCCAGTGAAGTCAGACTGAAAGGTAGGAGGGCTTTATAGAACTCAATATCCTTGAATGTCACCAATAACAATTACCCTACATCAACATTCATGGGCCGCTCTCACAGAGAGATAGCCAGTGAAGTCAGACTGAAAGGGACTATTTAACAGAATAACAGAGTTGGAAGGAATCTTGAAGGTCTTCTGGTTCAACCCCTTGCTCAGGCAGGAAACTATACTATTTCAGACAAATGGTTGTCTAATTTCTTCTTTAAAACCTCTACTGTTGAGTCATTCACAACTTCTGTAGGCAAGTTGTTCCACTGATGAATTGTTGTCACTGTCAAGAAATTTGCTTCTCTCCTTGATTAGTTTCCATCCATTGCTTCTTGTCCTGCCTTCAGATACTTTGGAGAATAGCTTGACTCTCTCTTCTTTCTGGTACTATTTCTGCATCCCTACCTACATCCTATTACCCTCCTTTTATTGTTTCAGCCTACCATGGATTATTTTGGTTTGTTCTAAATTCTAAAACAGGTTGTCTTCATATCTTTCCACACTGTGTTAAAGGTTTTTTTTGTCTGTGTTTTCATATTATAGTAGCATTGGTTGCTCTTTTATTCTGGGCTTCTGTTAGGAAGATACAATAATGATACTGCAGAAAGGTATGCTGAGCAAGACTTTTTGGAAGCTTGTCCACAATACTGGACGTGCCATTTCCCAAATTATTTATACTCTCATCTCCTCCCACCTAGTATTGCCTCTTTCTTTTCCTCTTACACCACAGTTTCTGAATGTTAGCCTTCCATTATTATATCTGACAGCACTGGAATATTAAGTCTATATTTTGCAAATAAATCTGAAACCAGCCAACCATTTTGATCACTGAATATTTTTTAAGGAACAAAATATTAGTGGATCTGAATTTGGAGGACTTTTTCATTGTGGGTCATAGGCTGTTCACCTCTGGTCCAATAGATCACAAAACTGACTTAAATTAAATGAACTATGTCACCTATATTGATTCAGTTTCTAAGTTTTCCCAAAGTAATTTGGAGATGCTAAGAATAGATCTTGCAGAGGCCTAACATTTACAATATATATTGTTTTTCCCCAAATGTAGAAACACAAGTCAAGAAATTGATTTACACTCTACCTACTAGGGTAGGAGGGCTTTAAGCCCATCAAAAATATTTTTGTTAGAGTCTCCAGTCAAAACCAGTTATAGAATTATCTATTTGGAAGTAAGGCAGTTATATCTGAACACAAGCATGTGTTATTGCTTTGTACTATTACTGACAAGCTCACACTTATAAAATTTGTTTCTAGGACCCAGTTATTAAGTGTTTCCACCCTCCCCCCATTTCAGCAGGAGAATTTGAGTGGAAAATATCCACTTATTTGCTGATTCCACACATATAATCAACCTGGTTCAGTAAATCATAGTTGATCTAGTTTTACAATTACCTCAATTTACCCATTACAATTTTAATCTATCTTACTCTAACAATCCAACTTATATTGTTAATGTATATGCCTATGTGTTACCTATACCAAAAACTGTATTCAGTAAACTGTTGACTTTATCAGGAATTAGTCTCTTATGTGACTATAACTATGATTTTCTATTATTATTATTGTCAAATAAGTAGAAATCAGACACTTCAGCGGTATACTAGAACTACTCAAAAAGTTATTGGCAGAGCACACATTACTTTCTGAAGTCGTCCAGAGTTTCAGGTAGGAATCATTCCCAGTCCTATCCGATCTCACGCGAGATTGAACTGTTCTATTTTCACGCACCATGCCATTTAAATCAGAAAGGAAGAAGGAAAGTTTGCGCTGATAAACTATGAAAACGAAACTAATCGGGAAAACTCCCGTGCTAAGGTCTATCATTACACACTCGGACGCTACCAATTGGACTGTCTTCTCATCCGAACTACATTTCCCAATGTCCTTTGGTGGATCTTGAGGGGTTCCCGGAAGTTGTTCCTAGAATTCGTCTTTATCATAGAGATCCGGTGTCCTCTATTTGGTAAGCGTTTCTGCGTTATTTCTTTTCCCTAGATTAGACTTTTGGCTGTCTGGCCACGTCCTATTGTCCTTTCGCACCCTCATATAGAAATTTTAGCTTATGCCGTTTAAAAAGTAGTTGGGCACTTCTGGTATCCGGTATTCTTCACGTGTTAGACTACAGCTTCCACTCTTCTCCTAGTAGTTGAATCTCCCTTTCTATGGCACTCGTAGTCTAACACAGTTTACAGAGTCGTTGGGAGTCGAGCGGCATACAAATTAAATTATTAATTAGCACCAAATTTGGTGACTAAATTGGGTTATTTTTTTTACCCCAAATGATTGGTAAATACTGACTAGAATCAGGTAAAATCAGTAAAATGAGAGCAAGACAGGTCGTTATTTCTGCCTTTTGTTGTGTAAGCCAATTTATAAAGTTTTAAGACTAATTGCATAGGATTTACAATATGTAGGTTATTATCGTAGACTTAACTGAATTTAAATATCATTTTTAAGTGTAATACCATTACAACCCTATAATTCATATTATACCTGTTTGTGAATTTAATGGTTTAATTCTAAACCAGTTCATAGTATTGTCATTTCAAAGCTCAAGACACAACTAGGTTAGAGCCTGCCTGTATAAATTTACTCAAGTCCTGAAAGAGATAAACCTTCTGCTTTCCAGATAGTGCTCACTTATAAGATTTAGTTGTGACCACCTGTTAGCAAGATTTGGAATGACTTCTGCCTTGAAAACTTTGCCTGAGAATTTCAAATGATACTAGGCTCCAAGTTAAATGGATGGCAATAAGAGTCAGAATTTTTACTTTTCCCACACATATTGTATGGAACTACCTTCCTAAAATGCTTGCCTAATTATACTTCTTTCGCTTTTCAGTGTTGGCTTAAACTCCTTCTTTTTTAAATGTTTATTTTAAAATACTAAAGTAGCATTTTAACTTTTATTTGTTCATAGTTATATTAATATTTATTTAAATCACTTTAAAAGCCATATTTGAGTAAAGATGCAGAAAACCAGTTGTGTAGCTGGAGTGTTAACAGAGAGAGCCAGGTTCTCCTCCTCCCCTAGGCATGGCAACCAGCTGAATGACTTTGGGCCAGTCATCTCCTGTCAGCCTAATTAACAATGACAAACTGGCTGAAAAACAAAACCTCATGTCACACCATACATTGATAAGAACTATGCAAGCGCAATGTAAATCAAGTGCATCCTGCAAATAACTGGGACAAATACTAAGAACAACAAGGATGAATGTGCTGGAATTGAGGGGGTGGATGGGTGGAAATCAGTTGAAAAGCAATCAAGTTGTATTAATTCTGCTTAGATTTGGGGCTGGGGACAGACTAGAAACTTGAGTACTCATTTAAAGCCACACCATGGCAGCAATAGCTGTTGCAGTCAAGTAATATTTTGATAAGGAACAAAAATTTTATTAATATCTTCTGCCTATTATTTTCTTTTTCTTTTTAAGTTTTCTTCTATAGTTTGGTCTAGTAGTTAAGATACTGACCTCGAAAGGGGAGAGTGTGCCCCACTTTGGCCATGAAAGCCGATTTGGTGACTTTAGCCTAGTCATTCTTTCTCAGCCCAGGTGGAACCACATAATGTCATTGTTATGAGGAAAATAGGAGGAGGAAGGAGTACTGTATTAGGTATGTTCACCGCCTTGAGTTATTTATAAACATGTTGTTGTTAGTTGAGAAGTCATGTCCAATCCATCGCAACTCCATGGACAACATTCCTCCAGGCCTTCCTGTCCTCTACCATTCTCTGGAGTCCATTTAACTCACACCTGCTGCTTCGGTGACTCCATCCAGCCAAAATTAAGGGGGAAACAGTTCTTGCATGCTTTATATAACTTTTGGTTATTTATCCTTATTTTTGCAATATCCTAATTCTACCTTGGAAATGTGCGGCTTTCAAGCAGTGCTTCTCAGTCATGACAATTTCCAGGTATGTGGACTTCAGACCCAAAATTCCACAATCAATATGGCTGTTGATGGTATTTCTGGAAACTGAAGTCCACATACCTAGAATTTTTTTAGGTCGGTTTAGAGGAATATGGCTAATGAAATAGTCAATAATGACTGTGAATATGAAATAGTTCCCATCTATGGAATTAAAATAATGAATTCTCAGGCAATGATTAGACTTTGTATTGTTAATTGCTCCCTAGTAATGCATTGAACACTGTTGAATACTGGAGTAATTAACTTGTTATTGACTTAACATATTTAAGCTAATGAGCTGACTTTTAAACAGGAATGAAACCTGAATTGATTTCTCCAAATTCCACTCTTTGACTAGCTACCATGGCCACAGCCTCAAGGAAGTCTGTCTTGCATTTGGCAACTTTCATCAGGAAGCATTTGCTAACTGGTAAGCATTGTGCATTCTCTGTGTTACTAGCTAATTGGATATTAGAATACTGCTTCTTTGTGGCCAGGAGAGTAATGACCTTACATTAGAAATCAACAGTCCATTTCAGTCTTTCTGAAAAAATGAACATTATGTCAGACATTGGCCATCTGAAAATCCTCCATGTGGTGGCCTTCTTTTGCTCAAGAGACAAGGATGTTGTCACTATAAAACTATGTTACTTAGCTTGGGTAGGAACCAGTGGTAGTTGCAGGCGGTATGCCCCGGTACAGGCGTACCGATGCCTTCCGGGAGCACCGGGTACCGTCCTGGTACAATGCTTCGGAGGGCCCACCCGCCCGCCCTCTTTACCTGTATTTGAGCTCTTTGGTGCTTCTGCGCACGGTGTGTATGGCGCCTGCGCAACACTCCACCGAGCAGCTGGAGTGTCGCGGAGGCATCGCAAGAGGTAAGGCTGCATGTGTGTGCTGTGCACGCATGTGCTGTGCGCATTCATGTGGTGGACACCAGGCCCCATTGCACCATACCGATAAGAACAGAAAGAACCACTGGTAGGAACAGAAAGAATTGACTTCAATGTAAAATTGATTAAGCCCTTTTCTATTCAGTAATAGTATTCAGTTTATGCAAGAAGAAACAGTTCTATTTTTATGATCTTTGCTTAGTTGTCAATGTCTTTACAGGTAGTCCTTGCCTTATGACCATTCATTTAACAACTGTTTGAAGTTATGACAGTACTAAAATAAGTGACTTACAATCATCACAATCTCCCTTTGCTCACATGATCAACATTTGGGCATTTGGCAACTGGAACATATTTATGAGGCTTTCAGTGTCCCATGGTTACATCATTACCATTTGCAACTTTCCCATGGGATTTCCACAAGTAAAATCAATAGAAAGCCAAGTTTGTTTAACAAGTTCATGATTCCCTTTATGACCATGGACTAAAAAGGTAAAATAGTGTATGATTCATTTAACAACCACTTTGCTTAGCAACAGAATTTCCAGTGTTAGTTGTGATTGTAAATTCACTACCTATATTCATGGATAAGGAAATATAATGTTATTTTGAGTGATAAGAAATATAAATTCCCAGGACTACATCGGTTAAGAGGAACAAATAATGCAGCTTCAGTGGCAACTGTGCGGATAGCAGATGAGCAGAAAAAGAACCTTGTTGGTCTTCCTTTTGTTCAAAATACAGAACTCAATACTAGTGAGTGCTATCAAATGGCATACACTTGGATTCCCAATGTAGTCTTGCCTTAAATGTCCATGAACATTTATGTCCCTCCCCCACCTCACCCTTTTCTATATGTTCTAAATCAGGCCTCCTCTGCTTGATGTCCCCAGTTCCCATTATTCTATGGTACCAAAGCTAAGGATTATGAGAATTCCAATCCAAAATATTAGAGAATACCAAGTTGGATAAAACTGCCCTATAGAAGTCCTTTTTCTTTCAAAGTTGCAGTTTGATTTACAAGTTTTGAGCAATGAAACAATTGGATTGTTGTTAAAACCCCTAAATTTATCATCAACCCTAGAGTAGCACTATAAAAGAGACTCACAGTGTGTTCTGTTATACTATTTAGCTCCTGTATTTGCAGATGCAGCCATATTTCATGCCTGTTCCAAATCTACATATACACCACTTCCTGATGACTATAATTGGCAAGTATTAACTATTCTACAAGTTATCACTATTAATTTACAAAGACTGTTAGATGCTAACATTTGTACAGAATGGGCTGGTAATTGAGTTTCATACAGTGTGCCATCACGATATACCCAGTACATGGCAACTCCCTTGTCTTTGTGGGTTGAAGACAAATGCAAAAACTGGTGTGTGCCTTTGTTTTAAACTAACCTGCCTGATACATTGATTAGGTTTAACTAATTAATAATATATATTATTCTTGAATATATTTTGGCAATTTTTAATCTTGTTAGTGACTTTTAGTTAAATATTTTACAGCTTGTGGTTGTCATTCAAAATAATTATTGTTTAATATATTTTCCATAAATTTTAATTAAACATTATCTCCAATGCCATCTTCTCAAATTTTAAAATGGCAGGAATGTTGACATCTGCTTTATTTTCTAGCAAAGTTGAACTTGCTATGACATCAGATGGAAAGACAATTGTTTTTTATCACCCTTCAGTGGACATTCCATATGAACACACAAAAGTAAGTTACTGAAAATTGCATCTTCCTGAAAATAGTTACTACGCCTAGGTCCATAATGGCGAACCTATGGCAAGCGTGCCACAGGTGGCACGCGGAGCCATATTTGCCGGCACAGTAGCCCTCAGCTCCGGCACATATGTGCTTGCCAGCCACTTATTTTCAGCCTTCCTGAGGGCCGGGAGAGGCAGTTTTCACCCTCCCCAGACTTCAGGAAAGCCTCCGGAGCCTGGAGAAAGTGAAAAACCTCCAGAACTTTCAGTTGGCCTTTTGGGCTGTTTTTCGCCCCACCCAGGCTCCAGAGGCTTTCCTGAAGCCTGAGGAGCAGGAAAAGGGCCTCCCCCAGGCTCCAAGAGGCCCTCTGGAAGGCAGAAACGGATCATTCCCAAACTTCTGGATGGCCTGTTGGACCCATTTTTGCTCTCCCCAGGCTCCGGAGGCTTTCCTGAAGCCTGGGGAGGACAGAAAATGGGCCCAGTGGGCCAACCGGAAGTTTAGAAAATATCCGTTTGGATCCTGGAGCCTGGGGAGAGCGAAAACACCCCTCCCCCACATGTGGGGGGGTCACATGTGCATGCGCAGGTGAGGGGGCATATGCGCAATAGCGTGCACACATACATTTTGGCACGCCTTTAGAAAAAGGTTAGCCATCACTAGCCTAGGTACTCTTCTACATATATATGTTGATGGGTATTATACCATAATATAAATGTGATTTACAAGATAAATCATAAAAGGTAAATGCAGGAAGCAGCAAAATTACATTAATGGATTACCTCAGATATTTTGAGCTACCTTCAAATAGATGACATAAATACATTCAGGTCACATAATGGGAAAATGGTGTCCTGGTAATCTCAGTACTATTTAGAAGAAGTACAATATTGACTTTAACCTTAAATATTGTTCAGGATCATTTTAAAAGGTGTAAATGCATTCATTGATTATGGATTATGGAGTACAGTTGTAGATGCTCCTTCTCTAAAGTTTGGAGTCAAGTGATTTTAGTATTGATTGGAATATCATTTAGACAATATTTTTATTTCACATACAATTATCTTATGAATTCAGTGCCAAAAATATGTAATTATTAAATAGATTAAAGGGATTAAACAAGGAAGATAAGCACGTCTTCCAGATTTAAAAGCAGCATATCGCTGGATATATGTGATTATGGAGGAAAACTGTGAGAAAGTCAGCACTGTCTTTATGCTTTGCAGGTAAACCTCCTGGAGAAATATGGCTGCCCATTGATGGAAACAGGATGCTAGGCTAACTACACACTAAGAAAAGTCTTGCAGAAAGCCTTTGTAGTAAGATCTTATTATAAATGCTTTTTACAAAACTTTAATTGGTGTATATTGGTGTTAATAGTTTTGCTGTCTTGTGTTCCTAGACTCCGTTAACTGTACTATAGTCAAATAGTGCCAGCTCATCTGGATGTGTAGTGTTAATAAATGGAATCTCTTTGGAGAAATAGATTTTTAGTTATATTTCTTAATTTGGATAACATATACTTTGACAGCCCATTCCACAACTAGACCCTGTAACCTATAAAGAAGAAACACATGAACAAGTCCTGAAATCTAAATTAGAAGACGAGAAAGACTACAAGAAGGAGCCCACAATTGAGACACTTAGTAAAATGTTTTACACAACCAAACATCGCTGGTATCCTGTTGGACAGTAAGTATTTCTGAAGGTATCCATTGTAGAATTAAAATAGAATGGAATTATCCTGTTTCCCCAAAAATAAGACCTCCACGGATAATAAGTCCAATTGGGCTTTTGAGCACATGTGCTAAAAGAAGCCCTCCCCCAAAAAATAAGCCCTCCCCAAAAATATTGCAACCCAGCAGCAGCCATGAGGTGACCACGCTCGTCTCCTCCTGCACCTCAAAAATAATAAGACCTCCCCAAATATAAGGCCAAGCGCTTATTTCAGGGGTCAAAAGAAAATAAGACCCTGTCTGGGCCAATAAATACCCGTTAATGAAATTGCTTCCCAGTGGAAGTGGTGAAAAAGTATCATGTGACTGGGGCCTGTACTTCTTTGGGAAGTTGATATGCCTGTAGCCCAGTTGATGTACACATAATTTGCATTCTAAATGTCTTGGTGTCAATCATATGCTCTTAAAGCAATATGCAGCTTTGGATGAGACACGGTTTGAGGAAGTTTCAGGTGTGTCATGGATTTCTATTATGTGCAAGAAAGATCAAGAAGGTATTGAATAGGATGTATCCATATTGTACTTTTATGCTTTTTATGCAAGGTTCCTATCAGGCCCTCAGAATTAAAAAAGACACATGGTGATTCATTAAGCAGATTTCTTTATTATTCACTACCTCTGTACAGAATCTTGCCAAACTAAAGCACTGTGCTATACAAGCCTATACTCTGGGAACTGTTAGGGAATGGCTCTCTTCATACTCTTTCACACAAACTGTCTGAATTGAGTTGTCTCTTAACTCTTCTGGAATGCATAGTCTCCCTTGAAGGACCCTGAACTGTTACAATACACCACAATTCCCTTTGAATTTGGTACCACAGGTTTTTTCTAGGAAAATCTTGTTCCTTTTTCCTCCAGACATTTCAGTGAAAGTGGGAATAGTATTGGGTATGCTTTGGCCCCTCTGAATGTTCCAAGCAGGGTTCATATTTTTTAAAAAATTGGAATCCTTCTACAGCTGGGAATTACTTTTGCTCTTGAACCAAAACAATAGATTTGTTACATGATTAAAGAAACTGCACAAAAAATGGTTTAATTATTAGATAAACAGAACATGTCTACATTCTTCCTTTATAAAATTAACATTTTCAAACATAACTGTTAATAACACTTCTAATCTCTTAAAAAACAAGTATTTAAATTATTTGGTGTCTGAGACACTCTTAATATATCTTCTTCTTTTTTTTTCATTTAGGTATCACAGTAGACGCAGGAAAACCAATACTCCCAAAGACCGATGAAATTACATTTGTCTTTATCATCATGGAAAACTTCCTTTAGATTCATTCATTCATTCATTTCTAACTAAATTTCTCTAGATAATTTGTAGAATCTAGGGATTCTGATTTATATGCAAAATAGAAGTTTCATTCCCAAATATTGCTAGCTGAGATGAATTGGTATGTGAACCACCAGAGGGCACTATTGTACAAGAATTCAGATTTACTATACTTTTTTTGGGGGGGGGAGAAATCTGTGGGTGTGGGCATGTCAGGGAATATGTTAATAATATGCAGCCAAAACAGAATAAAAACTAAATAATAAACTTTATGAAAAGTACCCCGAGGACCTTTGCTTCTTGTTACCTCCATTGAAAATTAATTTTGTATCCCTATAAAAATAATGAGCAGAGTTTCTATTCCAGAAACGTCTGTAAGATTGTCAGAATCAAAGTGACAAAAAAACAAATGTACAGTATAAATGTAGCCTGCTATGGGCCACACATAGGATTTGGTTCTCACACTGTAAAAACTAATGCAAATTAAAAGAATAGAAAGAAAGTAGAAGTGCAGAAAAGAAAGAAAAGAAAATAGAAAAATAAGGATAAAAAAATAAATAATTTATTAACTTATTATCTCTTAAAATACAAATGATCTCTTTCCATATCCCATCCCTTATCTATATACAAATCCATAAAACACCTCAAAAGTCCTTTTTTGACAGTATTAATATAAGAATCCTTTTTTTTCCCAAAGAAATATCTTCAATATGTCCAATGTTAGAATATTTTGTTCCATTCTGTAATTTTAGTCAAGTTCAGTCAAGTTCATGTCTTCTTGTCTTTGCATTATAATCTTTGAGTTTCATTGTGTCCAGTTTTTAAAATCTCATTCTATTTTTTTAATCAGACATTTTTCCACAGGAAGAGTTCTTTATAATTTCAAAATATTATTTCAAATTCATCTAGACCCTTAGTCCATTTGTAACTTTCTAAAATCAAATTTTAATTACCTTTTCCCTGCTTATTCCAAAAAATCTTTTGTAAATTCTCAAATTAGTAGTTAAAACTTTCTTTTGCTAAGGGTTGAAGGGAAACTCATTGCATGCTGTCAAAATTATCAATAGAAAGATTTCTAATAGTTGAAAACTTATTTGAGCCTTATCGTAGCTTATTCCATGATTAACCAAACTATGGCTAAATGAGAGGCAAACCCAACCTGAAAGCCAGATGAAGGACTGAAAAATACTTTATTAGAAGCACAGGAAACAATGTTATTAGCATTGTAGTTTTTAATAAGATAAGAATCAGATAAATACCGGTATATTTTGGGAAAATATTCCACAAGGGTCAACACTGGAAGGGAAAAAAAGAAAGCATTATATTGCTTTTATATGGAACTGGCCTGCAAATTCTTATGGTGATTATAAAACTATGGAAGCTTGAGATCAGCTATGCAGATTTATTTTGGAGGAATTAGGATGTTCAGCTCATGTTTATTTCTAAGCCCAACGTAGTGTCAGCATACTATGAAAATGTGAAATGCCCCAAGTGCTCCCCCTTAAATGTATAGATAATTCTCGACTTATGATCACAATCGAGCCCAAAATTTCCTTTGCTAAACAAGACATTTATTAAGTGAATTTTGGCCCATTTTACAATCTTTCTTACCACAATTGTTAAGTGAATCACTGCAGTTGATAAATTAGTAACCTGGTTGTTGAGTAAATCTGGCTTCCTCATTGACTTTGTTTGTCAAAAGATCACATAACCCTGGGACATTGCAACCAACATAAATATGAGCCAGTTGCCAAACATCCAAATTTTGATCACATGACCACAGGGATGCTGCAATAGTCATAAATGTGAAAAAGGGTCTTAAGTCACTTTTTTCAGAGCAGTTGTAATTTTGAACGGTCACTAAACTGTTGTAAGTACGGAAAAGTGCAAGAGAGTTGTTCATCCTTCAAATAACTCATGAACTCGTGGCCTTGCAAGCATTTCTCATGCTCAGAAGGAGGAAGTGCCAGAAATCTGGTGGCAGGAAAAAACACAAAACTATTTCTGAGAAAGAAATGGCCTTACTTTCAAACACACTTTTCAGGATCTCAAGAGTATGTGGAATACTTATCAAGACATCTGCTCCATTAAATTTGGTGCAGCTTGCTTTGGGGTAGACATTTATTTGTCATATGAAAGAAGGCTTTGCACAACTGTGGATCCCACTTCCACTTTCAACTACCCTTCCTATGTCCTGGCTTTGAGTGCGCATGTGATGCTATACCAGAGCCGAACAAGCTTCATGGATGAAAAGGGAAAGAAAAGGGGAAAACCCCAAGGAAGTCCAGTTGCCTTCTGAAAAGCACTTTTGGGACAGCCATGATCTGGATAACAGAGACTCTCCATAGACATTTACTATACCAGGAATATCCAAAGGGTACAAGGAGCATTCTGATTAAAATGTCCCAGTTAGCAGTAATTTTACCTATAACCTGAGTTCAAAGTTGACTTTTCCTGAGCAGTTTTAATATTTCTAAACTAAAAATTGGTTTGCGGCCAACCATTTTTACTTTCCAGTCAAGCTCATGAAGCTGATTTGGGGCTCGGATATTCTTGGAAGTAAAGGTGATGACAGAGATTGGGGCTGAGCTTTGCAGTATGTCAGATTCACTTTTTTAGAAAAATTAAAAATATAGAAAGTAGATGTGTATCCTTCAGTGGTGGGATTCAAATAATTTAACAACCGGTTCTCTGCCCTAATGACCATCTGGGTAGGTGGGGCTCGGTGGTCATGTGACTGGGTGGGCGTGGCCAACTCAAGGTCACTCAGGTCGATGGGCGCTTCACCTTAGCTGTTACAATGTAATAAGGGTTAACAAGAGAGGCAGTTTCTGTAAGCAGGGCAATAAAGATGAGGCTAGAAACAACACCAGAATGTTTCCTTCCTGCCTTCCTTATAGGATTAACCCTGTAAAGTGGAAAAAACAAAATGAGATTTCTTCCAACAACCGGTTGTCCGAACTGCTTAGAAAGTTACCAACCGGTTCTCCTGAATAGGTGCGAACTGGCTGAATCCCACCACTGGTATCCTTGTAGCCCTGATAGTCATGTTGTAAATTCCGGAATTAACTCCTAAATCATGGTTCACAAACCACATACGGTGGTGCTTAAAAGCTTGTAAACCCCTTTGAATTTTCAATATTTCTGTATAAATATTACCTAACACATGATCTGTTCTTCACAGGAGTCACAATTACAGTAAACAAATGCATCAACATCATCATAATAGTTCATTTCTGAGAACAGGTCACATTTAGATCATATTCAAAAAGGCTCACAAACTTTTAAACATTACTGTAGCGTGCTAAGCCAAAACAAAATTGCCTACATGATCACACAGAATCATGTGAAAAGGGGCTCTGGTTATAAGCGTGACTGAGCAAGAAGAGAATGAGAAAAGAGTAAAGTACCTCTCAATCCAGCATCTGTTTTTCATTAAGCAAAAATATAGGGAGACGGTTATGTAATTTCTTACTTGACTGTCTCAAACTCCTAATTTGATAGCATGAAGTCTCAAAATAGCTTATATACTAAGCAACTTGTCAAAACACAAAAGATCATTACATAATCACTATAAGATTATCCTTGCATAACACCTGTGCCAACAGGGAAAAGAGAGCAAAGCCACAAAAACAAAATGCTAAAGTCCTGGATGTGGAACATTCATCACCCACAAGAAATACACTTTGCCAACCTCTTTCAGTCCAAAAGCTATTTGCACCCTCTTATACTAAACACAGGCACATGCTTTCGAAAAATCTGGTTTTGTCAGCTAGGGGGGGGAAAAACCTATGGAAAAAAAAACCTAGCTCTTTAGTACAGGTTTTCCTGGAAAACAAGAGAAACCTAAATCCATGCAGCTGGAGTTATTAAAAACATACTTCAATGGCAGAGAGTGCAACTGAGGTTCCAAGAGCAATCCCTGCTGAGAGGTGAGAAAGAATCCCCCTCCAGAATTCTGAAGAATCGCTGCTATTCAATGGTTGGGTTTTCTCATTGTGCTAAACCAGAATGTATTACATGAGCATAGTCATTGCTTAAGTATACATATAATCATTAGCAGCATATGTGAAACTTCCTGCAGTCCCTGCTGCAGACTGTATCTAACAGCCAGCTTTACTCCCCTTACCCCTATTTGAATTGATGTGCAGTAAGTGATAAACTCTGCAGCAGATTGGTCAAAATAACTTTTAAACTCCTATGTATGTATCTGGGAGTCAATTGCACTGATTCACCCACCTTTCCCTTTTAAGAAATCAAATATAAAATTGGATTCTGTCTTTTAGTAGGGGAAATAATATAGCCATCAAAGGAATTTTTTTTAGAATGCACCAAAATACTAGTTTTTCTCCCATTAAATTATTACAAAGATAAATGAAACAAACAGTGGCCTTTCTTCATACATCAGAGTGCATACAAATAATGTAAAAGGCTTAGCAAATCTCCTTGTCAGTCCCATTTTCTGAAGCATATCTACAATTGTTTGCCATAATTTGCAAGAAGCTTAAACCTGATTTTCCTGTTTCTCAATTCAGAGAAAAGACTGTTTATTCTAAGAGGAGGACAAGATGTAAATAAAATGAAATCACTTCTATGCTGTAATTAGCAGCTAGGAAGAATTGGACATAGTAATGCAGTTCTTGATACAATTATACATGATTTGTGTGTCTGTATGGATTGTCTAGCCATAGATAAAAATCAATCAACAGAAACTCAGACCACTACATCCACAAGTACTATAGGCGGGTGTTATAATTCATCTGAACATACTATAGATTGTGCTACATTTACCCTGAAAAACTAATAATAAATTCTAATAAGTAAATAAATAAAAATAAATAAAAATAAATAAAAATAAATAAAAATAAATAAAAATAAATAAAAATAAATAAAAATAAATAAAAATAAATAAAAATAAATAAAAATAAATAAAAATAAATAAAAATAAATAAAAATAAATAAAAATAAAATAAATAAAATAAATAAAATAAATAAAATAAATAAATAAATAAAAATAAATAAATATAAATAAATATAAATAAATATAAATAAATAAATAAATAAATAAATATTACACAGGATGTGTTGGTTGTTCTTAGGCATGAAGTGCCAACTGCTACTGTAGGCTGGTGTACCATAAACTACAATTTACATATTAGATTACTGAAATGTGTCCAGTGAAGGGCTGCTTTTCAAAATGATTTGTGAACAATAGTTGAAGACCCATGTATGCATTTGTTTGAAATATAATTGAGCACTTTTATCCAATTGTGCTTTAGCATTTACAACTGCACAAGTACTTCATTATAGCTGAATTGGTAAACAGTACATAGCTAATCTTGACTGAGTTACCCCGCAAAAAAAAGTGAGCAAAATCAAATCTACTTAGTACAGTATTTGAACTGGCAACTGTTAGGTCATCTCAGAGCTCTAGGCTAGATTAAGAAGGCAAAAACAAACAAACAAACAAACAAACAAACAAACAAGCAAGCAAAGCAAAAACACCCTGGCAAACATTTTCCATATTACCACCAAGATTACATGGTTATGTGCATGTCTCAGCTAGAGAAAATTTATTTTATTTTCTCATTGCGAAGTACAGCTCTTCCCCCATGCCTTTCACATTAGTATCATTGATTAGTCTGATAAGATCAGAACTGCAAAGTCCTAATGCAAAATAAAGGGAGAAAAAAGATCAGCAAAACCCAACATTTTCCAAAGTTTCTTGAAGTTTCCATTTGCTAAATATTTCAGCTACTTACATGATTTATATTCCCTTCTAGATGGAAAAGTCCCTGAAACAACCAAAACAACAACCCCTCTTAAGTCTATCTATGTTTTTTTTTTAGCTGCTACTACTGTAATCTATTTCTAAAATCAGTGAATTCACAAGGTGAGCAGGAGTTTTCCTTCCTTCTAACTTACCCAATTTCACTGTAATATTTTAAATTAGCACAAAAACTAATTCAAGACTGCATGGGTGCCATTATGTAAAACTTGGATCTCAAGAACTATGTTGGCTCATATGGGGAGGGAGTGGCATGCAATACACATCCTGAATTCTCAGAATTGCTCAATTTTTGTCTGAATTCTTAGAATTACTACTTTAAAAAAAAGAACTTTCCATCTAGTTGTCAGATATGCATAAAACCCTTATGGAAATATATACTAAAGTGAATATAAAAATAACTCATTAATTTCCCCCAATATCAGAGCTTAGATTTTAATTTGGGATGTTTCAATTGATTTTTCCATATTGTAAATGTTCCATATGTAAATAAATAAAGATATTTAAGATCCACAACATTTGCACAACTGTTAGCCGAAGTTTCTTTGAACTTCATAACAAAATATGCAAATTAAATTTCTAGTATCACTCCAAGAATTCTCATAATTTACAGGTAGTCTTTCTCTTCCTGAAGTAACTTTAATTGGACCTGCAAGTACCAATCACCTGTTTGAGAAAACTGAAGGGAATCTCAACCCTGGTTTTGAGAAAACCGTAAATCTGACAATTTATAGTTGTGTTATTTATGGGTATGATTAGCAAAATAATGTCATCCCACACTTCCTTTTTAGAAGGCATTGAACCAGCTTCAACAAGCACTGCATAAACTGTTCCAGTACCCATGTTTCCTCCATCTCAGCACAGTTAAAGATTTTAGTGCTAACACAGATGTTGTTTGTAGATAGTCCTAGCTTAAATTCCATGCACTGTTGTTTAACAGGATTTAGATAAGGTAATTGGAATATATTCATTAAATTACAAGATGGACTTATGATCAAAGTAGGAAATATAAAAGGCATATTTGCTTTCAACATTCATATTTTTTAAGTAAATAACAGCTGTTAGAATAACAACCGAATAAGAACCAAGAGTTTGATATTTTCCTCCCCTGCTTTATTCCTGGTAAAAATTATTCATCTGGAGTTCTGTTTTAAAAAATGAAGAGTGGATTCCCCTGAGTATGTTTCCTTCCACTCCTGCCAATGTCACCTGCCGGCAGGAAAATATCTATCAACCACTCTCTTTAATGTGAGATGGGATGGAGCTAGATTGCAAGGTCTGAACTGAATCAGGCTTATATTAAGATATGTGTATATAAAATTGTTGACTACATATTTAGCATAATGCTCATTAAAGCTTGTAGATACCACTTAGTTTAGGAAAATTCAAGTAAATAGAGGAATTGCTATTCTTTTAGAACTGAATGCAAAGAATTTGATGCCAGTGATATTAACTCATACCAATGGAACAGAAGGTCTTTATTGTGTTGAAGAGTTTATAACAATACAGGAAGACAGGAGATCAAATTCAGAAGGTTTGAGAAAGACATTAATACTGCAAAAAACTGGATCACATTTATGCACCTGACACAATTTCAGTATATCAAAGCATCAAGAACTGGATTTTCCAGTAGTTATTTATGTTGGAGTAACACTGTTTTTCTCTATCTTTAAACACTTGTGAAGGAGAAAACATAACACAAATTCTATTGCCATTATGTCCTTTAAATATTGCTTAACCCTGTAATTGGTCTAATGTAATTTTGTGGCAAAATGATCCACCCAACATTATGATGCATTATAATTCTATAATTAAATACGAGGAATTGCAACTCTCTTAAAACTTTTGAGTAAAATATGGCTTGCCATCTTAAAACAATCCTTTGGGAATCCTTTTGTAACACTATAACGACATTTGCTCTGTAATTGACTTAATATGGCCAGGGTGTAGGCTGGTGACTGGGGCATTCTTGACATACCGGTATTATCTGGGACTCCTTTGGCTGGTATTTCCTGATGTCCTCTGCCACTTGTGGGTGGGATCTTTGTCCTTCCTGGCTCATGTATGTGGCCAGAGGGGAGATTACCTGGATCCAAGTATCAACCCTGAAGTGATTATGGCTGAGGCCATCTTGGAAACTTTAGGGCTGCCATACAACAAGGGGAGGGGGGAATAGTTAGAGGGAGTTTGTAGCCAAAACAATAAAACTTTCCTGTGGGAACCCAAGGACATTTCCACAGGTAGCTGGTCAGAGGAGTAGTGAAGTAACCAAGCAACCAGCCAGCTCCTAGATTGGACAGTGTGATCAGTGATTTGGGCGAAAGGGGAAAACTTTTACTTTTAATTAGGTGAAAGCTGTACGAACTTTTAGAGTCGGCTTTCACCAGTTGTGCCAATATGTTCTACCCAATAAAACTTTTCTTTGAGGAGTTCTAATTTCTATGGGTGCATTCCTTGGAACGCTAATACCAAGAAGTAGTCAATACCTTAGATAAAGGTAAAGGTTCCCCTCGCACATATGGGCTAGTTGTTCCCGACTCTAGGGGACGGTGCTCATCTCAGTTTCACAGCCAAAGAGCCAGTGCTGTCTGAAGACTTCTCCATGGTCATGTGGCCAGCATAACTATGTAAATGCCGAAGGCACACAGAACTCTCTTACCTTTCCACCAAAGGTGGTTCCTATTTTTCTACTTGCATTTTTACATGCTTTCAAACTGCTAGGTTGGCAGAAGCTGGAACAAGTAATGGGAACTCACTCTGTTGCATGGCACTAGGGATTCGAACTGCCGAACTGCCAACCTTTCTGATCAACAAGCTCAGCGTCTTAGCCACTGAGCCACCATATCAATACCTTACAGTACAGAAAAAGAATAATGTCAGCACTTAAAAGAGGGTGAGATGTGCCTCCTCCTTAGGTGGTCTTCTTTGGATACAGAGTTATTAACTAACTACTGCTGTTTCCAATATTCCCTTTTTAGAAATGATAGAGGTAGGGAACCAAGAATGAAGCACCCTAGAGGAAATGGATTTTATGAAGTATTTCAGTCATGTTTCAGGCTTGGTCATGGGACAGAGAGGCACTAGACTCTATATTACCTTTGTCAGGATCTGGACTTCTCACTGGCCTTCAAGTATAAGTTTGACCTGGACAGGGAGAAAGATCAGGGCTTTGAAGTTCTTGCTATATCTCATCCTCGTGCTATTGTCACTACCCATTTTGACTACCATAATGTGCTGTACTTCAAATGTATTTAAGGACCACTCAAAAGTTGCAAATAATCCAGCATGCAACAGCCTGTGTGCTCACTCATTCCTGGCATTGGGATTGGGAGCACAGAATAGCCGTGCACTGGCTTCCAGTAACTGTCCAGGTACAATTTAAAGTGCTGCTTTTAATCTATAAAGTCCTCTATGGCTTAGCACCAGGTTACTTTCAGAATCACATTCTCTAACTAGAATTGGCCCACTAATTTGAATGGGGGTGGTGGTGTAGAAATAACTTGTGTTCCCTTTTAGATGAGAGTGACTAAAGCCAGGAAGTGAGTGCTGCTTCTCAGTGGCATTTTTGGCTCTTTGAGGCTTTCCAGTTGAAATTAAGACCAGTTCCCACCATTGCTCCTTCTGTAGTTTAAAACAGAACTGTTGTGTAGAACATTTCTTACTGATAACCATTTATTTTAGTTTTTCCAGGGTTTTATTTTAATTATGGCGTTTTGATTTTATGTGTGTGTAAAATCTGTGAATAAGAGCATGTTGGTGTAGTGATTAAGGCATCAAGCTACAAACCATGAACTCTGATTGGGCCTAAAGCTTGATTTAGAGTTGCCTGCAACTGTGAGTGCATGCTGTCACATATCTATGGAGTGAAGGGGTTCGTGAATAGGTGCAGGATGCAGATGGCTGCAGATGGATTGATGCATAGATGTCCCAAATTCCAACTGTGAATTGTGCGTGCGGATTGATTCAACTTTGTTTTGTGCTTTGCTGTTTGAGCGACCCCACTAACTAGAACAAACATTCACAAACGTATAAATGAAACTGCTATGCAACTGTCTCCAAATGACACATGCAATGACGGAAAAATCTAATCCAGGGTTTAGGCACAAAGCCAGGTGAATCACTATAGAACACTCACTTTCTCTCAGCTCTAGAAAGAAAGCAATGATAAACTTTTGAAAACCTTGCGAAGAAAACTGAAGGGAATTGTCCAGGCAGTCTCCGAAGATCGGATACAATTGAATGGAAGAAAAAAAATATTTCAAGCATTTGAAGTCCTTAATTGGACTGCAACTGGATATAAATGCAATAAATAATAAACATCTGCAACAGGTAGCTAAAAATATTTATTTCAGCAAAGTCAAAGAAAGGATTCTAAGAAATAAATATGTAAGAGCAAACATAAATCTGCATCCTAAATATTTACTAAGATGCTCACATGTACAAATACTCAATAAAGACAAGTTAATCTTACCAAATATTACTATTTTTTTCAGGATAACAGAAGGAATAATTAAAAGCCAAACAATCTCACACTAGAGAATTTAAATACAATCACTTCTAACAGGTATATAGAAATTCAAATTCACAACAAATTTTCAGAATAGTTCAAAGAATTACTGTGAAATATTTTAAAAGTACAGTTTAGTTATTTAGAAAATATACAGCTTGCCCTCTTAGTAACCATTCTTACATCAAAGGATAAAAATAAATTATAAATATAATTGAAAACATTAGTAAAATTATTGGAGACAAAAAGATAAATATAACAGTCAGTAAAACTAAATGTTAACCACAAAAAGTGTATCTAAATAAACAAGTATTTGATGTTCATTTACAAGAGCCACAGCCCCGGATCTGGTAAGCCTCAATTGGCAATTGCCTCCAAGAACCATGAATTAATGACAACCACACAACTGTTGATGTGTGCCAGATCATAAAAACTAGTATGCTGTTTACACAAAGTGAGATTCCTGTAAGTATCTGCAGTGCAACTTACAAAGGTCCTTAAATGTTCAATACTAATCATACACTATAATCACCCCTACTGAAGACTGTGATTTTTCTTTTAAAAAACCAGAAAATTACTCCCAATTTTGCCCCCAAATAAAATGTTATATAGTGCAGCTTCCATATGATTAGTGGTACATTGCTTCTTATAGATCTAAATCCAAAAATCATACTAATGCTAATTAAAGCCATTGTGGACATCAGTTTATTATCATAGTCTAAGACAAAAAGATTAATGTATAATAATGAGCTAAAATAAGTTATGTGTAAATGTATAGATATGCCCTAGTCCTGGTATTGCCAATATGAAATCAGTGTGCTTAAGTGCTGTACCCACCAGGCTCTCTGCCCCATCAGATCTTTTTTATATATACTTAGGAAAAAATCTTCATTTTTAAAAAGAATTGTCATGTTCTGGCTTCATATTTATTTTTAAACATGCCTCTGGTTCTAAATGGCAAAAGAAGCATTCTTAGAAAATGATGGGTCAGTGAAACTACTACTGAAAAAAAAAACCTTTCAGGTGCTCTGTTTCCAACTATTTTAGCTTAGCCTATTACACAAACTAATGTGGTCAATTTATCTTTCAGTATGTCATGCAAACCCATAACTGAATAAACCATTATCAGGTTAACCGTGGCTAAGAGTATTTTGTAAATACTCTTTTACTCTGTTTAGAGTAGAGGTTTGTTATTGTTTCCTATAACGCCCTTAAATCATTTTCAGAACAAAATTGTTTTGGTCAGAAATATTAGGCAACACAATATTAATCAATCTTTGGTCATCATCACCCAAGCCTATTATTTTGAGTTATATAGTTGATCCATGAGGATTTACTTGCACTGAGTAATCCAACACACAGGGGACATTTAAAATGCTGCCCATTTCAATCCCTTATCATAATAACAATATGTATTAACCCCATTCCTTCTTCTATGGTCACGAATAGCCAGGATCTCCAGTCAGCATCGAATTCAATCCTGAAAAAGCCCATTGCACAGCTACACCTCAGCCTAAATGTTGGGTTACTGGAAATATTCATGGACAGGTTAAATTTTCGGTTCCACCAACCTTCAAGGCTATTTCAGGCCTGATATTTTGTTTTGAAGCAATGCATGGTCACATAGTACTAATTTTAGGCGGTCCGGAAGCGGCTGAGGATGTAGGCAGTAAACCGTTCCCAGGCACTGACGGGGGGAGAGGGGGGGCAGCACCGTAAGTCAAGAGCCTAGTCCGCCCTTCGCGGAGAGGTCCCTTTGCCCCTCTTGTGCCCACCCCAGAAGCGGCACCACACGCCCTTCTCACGTTCTCTGTCCCGGAGGAATAAGCCTCACGGATCCCGAGCGAGCCTCCCTCAGCAGTCCTGTAAAGCAGCAGCAGCAGGAGCCATCCGTGCACCCAACAGCGTCGCTCCGTAAAAGAAGCTCGGCGGCGGAGGCTGCTTTCCATGTTTTCCGGAGACGGAGACGCCCGGGGTCAGGACGATCGGCGCTTGTTTGTACCCACGGCTCGGCTCCCCCCCCCGCCCCCCGGGCGAAGAAAGAGGTGGGGGGGGGAGGCAGCGAGGAAGGAAAGAAGGAGCGGCTGCAACACAGCAGCTCCATTTCAAGCGGAGGCGCGGGAGCCGGCGGTCACGTGACGCGATTCCTGGAAAGTTCTTGGAAAGCGGCCTTTGCCTTTTTAATCGTTCCGCCAGGAACAACGCAAAGCAAAATAACCGCCGTGAGGGGGGGAAAAAAACACGGCCGGACATTCGGGCGAGGCACCCCGAAGCTTCCTCGAGATCGTTTGCAATGTGTCCGCCCGGGGGGGGTGTTAAGGGAGGGGGGGCGCTCCACATACTATCAGCACGAGAAACCTGCCTCTCTCTTCCCCCCTCCCCCCTCCGCACCGAGCAGTAGCTGCCTCAGCCTATCTTGAAACGGCGCGGGAGGAAAGACGGGGGCAACGCTCGCCTCGCCATTATTAATCCCAGTCATGACATGCAACCGCGTCACCCCACTTTCGGAGTTGTTTCGGGATCGGCGCGCACCAGGCAGCGAATCTCGCCCGCCGGCCGCGGCTCCTCGCTCCTGTTTACTTGGCGTCCACGCGTCACATGAATATTTCCTGCCCGGGGTTGTAGGAGAAACTCTTGCAGGGGATAACCTGAGCTGGCCGGCCCGGCGGCCACTCGCCCGGCCTCTCTCGCAGCTGATGCCGCGGGGCTCTTTCTCTTTTTCCCTCTCCTTTTGAAACAAAAGCCCTGGCGAGCCTCCCAACGGCCTCTCCGTTTAAAAAGCGCCGCGCTACAGAGACCAAGCATCCCGCCCTTCTGGATTTTGCCGCGTTTGCTTGGCGAGGCCGGAGGTAAGAGTTTGGCCGCGCGCACACGACTCTTCGCCCCACCGATTATTTCCTAGACAGCAGCCAGACTCTGTGCAAAGGAGAGGAGGAGAAAGGCGTGCGCCTTGGAAGCAGCCGGTCAGCCATCCTCGAAATCCCCGGCCAGGTGGCAGCTGGGTGAGGCGCTTTCCCGGCGGGTGCCGCTGCCCCTGGTGTGCAATGGGGAAGTCAGGACAATAGGAAAGAGGCAGAGAAAAGCGGACGCCCCTCGCCCATCCCAGCAGCGAACGGATCGCCTCTCCGAGGGATGCTCCTCCGTAAGTGAAGATTCGGAGCGGCGGATTTCGACGGAAGCTCTCGCTCGGCCCTGGTTCTCCTCAGAGCTGCAGGTCCCTGAGGGCGGCGGTCAGATGGGCTGGGGCAGCCGCCGGGAGCTGTGGTAAGGGCCCGCCGCTCCTTGCTTTCCCCCTCATGCCCGTGGTCTCCGCCCCAAATGACCCTGCGCTCGGCCGAATCCTCGGATGGCACCGACAGGGCTGGGCCCCAGTGGGAAGCTGGAGGAGCTTCGGCGGAACCTGCTGAAGGGGAGCGCCTGGACTCTGCCATGAGGGAGCTGAGATGCGCGGGTAAGGCAAGCGTGCGGGACGGGGACAGTGGGCACCCGGGGTTAGATTGAGCCGTGGTGGTGGTGGTGGGGATAGCTTGTCCCGTCCCTGCATGCAGGGTTCGTAGGAACTGGGGTGATTCTCTTGTGAAGCATCCCCAGCGCTGATGTGAGGTGAAAAAAAGACTCCCGCCATTAAGCCCTTGAGAAGTGGAGCCTCAAAAACCGGCTCCCCGCAGAATCTGTAGGGACGAGGCTGCAGACACCACTCGAAAGGATCGCCCTACGAGGGTGGAAAGATGACGGGTTGAGCCCAAATTATTCCGCAAACCTAATGTGTTTACCTCCCTGGAAACCTCTACAGGGTTAAGTTAGGTACTTTTCTACAGGTTGTTCCATGATGCAACTTTTAAGTCCGTCGTTCCTTTTTTTGCGTTTGGAAACTGAGGTGGGTTTTCAACTTTTCTTTAATGGTCATTCCGAGTTAAAGTAACTCTCAGGAAGCAGGCAGAGAATCCTCTATGATGGGATACAATAACAGCTTAAGGTTTTGGGAATAAGAAGAAAGGAACAAGTCCTGCCGTTTCTCAGACCTGAATGTTGGAGCATTGTTCTGCAACTTCATCTTGGATTTCCACATTTTAGATTAGCCAACACAATTAGGTGTTCATTATCGGAGACATTGTATAATCCTGAACTTGTTCTCCCACTAGTAGTAAGACCTCAGAATTAAGAGACTAGTAAAATGCTGGGCAGAACTAGGAATAAATCTAGAGTTACACAAGACTTCTAGGAAAACATCTCTGTGTTAATAAAAACAGTTCAATTTGTTTAGAATAGTGAGCAGAAATTTTTTATTCTTTGTAAAATCTTTTCACTTTATTCACCCTAGACTTTTAATTTTAATTTTAATATTACACTTTTTAAAAGAGATGTCACTATTTCACTACACTTTTCCTATTTGGTCTTGAATTTAGTTCTGAGAATAAATTGGATACACTGCAAAGATTATTACTTTTAACTATTACTACTGTATTATAGATAGCAAAAATGATTCCAATCCTGCCAGAAGATCCTAGGAATTGTATTTTAATGCATGTGAGGACAGCCATCTTGGACAGGCTACTTCAGTTATTACATGAAATGTTTTTTCTCTCTTATTTTTTAGGGTTAAGAGAAAGTGTTGATTTTAGATTCTTTGGGATCTAAAATTTGTCTTGTTCTAATATTTAACATATCTGCACTGTATTTGATGACTGAAGTGTTATGGGGTTGGGGTTTGTTTGTTTTTTTTATTGTTTGTTTAGCAGAACTGTTAATAAAAATAAGTCTACTGAAAAATGGGCAGTCTTAAATCCTGTTGATACTGTATTTGTATAACACTTTTGCAATACAACTCTAAGTATATTGGTTCAGAAATCAACCCTATGAAGTGTAATGGTATTTATTGTTAAATATGTCAGATTCTGTTTGCAAGGTATCTTTTCTGGCCTTGTGGGGCTCATATTCATGTTTCACAATGCAGAATAAAAATGAGAAACTGCATTAGCTATTCAAGGACACCTAGGAAATAGTATTAGAATGTTAAGTGATTTGAATCATTGAGGTTTCAGGCATTGATTATGTTGATTTTTATCAAAATTCTCCAGTGCAGATAGTTATTGACACGACTGTCCTTTGCTTCCAGTAGTATTCTGTCTAAAATATGCTGAAGATTCTTAACAAATTTTGCTTTCTCTTCTATTAGGATGGTATTGGGGAAACATGAGTGTGGCAGAAGCAAAGGAAAGATTACAAGATACATCTGAAGGGACTTTCTTGATCAGAGACAGCTCTCACTCAGAGTATTTACTTACTATTTCAGTTAAAACCTCAGTAGGTCCTACCAACTTACGAATAGAATTTCAAGGTGGTAAATTCCGTCTGGATTCTGTTATCTGCATCCGATCAAAGCTCCAGCAATTTGACAGTGTGGTTCATCTAATTGAATATTATGTCCTTATGTGCAAGGACAGAAGAATGGTCTCCGAAATACCTTCCAATGGAACAGTCCATCTTCATTTAAATAAACCTCTCTATCATTCAACACTGTCTCTACAGCATCAGTGTAGAATTGCAATAAACAGACATACAAGTAAAATCCAGGAACTTCCATTACCAACAAGATTGAAGGAATTCTTAAAGGAATATCGATATCGGGTATAAGAATCTACTCAGACTCATTTTAAGAAAACAGGTCCTAAATACAATTTGTGAGAAATCAAAATCTTCAGCTGCATGAACGTATTGTATAGGTCATTGTGAAAATGGTATGTTATTGTGTGTGTTTGTAGATTTGAGTAGAGGACTTGGATTTAGCTTTCCACTATTAAAACTTTGGTGCTCAGTAAAGTCCCTGATGCTATTAGAATTACAAGCTAAGGGAAAATGGGTTTCAGTGGGAACAAGTGCCTACAAGACAATGGTTCATTGCTCTTTAATACCTATGCACTCACTTTGTTCTAAAAATAAATGAGGCAGTTTGGTAAGGTTCTCTTACAGAAAGTCATCTTATAAAATATTACTAAATCCCAATCCAAATGATGTGGCTGTCCTTCAAAATAACTTCTGAATAATGTGGACCAGTCAGTGATACCATGGATACCTTAAAATAATCTATGGTCCTCATTCTGAGAGCGTATTACATTCATCAGTATTTTGAAAGATTAAGAAAGATTTGCCAATTCCTAGTGACCATTTACAGTTGAATGCTCCCCTCATATCAGAAGGGCTAAGAGGAGGGTAGGCATCTGGATTTCAGCAGCAAATGACTAATAACTCTGCAATTAGGTCACTGTAAACCTTTTATGAAGTTACAAAGGGAACATACATTTTGGGCAATAAATTTCCAGCTAGCATAAAAGATTGGCTGGAAAGACTCACTGTCTGAGATTATATCAGTCTAAGGCTCCTGATTATGTATTTTGCACATTCTTAATTATAATTTACATATTAATAAATAGTAAGCATTTATTTCCTTTTATTCCTAATAATATAGCACTCGAGTGTTTTCTTATTAAAAACTTATCTAGCAGTTCTTCCTGATTATGAATGCATGAAACTTTTTTTTAGGGGGGGGGAGGTGCCTTCAAGTCCATGTGACTCTTTGCAAGTATCTAGTCAAGTCTTGCAGTTTTCTTGGCAAAGTTTTTGGAAAATGGCTTGCAATTGCTTTCTTTCTAAGGCTGAGAGAAAGAGAGAGAAAGACTGACCGAAGATCACCAGTTGGCTTGGAACTAGAACTTATGATTTTCTGATTTCGAGCCTGATGCCTTAACTACTACATCATACTGGTGTTCTTACAAAAGCTATAGAGCAATTTTATCCATTTTACTCAGATTGTAAGCTTAGCATTATAGCAAAGTTTTATTTGAACAGTCAAAATGGGATTAAATTTCTAGGTAAGATATAAGGCAGTCAATCACACATGAACTCTAGTCACTCTGGGGAGCTACAACAATCTCCTTCATACACTTAGCTTCCAAAGCTTCACAAGCTCCACCCAAGCTTTCAGTATAGTCTCCACAAAGCCTCCCTAAATGGTAACTTTAATCTGAAAGAAAGGGAAGTATGATATACATGGGAGTAACCATGTCAGGCCAGAAACAACGGGTGAGACAGGTGGAATCAATCATTCCTAATTTAAGGCAAGGTAAATTAAAATATTATTCCAAAGTATGGCTGAAAAAACAAAGGTCATATTATTCCTCTTATAGGGACTCAGTGAATACATTACATTGAGGTAATGTACCACTATTTGTGTTAGCACAGACTCTTTTTCTAGATCCATAACATCAGTAACACATCTCCCTTGAATGAAGCTTTATAAATATCTAGACCAGTGGTAGTCAACCTGGTCCCTACCACCCACTAATGGGCGTTCCAGCTTTCATGGTGGGCAGTAGGGGTTTGCTGTAACTCTGCTTTATAAATTTTATAAAGCAAAGTTACTTCCCTACTTTATAAATCACCATTACTGTGCAACTGGTGGGCGGTTACAAAATTTTACTACTAACAGAGATACAAAAGTGAGGGGTAGGTATAAAAAGGTTGACTACCCCTGATTTAGACTGCAGTCTTTCAGTTGTTTCCATCCAAAACAATAGCAAATATGATTAACTTCTACAATGTAGAATTTTATTAGTTCTTATTTCCTTGAAATGCAAGTAATTTTGCCTTTAAAAAAAACCTATTCAAGCCTGTAACTGTCTGATTTCAGACTGTACTCAGTAAATCAAATTGTAGTGCCCTTATACTCATAATGCGTTTCTGTGTTCAAACGGACTTTTCAGAATTATACTAGCAATATTTTTCTATGTCATTTCCAGAAAAGAAAAAAAATATGGCACCAAGTATATTCAAACAGACATTTTAGCAGTTAAGTTTGATAAGTTTAGTGATAGCCAATAAAGTAGCTCTAAAATTCCTCTCATACATATTGCTTCAACACTTTTAATACTGTTTAAACTAATAATGTCAACTACATTTTATGCTTAATCCCATATAAATATGCATCATGCAAAAAAGGGTTTCATTTGCTTTGTCCCGAAGGACTTTAATTTTAATAATATGGGTAAGGAAGAAAAATATCCACTTTCTTTACTTTAAATACCACTACATAAGTCCTCAACAGTTGGTGGATGCAGTTATAGAGACTTTTTTAAGTTTAATTTTAAAGTTGGTCTTTATTCTGTTTATTCAAATAAGGGGGGAAAACCCATCTGGGGATGCAAAGGGCCAGGTGCACATTAGGAGCTAAATTTAGACAGAGATACACTGATATTCATGTCTAGAAACTGAGGCCATGCTCACATGATTTCTTGCAAAACTATCTTGTGTAGATATATTTGTTGCTGTGGGAACAACAAAAAATGGAGGTATGCAACATTATTGATGAAATGTTTCTTTTACATTACTTTATTCTCATTGCTGTTTTGTATTTTCAGAATAAATATGCTAAAATTATTCCACATGTTGCTGCACATTATATTTTGCTTGTAGGTCGATGTGGTTGGAGAATTAAGATGTCATTACAATGAATGTGGGACCAATTTTTCACCCTTTTTTTTCTCACGAAGACTTAAAAGAATCCAAATAAAACAAATTAGTCCATTTTGAGAACAAAAGACAGGCAGAAATTGAGAGATGAAGTAAGCTATAGCAGACGTATCGTCTCTGAACCACCCATCAATTTTGATTTGGTTCAGTAAACTGCAGTGGAATTCTGGGAACGGCAAATGGGATGCTAGCATATTGCAACTGGCCTCAGATTGCCCACTGATATAACAATGTATATTTCATTGTTGCAAAGTCTCCTGTTCCTAATCTTTTGAACCGCATGTTGAATTAGAAGTGGAAGAATATACCACCTCCTATTCTTCCTTGATTTCTATAATGCTAGGATGAGATATTTTCTAGTCTTATTTTGATAATAGTGACTCAAAGGTACTGTGATAACTCCAGCATGTGAAGCTGACTGTCATGCCATGCTAATCAAGTGATTGCTTTTTGTGTACTATAATGTGTAACCCTGCTCAATATGTAGATTACATTGTTGTGGCTGATTAAATAGTGTTTTAAAATATCCTGGCTTAGTATTTGTATGAACTATCTAAGATTATTTCCAAACTAGCTTGGTGTCATCCCAGCTTATGTTGAAAACTAACTTTATTTTACTACCATTGAGAAAATCTATTGAAAGGTGTCGAATAAATTAGATATTTTTCTAAAAAGTCAATGAGCTTCACGTTTTTGTCACCTTAGGCCTGAAATTGTGAATGGAAGTCAACTGCAATTTAAACTTAGCTCTAGCAGAATATGCTAGTATGCATAGTTTTTGTAAGTTATGCACCAATATAATTTAGCTTATGTTATAATCGAAAGAATACAGGAACTCAGAAAACATGCTTAATACTGTAATTCTTTTATCAAATCAAAGGCATCTGAAACATTAAAAATGATGACTATTCAATATTTGGCATTCCCAATAGTTAAACTATCTTTTGATAATACAGGTGAAACTTGAACAATTGGAATATCGTGCAAAAGTTCATTTATTTCAGTAATGCAATTTAAAAGGTGAAATTAATATATGAGATAGACTCATTACATGCAAAGCAAGATAGTTCAAGTCGTGATTTGTCATAATTGTGATGATTATGGCTTACAGCTCATGAAAACCCCCAATCCACAATCTCAGAAAATTAGAATATTATATGCAATCAATAAAACAAGGATTGTACATAGAACAATATCGGACCTCTGAAAAGTATAAGCATGCATATATATACTCAGCACTTGGTTTGGGCCCCTTTTGCGGCAATTACTGCCTCAATGCTGTGTGGCATGGAAGTTATCAGCCTGTGGCACTGCTGAGGTGTTATGGAAAACCAGGATGCTTCAATGGCGGCCTTCAGCTCTTCTGCATTGTTCGGTCTCATGTCTCATCTTTCTCTTGGCAATACCCCATAGATTCTCTATGGGAATCAGGTCAGGCAAGTTTGCTGGCCAATCAAGCACAGTAATCCCACGGTCATTGAACTAGGTTTTGGTGCTTTTGGCAGTGTGGGCAGATGCCAAGTCCTGCTGGAAAATGAAGTCAGCATCCCCATAAAACTCGTCTGCAGAAGGAAACATGAAGTGTTCCAAAATCTCCAGGTAGATGGCTGTGTTGACCCTGGACTTAATGAAGCACAGTGGACCAACACCAGCAGATGACATGGCTCCCCAAATCAACACAGACCTGTGGAAAATTCACACTGGACTTCAAGCATCTTGCAGTGTGTGCCTCTCTCTTCTTCCTACATACTCTGGTCCTTGGTTTCCAAATGAGTTGCAAAAGTTGCTCTCATCAGAAAAGAGGACTTTGGACCAGAGCAACAGACCAGATCTGTTTTTCTTTAGCTCAGGTAAGACGCTTCTGACATTGTTTGTTGTTCAGGAGCAGCTTGACAAGAGGAATACGACAATTGAAGCCCATGTCCAGGATTCGTCTGTGTGTGGTGGCTCTTGATGCACTGACTCCAGCCTCGGTCCACCACTTGTGAAAGTCCTCAACACTTTTGAATGGCCTTTTCCTGACAATCCTCTGCGGTCATCCCTGCTGCTTGTGCACCTTTTTCTTCCACACTTTTCCCTTCCACACAACTTTCTATTAATGTGCTTTGATACAGCACTTTGGGAACATCCAAATTCTTTTGCAATTACCTTTTGAGGCTTTCCCTCCTTGTGGAGGGTGTCAATGATGGTTTTCTGCACAACTGTCAGGTCAGCAGTCTTTCCCATGATTGTGATTCCTACTGAACCAGACTGAGAGACCATTTAAAGGCTCAGGAACCCTTTGCAGATGTTATGGCTTAATTAGATGATTAGAGTGGGACACTTTGAGCCTAGAATATTGCACCTTTTCACAATATTCTAATTTTCTGAGATTGTGGATTTGGGGTTTTCATGAGCTGTAAGCCATAATCATCACAATTATGACAAATTACAGCTTGAACTATCTTGCTTTGCATGTAATGAGTCTATCTTATATATTAGTTTCACCTTTTAAGTTGCATTACTGAAATAAATGAACTTTTGCACAATATTTTAATTTTTTGAGTTTCATGTATAGATTAGTTACAACTTGAGGGAACAACTCTAAACATGTATTGAATGAAGCAAATATAATTCACTGCCATAAAATATATTCCCATACAATGTATATAAAACCAATCTATAAATGCTTTCATGTATTACACTAAAATATGATTTTGTTTAATTATGGTCATTATGATTTTAAAAAACATAATTTACCTTGTGACTCAATGTGACATTGTATTCAGTCTCTCTTATTTAAATTCTAAGATATTCAGTAAATATCCATTCTTATTATTTATTATGTAACTACATTAAAAGTGTCCTGAAAAGTATTATATTTCAGTGTAGGAAGCAATATATCTTATTATTCAATCAACTTTTACATATTTCAGGTTATGCATAAATACTGTTGATTAATTATTTCAATTGCTGTACTTCTTGTGAAAAATGGTTTTAGCCTGATCTGTTATATAAAGTACCATATTAAAACACTTTGATACAAAGTTGAGAGATATAATGTATTTTTAGTAACTTAGCAGAGAAACAGCAGTTTGCTACCAAGTCTAATTTTGGTTCTTTCTTCTCCAGAGAATAAAAATGTACTCTTATTTTATTGTAACCAAACGTACATTAAGTACTTCCATATTGGTTGATCCTAAAATTATTTTCAGGTGCATACATTTTAATTTATTTATTTAAGAAATGTATAAGGCCAGAAATGTACATGTTTTGAAATATAGGTATACTTTATATTTTTTACCTATAGATTACTTATGCTGACATTTACATAAAATGTATTTCTATATATATTTATATAGAATACACACACACACAAACACACACACATACATATAATCTCCTATCTAACATTGAACTGTGTGCAGCTTTTCTGTCTTTTATATAAAGAGACGGATTTCAATAGTACTTCTACCTGCAAGAGTTGTTTTCACTAAAGTAAAGTAACAAAATGCAGTGCAGATGGCAGCAAATGTATCAGTATTCAACAGAAGATAAGCACACTTAAGAGAATGTAGCATCTGATAATAATTCACACATGACTTTTGACACAATAGGCAAACCCTGTTCTGAGTTAATATAGGAAATGGCATGTCTAGGAGCCCTGCCAGTTTCAAAAGTCCTCTTAGTTAGTATCTCACTTTTTCTATTGAGACATTCAGCTGAGGCTTGAAATGTGGCATTTAAGTTAGATTGAAAATGGCTTTGCGTTGTACAACATTGCCATGAAATCTGTATGTTTCTTATGACTACTCTACTTTTAGTTCATTGCTCTAGGACAGTGATGGTTAACCTTTTTGGCACCGAGTTCCAAAGCTGGAGTGCAGATGCTGGAACGCTGGAACCTGAAAGAGAGCAACTGGTCCATGCGCATGCATGCAATGGAAGCCAGAAGAGCAGCTGGCAACAGCATGCATGCCCACAGAGAGGGCTCTGTGTGCCACCTCGGGCACATGTGCCATAGTTTGTCATCACGGCTTTAGGAGATTTATTTCTAAAAAGAATGGGAGAGAGGTACAACCCTAACATTTAGCCAAACATGACTAATTCCCCTTCACCTCCCATCCCAAGAAGCAGGGTCATCATGGTTAGGGTGCAATACTGCAGGCCACTTCAGCTGACTGTTAACTTCAGTTCAGCGGTTCTAATCTCACCGGCTCAGGGTTGACTCAGCCTTCCATCCTTCTGAGGTGGGTGAAATGAGGACACAGACTGTGGGGGCAATATGCTGACTCTGTAAACCGCTTAGAGAGGGCTGAAAGCCCTATGAAGCGGTATATAAGTCTAACTGCTATTGCTATTGCTATTAGTTAATGTGTGGACAGAAGCTATCAAAAATTCCCATGGCTGTAGGCTATACAATACAATTTTTAAAAGGTAGCATTGTTAACAGTTGATGACAAATCACTTCCATATTGCTGTCAAGAAAACAGTATGGGCATGTAGGGACTGGGAAATGAATTTAATCTGAGGAAATTTTAATCTTTGTTTTTGGAAAACAAAGCTTTTTGTATCTAAGCACTTTACATTGATTAGAAAAAATTAGACTCCTGATTTTATACTGCCAATTGATAGATTAATCAGATTTAGCTGTCTGAGAGCAAGCAGCATGACCTAGATAGAGCTACACATGTTCATTTACATTTTTAAAAAAAGGCTTTTAGCCAATTTGGTAGTAGAATTATCACAAGATAGGCTGACTATTTGAAGTTCTTCGGTATTTTCTTTCCTCTTGTAATTAGGGAGATGGTTAGAATATTTCTAGAGCACAATCTTAATATTTATTTGAAAGTAAATATCTGAAGCTTGTGTCAGCCTTTCCAACTAAATCCATCCATTGTCGAAGCTATCATATCTTTTGGCTTAGTGTGTTGGAATAGCCACCAACCATTGTAGTATATTCATTAAAGCGTTAATGTGTAATGTACATGTGCAGCCATTATATAATATTTAAAATAATCACAAAGATTAGGTTTGGGTATGTCTGCTAATGCTGTACTTTAAAGAACTATTTAAGCAAAGCAAACTACAAAACTCCTTACAGTATGGGGCTCTCCATATACAATGTTTGCACCCCTCGGGATTGTGGAAGGGTGCAATGAACTTTGTCTCCACAGCAGTACAAAAGGAATTGCTAGAGAGACATTTTTGCAGCAATGACCCTTCACATTTGGAAAAGGTTAAGTAGAATTATCACCTTGCTTCACTCCTTTGTTTCTTGCCTTCTCCCTTTTCTGCTGATACTCAGACTTTTTGACATCCTGGTAAGATCTGTCATTTATTTTAAAATGAGCAAGAAGAAAAATTTTAAACTATCCTCTTAGTAAATCAACACCAATAAGGGCTTATTTGCAAATAAATCATTACTTTTCAAATAGGAAGTTTAACTGTACAATGAAGTATTGTTGATTCTTAACATACTGAACTGTACAGCTCTGTGCAAGGCTGCCTTTGAAGATGACTGGGATCTTTAAAGCTGGTACAGAATGTAGCAGGCAAGCTGCTGGGAGTTATTTATATTATTTATAGAATGCCCCAATCAATTTAAAAAGCACAAATAAAACAATAAGAAAATAATAATAATAAAAAAATAAGAGCTAATTAGAACCAAGAGCATGTACTGCTTTTATTGTCTTAGAACATTTTTATTTTCTAAGGGAGGGGAGGAGATCAAATATATCTCTTGGGGAGGCATGTTCCAAATCATGGCGCCTACTAGACAGGAAGCCTGGCATCTCAGCCGTATCCCAGTATTCTTTGTGGGAGGGATGGGATGCTTAACATGTTTATAGCAGACTGACAGATTTAACTTGAGGAAGACAGTGTCTTATGCATCTTGGTATTGCATCATTTATAACTACATAGGTCTTAACAGCACACTAATCTATTACTGGAAGCCTATAAGTGACCACTGCAGCAATCTTAACAATAGGTTCATTCTGAAATGGTGAAGTTATGTATCAGCATTCTGGCTGCCACAATTAGTTACAGGGTTCAAGTCATCTGTAGCACAGTTCCACATAATGTGTATTGTAGTAGTCTAGGTCCAGCAATATACAGGTAGTCCTTGACTTACAACAGTTCACTTAGTGACTGTTCAAAGTTACAACAGCACTGGGAAAAAGTGACTTATGACAATTTTCACACTTATGACCGTTGCAGCATCTCCATGGTCACATGATTTACATTTGGATGCTTGACAACTGACTGATATTTATGATGGTTGTAGTGTCCCGGGGGGGGGGGGGTGTCAGGTGGATTACCTTTTGTGATCTTCTGACGAGCAAAGTCATTGGGAAACCAGATTCACTTAACAGCCGTGTTATTAATTTAACAACAGCAGTCATTCACTTAACAAATATGGTGAGAAAAGTCATAAAATGGATCAAAACTCCTTTAACAAATTTCTCGCTTAACAACATAATTTTTGGGCTCAACTGTGGTTGTAAGAGAAGGACTGTCTGTAGCGATCAAATCTTGAGGGCATTTTGGTCTAAGTAGGTTCATACCTGATTCCACTAGCCATGGCCTCTACCTATTGTTTAAATAGGAGCTACAAGTCCAGGAGGATTCCCAGTTTGCAAAGTAAGTTCTTGGAGGAAGCATGATATTATCCAGAGAAATTACCAATGTGAATGTATTGCCCAGATGCTTATTAATGACCAGGAACTCCATAATCTAATTTTTGGGATTTAATTTAATCTTATTTCATCTCAGGCAGCCTCTATACTGGTTCAGGTTTTCACAGAATTTCTAGCTTGGATTGAGATGGCAATGTTTAGTTGAATGTCGCTGGCATACTGATACCTCACTCCAACAAAAGGGTGACTTCTTGAAGCAGTTTCATAAAGTTGTTAAAAAGCAAAGGACTTGCTATTAATTTGAGTACTGCCCTTCTAGAACTACTAATAGGAATTGGCTACTTAAGCAGGAGTGGTTCCACTCATTATAGAACAATGCCTCAAACTTCCAACTTTACAGATAGTCCAGAAGATACCACATTCAATGATTCTGAATACTGTCAAGAAATCTAGCAGGACCAAGGGGGCACATTCAAGTTGCTACACAGGATTGACAATCATGCAGAGACTGTAGGAACAACTTCCCCCTGCATTCTTTTTTTTTTAAATAGAAAATGTTTTTATTTTTGTTACATAGACAACATAATCACATAACAATAGAAAAAGAAAGGCAAAGAAAAAAAAAGAAAAAAAACACACAAAAAAAGGAAAACAAAGCCCATCATCCCATGCAGTATGTCATTTGATTACAGGTGTTTTAACCTTTATCATTCTTATACATTCATTGTTTCATTTAATAGATTATAATTTTGTATCGTTACTTATTCCCCTGCCTGTAGCAATCCATCCCTACTACGTTTCCCCCCATAAACACACCCCGTATCTCTCTGTTATATATTTAATAGACACCACAATAACCTAGGATTAAAAAGAAAAGAAAAGAAAAAAAGAAAAAGAAAAAAGAACAACCATCATCACATGCAGCATGTCGTTTGGTTACAAGTGTTTTAACATCTACATCTTCAAATAATATTTACCGTCTCAAATGTTTCATCTATATAACTAAAAGCCTCATTTTCATTCTACAATATATATTCAGTTAACATTAGCATTATTTTCCCCAGAGAGTATACTTATATTCATTATTGTCCTTGCATTTCATACCTTCAAACAAAGATCTTATTCCTTCATTTTTCAACAAGACGTTGCTGCATATATGTACCAGTTTTCATTTGTTCCCTTATTAAAATTGCTTATCAGCAGTGAAATATCATTCTAATAAGTTTTTAACATTATACATTATATCACCAGACCTTATATTAATTCTTCATTGTATCATTGTTAGATTATTTCACAGCATAATTATATCATCATTCACTTTCTTCAATTAAAGCATAAGTATATCATTTTTCATTTCCAAGGTTTTTTTTTTCCCCTAGCCACCAATAAAACAAATCCCATATCTTATAAAATTGCTCATTCTCTTGCTCTCTAATTTCAAATGTCAATTTACTCATTTCAGCACAGTCCATTATTTTTCGGATAACTTCTTCCTGTTTTGGTATTGTTTCGTTTTTCCAGTTTTTTGCAAATACAATTCTGGCTGCTGTCCCCTGCATTCTATTAATCTCTGACTTCAAGAAATAATCATTGTAATCAATCAAATCAGACAAAACATGCCTACTGACTTAAAAACATTACCAAATACCCTCTGGGATGTCTGGATCCAATGGATTATAGGGATGGAAAATTCTAGAGACTGTCACCCACAGAGAGGTCCAGGACATCCATAATTTATAGTGCAACTATGAAATGATTTTAGCAAGCCAAAGGAAAGATGTCACTATCTTCCATCTTCAGAAAATGTCTCATCTCCTCTGAAGTAACAAGTAGTATAGCATGTATCTATCTATGTGCATGGCATCACAATTGCTTGCAACCAACCTACAGTGGCCATGGAGGCCATTTATTCATAAGAATTACCGCAGCGCCACGTGTCCCTACACCCATAATACAATGTGTACGCAACCCCCCCCAACCACTCCAGCGCATGCCACGTGGCGACCTCCCACGCCCCATTTTGGGCCTAGTAGGCCTTGTTGAAGCCTCCTGGGACCAAAGAGGGGGTACTGGGGGGCGCACCCCCAGTGCATGCCTACACTGTTACAGGAGTTATGTTGGCCTTGTATGCAGCTTTATTCCTCTCTAGCATTCATTTCCATTGTTCAGTGATGCATTTCCTGCCTCTCTAGGATTTACCTCTATTTGCTCCTGTGGGGCACTTCCTATTCCTATGTATATAGATAGCTTGTATAGAGTTTTGCAGAGACTCGAAAATCAGCTGGCCATTAGCACATGCTTGGTGGAGCTCAGCTGGGGCTTGCGTGCCGGCAGAGAGGCCTACAGGTGGCACCCGTGCCATAGGTTTGCCATCATGGCTCTAGGGCATGGAAACTGAAGTCTTGGATACTCTAACTAGTTTCTATAAGAATACTGCTATACCACCAACAACCTTGCCTTGTTTCTGTAGAACAGTTCCATGCAAAGACACTCATACACAGTTACCTCTGAAGCAGTTTTCATCACTGCTAGAGTCTCATGCATGGCCATGGCAATTCATTCTCTTTGGCCTTGCCATCTCTGCTGCAGTACTTGAAATGGTTATATATTGGTTTCCTGCCACTCTGGACTTTGACTGTCTGACTTCCCTCACCCATATATTTAGGGCCTGTGATCCTGTTTGTTTTAGCCCTGACTGTTACCATCATTATTATACTGGTTTTACCCCCAGAAGGAAACTTTGGACTGGGCTGCGGGTGGACAGCCGATGGCAACAATCTGAACTCACACTTTAAATTTTTAATCAACTGCGCAACTATTTTACTTTCTTTCTTTTCTTTCACCTTTCTCTTCTCTCTTTGTATGGGATATGTATGAGATACGTATGAGATGAATGAATGTCCCACTTTTTATTATTATATTGTTGTAAATTTTTGTGTTTTTTAACTCTTACGTGGGGACTGTTTGGGGGAGTGTATGAGTATGTGTGATTCGGAGGACCTGCCGGGAGATGCGGGGGCCATGGGGGTGGTTGAGGGGACTAGAGACACGGGAGAGGGTCGGGGTATTACGGTCGTAACAGGGAGGGGCAGATACGGCGGGGACTTTAGGGCAGGCCATTATCGGGGAAGGAGGGTTCGCTACATTACAGAGATCCCTCCTTCCGGCCCTATGAGTCCCACTCCGAGACCAGATGGCGCAAGTGATCAGGACCCTGGACTCAGGCTGTTGTCGCTAAATGCCAGGTCTGTGGTACATAAAGCTCCTCTCGTCCGGGACTTAATTTTAGACGAGAGGGCAGACCTGGCATGTATTACTGAAACCTGGCTGGGCCCAGAGGGAGGAGTCCCCCTTGTAGAGCTGTGCCCAGAAGGATTTCAGGTGCTGCACCAGCCGAGAGCCCAGGGAAGGGGTGGGGGTGTGGCCATCGTTATCCGGGAGTCGTTAGTTCCTCGTAGGGTCCCTGCTCCGGAGCTTGTCGGGTGTGAGTCTCTGCTGATAAAGTTGGACCTCAAGGGTCAAGTGGGTTTGCTGTTAACGTACCTGCCTCCCAACAGCGTTGCAGCAGCCCTCCCCTCGCTCCTCGAGTCGGTAGCCGAGCTGGCAATTGAGTTCCCTAGGTTGATGATCCTGGGGGACTTTAATTTGCCGTCGCTCGGTGAAAACTCTGATGGGGCGCAGGAGTTCATGGCTTCCATGACAGCCATGGGCTTGACCCAAGTAATTCGGGGCCCAACCCATTTGGCGGGTCACATGCTCGACCTCGTATTCCTCTCGGAGCAGTGGATTTGTGACCTTGGTCTGAGGGGTAACGACATCATACCCCTGTCGTGGTCAGACCACTGCCTACTGAGGCTCGACTTCCGGAGGCCAAACCCCCACTGTAGGGAGGAGGAACCGACCAGGTGGTTCCGCCCCAGGCGACTTATGGAACCGTTAAGGTTCCAGACGGAGCTTGGGGTTATTCCTGATACTTTCGCCCACAGTCCGGTGGAGACTCTGGTTGCTGCTTGGCACTCGGCAGCATCGGAGGCCCTCGACCGGATTGCGCCACTACGGCCCCTCCGAGGCGGCGGATCCCGGAGACCTCCTTGGTTCACCGAGGAACTCCGGGAGATGAAGCGCCGGAGGAGATGCCTAGAGCACCGATGGAGGTCCGATAAGTCCGAATCGAACCGAGCAATGGTAACCACCTGCACCAAGGAATACACCAGGGCTCTTAGGGCAGCGAAAAGATCTCACATAGCCACCTTGGTTGCGTCCGCTGAGTCCCGCCCAGCCGCCCTGTTTAGGATAACCCGCTCCCTATTAAATAAAAGGGAAGCGGGGGAACCCTTGCAGGGCAGAGCTGAGGATTATGCCCAATTCTTAGCGGACAAAATTGCTCGGTTTCGGTCGGACTTGGACTCCATCCCCGCAGTTCCAGCCGAGGCACAAGAGGATCAAGTAGAACATCTCTGGGTTGAGTTTCAGGATGTTACCCCCGGGGATGTGGACAAGGCCATGAGGGCTGTAAGTGCCTCCACCTGCGTACTGGACCCGTGTCCCTCATGGCTGGTTGCTAACAGCAGTGAGGTGACACGAGGCTGGATCCAGGCGGTTGTTACCGCCTCTCTTCGGGAGGGGAACTTCCCCGCCGCACTGAAAGCGGCGGTGGTGAGACCCCTCCTAAAGAAGCCATCTCTGGATCCAGCTGTTCTTAATAACTATCGCCCAGTCTCCAACCTTCCCTTCCTTGGGAAGGTTGTTGAGAAGGTGGTGGCCTTCCAGCTCCAACGGTCCTTGGAGGAAGCAAACTATCTCGACCCCTTCCAGTCAGGCTTCAGACCCGGTTACAGCACAGAAACCGCTTTGGTCGCATTGACCGATGATCTCTGGAGAGCCAGAGATGGAGGACATTCCTCCATCCTGGTCCTCCTTGACCTCTCAGCGGCTTTCGATACCATCGACCATGGTATCCTTCTGCGACGACTGCGGGAGGTGGGAATGGGAGGCACCGTGTTGCGGTGGTTCTCCTCCTACCTCTCGGACAGGTCGCAGTCGGTGTTGGTGGGGGGGCAGAGATCGTCCCCTAGGCCCCTAACATATGGGGTGCCTCAGGGCTCGGTCTTATCCCCCCTACTATTCAACATCTACATGAAACCGCTGGGAGAGATCATCCGTAGGCACGGGATCAGATACCATCAATATGCGGACGATACCCAGTTGTATCTGTCCGCCCCGTGCCAACTCAATGAAGCGGCAGACGTGATGAACCGAGGCCTTGAAGCCGTTATGGACTGGATGAGGGTTAACAAGCTTGTGCTCAACCCAGAAAAGACCGAGTGGCTGTTGTGTTTTCCTCCCAAAGATTCGACAAACATTCCATCACTCAGGCTGGGGGGTCAAATTTTACACCCCTCAGAGAGGGTTCGCAACTTGGGAGTCCTCCTGGATCCACAGCTATCGTTTGACCACCACCTGACGGCTATGACCAGGGGGGCATTCGCCCAGGTTCGCCTGGTGCGCCAGTTGCGACCCTACCTGAATCGGGAGGCACTCACAACAGTCACTCGGGCCCTTGTGACCTCTAGGCTGGAATACTGCAATGTGCTCTACATGGGGCTGCCCTTGAGGAGCATCCGGCGACTTCAGCTAGTACAGAACGCGGCCGCGCGAGTGATTGTGGGTGCACCTCGGTTCACCCACATAACACCTATCCTCCGCGAGCTGCGTTGGCTACCTGTCGATCTCCGGATGCGCTTCAAGGTGCTATTAGTCACCCATAAAGCCCTGCATGGTAGTGGATCTGGATACTTGAGAGACCGCCTTCTGCCAATTACCTCCCTGCGACCAATTAGATCTCACAGGTTGGGCCTCCTCCGTATTCCATCGGCCAGCCAGTGCCGGCTGGCAACCACAAGGAGGAGGGCCTTCTCAGTAGTAGCCCCGACCCTTTGGAACGAACTCCCCGTGGAGATTCGTACCCTCGCCACCGTCCAGGCCTTCCGCACAGCCCTTAAGAACTGGCTAGCCCGTCAGGCCTGGGGACAAGGATAGCCGCCCCTCCCGAATGATGAATGTATGTTGCTTATTACTTTTATTATATGTGTCTTCGTCATTGTTTTGTATTCCCCCTCCCTGATTTTATGTGAGCCGCCCTGAGTCCCCTCAGGGAAAAGGGCGGCCTACAAATATTAATAAAATCTCTAAAAAATATATATATATATATATATATATTCACTTGGGCTACCCTCCAGTTATGCATGTTCATCTACTACCAAATCATTGATGCGGTCTTATTGTTCACAGACATGGCTTTATTAACAGAAACCTGAAACAACCTGGGGGCTGTTAAAGCACCCAGCCCCGTCTTAATTGTGACTGTTGTGGATTTTAAAATTGTTTGTATTGTCTTATTTATTCCTTCCCCTGTTTATTGTGAGCCACCCGGAGTCCTTCGGGAGTGGGCGGCATACAAAACCAATAAACCTAAACCATAAACCTAAAACCAAAGTGCCTAACAAACTGGCCACCTATACCCAGGGTTGTGTTAAATGGCCTAGAAATAGGGTCTATAACTATGGGTGTCCAACCTTTTGACTTGCCTAGGCCACCGAGTGAATATGAATTATCTTGGGCCACATATAAAATATATGATATAGTTAATGTATATCAACAACAAGCTTCCTTTATTTTGTATGATCTTATGGGGCTGCATGCAGTTCATAGGCTGCAGGTTGGACATACCTGGACATACCAATAATGGAGGTCCACTATCTCTTGCAATACCTATTCAATAGTTCTCCCACTTTGCTTCCCTTGCCCATCATGGTGCTAAATTGGGCCCTCGTTGTATTTTTTCCAGAAGCCAACAGTGGTTCCAACCATCACATACCGTACTTCACCAGTCTTTGCCAACATATGCAAGGCATTTCTGTGGACCATGCCTGGTCAGATTCATTTAACTACTCACTCAACATCTTTCAATAGGCCAATTATTGCCACAACTTACATTACAGTCCTCCATTGAAAAATCCAATCCACTCTCCTTCCCTTCCTCCAGATCTTCCAGATAATAGTATTCATTTGCCTGCCAGATTCTCCTGATCCCCTGCAGATCTCTCATTCAATCCTCTCATAGTTTCATCAAGAAAATATGCTCAGTCTGGTTTGATAGTCTTCAGCTTGTTTCATCTTCTCTAGCGGACTCAAAACCTCTGGCACACTTAAATTGGGCATAATTGAGCAGTGCCATCTCTAGAAACATCTATGCTCTCTTGCTACATCGAGTTGGCAAATGCTTCCTCCTGTGCCTTCTTCAAAATGGTTCCACTCATCCTTTCAGAACATCTTGAAAAACCATTTTCAAAGCCCTATGCACTGATCTTTGAAACATCTTATCCTGACCTCCTATTGATGGCATTTTGCAATGACGTGAAAACTATTTGATGCAGGCAAACCTTTAAAGACTAATTCTGCCACTGTTTCTTCTTGAATGTCTTTTATATATTGGAGGGATATTATTTTATTCTGTTGGGGGGTTGTAATGTTTTATTGTTAAATTTTTGCATATTAGTAATATGGGCAATTAAAAATACTGTTAATATATAAATCATACAATCATTATATGATCTAAATATAGTTAATTACTTAATAGAGTTCTTCTTAGCAATAAAGTTAATTTCTCGTTTTAAGAATCTGGCCAAAACATGATCCATTCTGTTCTCATAGCCTTTCTAAGACAAAACTGAATTTAATCTCTTGTATAATACTTCTAGCTTCAGTTTTGAGTCACTAATACAATACTTCTCACAGTCCATTATAACAACTGTTAGAAAACACAATTTAGCGATAAACAGTATATGTGTGACATGGCCACACCTTAGTTGTGACCACTGGCTTGATTCTTCTTGAATATTGGTGCTGCATAACTCCAGAAAATCACAACATGGCAACAAAGCATGCAAAATCACTTTACTGCCGTCTAGTTGTCATCCTGATTGTTGCAGTATAACAATATATGCAGCTCTAGAGTCTTTTGAAGTTTTAGATTTATTCATGTTAATGTTGATTTAACGATATAGTGTACTTCATCAGTAAATACTAAAAAGTTAAATTGCAACTCATTTCAGATATATGGTAATTGTACAGAATTTCGCCAGCATAGATTTTGTTCCAACTTGAAGAAAGATAAAAATGTTTTCTAGCTTTTCCGACGTTCACGCAATTACAATTCGTAGCATAGTACACGGAATTCTGGGAATTGTAGTTTCGATATATTAAGATTCCAGGCTTTTACCGGTTTTGGTTGTAATATGGTTTTGAAATAAAAGCTTCTGTTCCTGTTCAACTTCAACAAGTAACCCACGCAACTAATCACAGAAACAATGTTCCCAATTTCAGATTACTTCACTGTTTCCTCTAATCTTGTAAGCGAAGAGCAAAATGGCGGCAAAGGGATGCGAGAACTTTCGACGCGAATCGTCGCGCAACTTTGGTTCAAGCGCCCGCCTTTCATTGAGGTCTGTCGCTTGTAAGAACTGTGAGGAAGGAGCACTTCCTGTTTCGCGATTTTCTCTCCAGGAAAAATGGTGCAGGGGGGGCAGTTCAGAATTATTCCTGGAGTTAATAAATAACACTTTCGCTTCATTTTGTAAGTACTTTAAAAGAACAGCTTTTTTGTTCTTTTTACTGTGCCGATTATTGTGCCATTTCAGAGCAGTCCGGTTTATTTTCTCAGGCTTTATATAAACCTGCAACTTAATTTCTGTGCAGTTTTTCTTTCTGGGACAACATTCTGCTGTTTTTACTTTTTTCTTTAAAAATGTTATTGAGCTACATTTTGCAAGTAATGGCTTTCAGTTTGTGAGTTGATTGTTATTGCTGCATGCGTAATTTTAAACACAGAAGAACAGAAATGTCTGAAAGCTGCTTAAATGATCGTCCAGAGTAAAATGATTTGAGCGTGGCTGGTTCTTAAATTGGGTTCTGGATACAGTGGTCTAAAATATACTTAAGGCAAAATAAGGAAACCTGGAATTCTTCTCACTTCGTTAATAGAAGGGTGTATGAATTAGGATTTATTTCATTTATATGCCGCCCTTTTCCCCGAAGGGGACTCAAAATCCCTTATGTTATCCTGGAGTCCATGAAAGAAGTTAAATCATGATTTATTTATTCTATTTGCATGGCTTCCCATCTCATCTAAGTGACTCTGTGGCTCACAACAGGAAAAACAATCCAATAAAACAAATTAAAAATCAATATACATATATATGTAAAAGCAAAAAATGTTACAAATGTAAACATGTTTAACTTATATGATTACCCAGGCCATTTAAAAGCTTAATGCTTCTGCTATTTTTTCTCAGATTGCTATTATTTTTTTTGTAATATTTTGTACTGCTTGCTATGTTTCTAATTGTAATTCTAAAGCCCCGTTAGAGCTTCTATTTACTTTTAGTTTACAATCCTGCAGGTTTTGTTTGGGTAGTTTTCATAGAATGGCTCATATCAATCTATGGAAAAGCTGAGCTCAGTTGGATGGTATTACATTGCGACATAAAACTGTCAGTTTTGAGAAAATTAGGATTAACTTCAGGAGTCATAGTCAAAAATATGTCAACCTTTCTTAGAATACACTGGGATGCTTCTAAGGCACTCCAGACACAGTTAGACAGAATTTTAAAGGTTGTTGCTACAATAATATAGTGGTTGACATATTGAGGTTTCTGCCAGATAATAATTGGATTTGCACACTGTCCTAACCTGCCCAAGTTTTTGGAGCAAATGGGCAGATTTTGAAATCTGTGTATATTAAGGGTCCTCTTATAAATAATTGGGATGGGCATGATCAGACCAATCAGCCATCTATCAGGAAACAGCCTGATATGGCAACTTCCCATTATTCCTGTAGTTCAGTGTTTCTTAACCTCAGCTACTTTTAAGATGTGTACATTTCAACTTCCAGAATTCCTCAGACAGCCATACTCTTAAAATGTTTTCTATTTAGCTTTACCTTGTCTTTTTTTAAAAAGGCAGGCCCACTGAGGAAGTAGATAAACACACTTCCAAATAAAGCCCTGGATTGCAGTTGACTGTTCTTCATTTTTAAAAAATGTAAAAATTAAAAAATTGGGGGTCTATGTGTGACCCTAAACACCCTTAGAATACATGTTTGAAGTGGATGCTTTGTTTTGCAGCACAATTGTTTTACATTTTTTATATATTAAAGTATATTATATTCACCTAACAATTAACTAGGCTTGTACAACATTCTGTTATAGAACTAAACTACATGATTTTTGTAATTTGCAAACCTAGTCACTTTCTTTTGCTTCAGGATGTTTAAAACTTAACTTAAACTAAAGAAATAATCTTAAAACATGCCAGCTTAAAATGATAAACTGTAATCAACGACATCTTTATATTTTAGATTTGTCCTAGTCTTTACAACAGATGTCAATGGTCATGAAATATTAAATAAGACAGTCGCCTGGGTCTTTTGCAATATGCCCTTCACACAAACATGCGCATGGGCGCGCACACATCCTGCAGTTCAAAAAACATCTAAGCCAGGTGTTGTACCCATTAATGGTAGAAGTTCTAGTCTCCAAAGATATGGCTACAAATGTCACATTTTGGTGGCATCTTTTCTATAGAAACATGGAACTGTTCCATTATGAAAAATCTTAGGCAAGCCTGTATTTTTTTCTCCACTAATGCCTCATTATAATCACCTTTATAAAAATAATTAGCCATATTTTACAAATGCATATTGATAGAATTCCAAAGTGATGTCTTCAAAGTTGGCTACTCACATTTTTTTTCTTTCTCAGGATGGATGCCAGAGACAAGCAGGTTCTGCGCTTCTTGCGCCTGGAGCTGTGTGCAGACCTGCTGGTTGAGGGTCTTATTATTCAATATCTTTATCAAGAAGAAATTCTAACAGACAATCATGTGCAAGAAATAAGGGCCCAAGTTACTAATCAACGGAAAACTTTGGTACTTCTTGACATCCTTCCAACAAGAGGGCCTAAGGCATTTGAAACATTTCTAGAATCCTTACAAGAGTTTCCATGGGTGAGAGAAAAACTTGAATCAAAGCGCAATGAAGTTATGCTAATGACTTCTGTAGGTAAGATTTGTTTACATAATTAATAGTCTTACTATTATAAAATGTACAATGTAGTTCTTACTATCAAAAAACATACCAACATGTTTTTTGTAGTTCTAACATACATTAGAATTACCATATTTTTCGCTCTATAAGATGCTCCAGGCCATAAGATGCACTTAACTTTTGAGGAGGAAAACAAAAAAACAAAAAATGGTTTTGTTTCAGCCACGGTTTTGTCTAAACCTTTTAAGACTTATCTTCAGTTGCTTCTTGTAACATGCTGTTATACAGAATAACAGAACTGGAAGGGCCCTTGGAGATCTTCTAGTCCAACCCGCTGCTCAGGCAGGAAACCCTGCATCAGCGATGGCGAACCTTTTATGGCTCACGTGCCATGGGGGGGAGTGCAGGGGGGTTGTGCTTGGGCATACCGCACTCATAATGCAATGTGTGACCCCCCCAGTGGCGCATGTGTGCATGAGAGGCGCTTCCTCTCATTTTTCCATGTTTTTTTTCGCCCTCCCCAAACTCCAGAGGCTTTATAGGAGCCTGGGGAGGGGAAAAACAGTCTCCCCTGTCCCCCCAGAGGCTTTGGGGACTCTCAGGAGGCTTCCCTGAAGCCTCCGAAGGGCAAAAAACCAACCCTCCGAGCAAACCGGAAGTCACTTCTGGTTTGCTCGGAGGGTTGGTTTAAGCCCTCCGGAGGCTTCAGGGACCTTTAGGAAGCTTCCCTGAAGCCTCCAGAGGACTAAAAAGGACCCTACGAGCAAACCAGAAGTCACTTCCAGATTGCTCGTAGGGTGGTTTTTAGTCGTCCAGAGGCTTCAGGGAAGCCTCCTGAAGGTCCCTGAAGCTTCCAGAGGGCTTAAACCGACCCTCCGAGCAAACCGGAAGTCCATTCCCAAACTTCAAGTTTGCCCATAGGGCCATTTTTTTTGCACTCCGGAGGCTTCAGGGAAGCTCCTGAAGCCTCCGGAAGGCCTCCGGCAGGGGGGGCAGGGAGGCTCTTTTCATTCTCCTCAGGCTCCCATAAAGCCTCTGGAGCCTGGGAAGGGCAAAAAATGGTTTTAAAAAAGGCTGAACAGCGCCTCATGTGCCCTGACAAATGGCTCCACGTGCCACAGGTTCACCATCCCGGCCCTATATCATTTCAGCCAAAAGCTCTTGAAGCTACGGAAGAAATTTCTTATAGGTGAGGCTGTTCCCACAATGGATTTTTTCTCCTGGGACCTGGATCTATTCTGTTGCTGCTGCCACCTATCATTGTCATTGCCGCCACTTGCCTCCTGGAATACTACTGATCAGCTGTTCCAGATGGCGGGGATCGCCGCTGCCGGTTGCCGCCACCGCTGTTCGCCGCACATGAACAATGAATATGAAGCTTCTTTCCTGCTTTGGATGCAAATAGTTTGAATATTTTTAATATGTACTCATTTGATCCATATTATGGTCATTTATTTAATTTCTGCTTTTCAAATCTTCAAATCTTGAATGTACATAGTTTGAGTGAAGAATTCCAGGAGCCATGAATCTAGTTTACTTACATGTCGTTTAGCAAAACAGGTCACCAATTTGAAATTCTTTTGAATGAACTGCTATTTGCATCTTATCTGTAGAGTTGTGGTGATTTAAAATGAGTTGGTGAGACTTGGTATCTGTCTTCGTTGACATTTTACAGGTCCTTGATGGTGAACACCTCAAGTGGTGCCAAGTTCACACTAGTCTTCTGATGAGCGAAAAGCATAGCAGGTTAGGAGATTCTGGATTCTGGAGATTAGGAGATTCTGGATCAGTAGAGACAGGAGTCAGAGGCTTTGAATTAATAATAACTGTGACTTTAGCCAACTAGGTAGTCAAAACATCATAACTGGACTTCCTGGGGGCGTGGCCTGTTGCCGAGGAGGGCTCCACCGAGCTCCTCAGAGATCTGGTCTGTATATCTAAATAAGATCATAGATAGCACCCCTTTTTGGCTAAGAAAGGGGCAGGGAGTAGCTCTGTAGGCTAGGGTCTATTCGTAAGCCACAGCCTTTTTCTTTTTTTGGCTGTGGATAGAGATTAGATCCAGCCGGAGCGGAGCTTTTATCTCCAGCCAGTTCTTCTCAGCTGCCTTTTTTTTTTGGCAGCCCCAGACAGGCTAGCCCCCCCCAGGACAAAACAAAGTTTTTTTTCAAGCTAGAATTGATATGGGCGGGTCCCACCCCTGTGAGATTTATGTTTCTATTACTATCTTAAATACCAGCACCATTTGTCTTAGAGACTTCTTTGTCTAAATGGATTTCAAAATGGCGATTTCTCTCCGTGGGTGATTGATAGTGGATATACTTAGCCGGTTTTACCTTCCTGCAGACCGCTCCTTAACAAAATAAACTCTTCTTCTTTGGAAACAGAGGGGAGCAAAGCGCTGCTTACTTGTTTATTTATTATGGCACCCAGGTCAAAGAAGCGCCTTGCTACAAATGTGTCTAAAGAATTTTTACTGGAACCACAGCCTTTGTCTCCTACGCCCTCTACTGGAGAACTTTTAACACAGGAATATTTCTTTAAAATGTTTAATGATTTTAAACAAGAAATTAAGGAATTTGTATTGGAACTATATGATGATTTAAAGTCTAAAGTTAATCAAATGAAGGCGAATACGTTTGCAGCCGTGTCTGCCCTGTCAGATTATTCTGCTGAAATAGAGAACAAATTGGAAAGTTTGGAGAAGGCTAATTTTAATTTGACTACCAATACTCAAATTTTACAACAAAAAATTAGAGACACTGAACAACAGCTTATGATGATAAATTTTAATAGGAAGGCATTTGCAATAAGAGTCAGAGGATTCCGTGAAAAGGAGCAAGAGAATCTGAAACAGACCTTTGCTGAAGCCTTCAGCCATGCGGTGGGAAGCCCGGGACTTAATTTTGATTGGCAGATTCGGAAAATCTATCGCCAGAACTCATTGATAGCGGAACAGCGACAGCTCCCGAGGGACATAATTATACATTTCTCTACAAAAGAATCTAGAAACGCGATTGTGCAAAAGTTTCATAACAACAGTCTCCGAGTTGATGACCAGGACCTGATTGTCTTCAAAGATATACCTTTCCAGATGTTGAAAGCAAGAAGGGACTACACCTTTTTAACTAAAGAGCTTAGGAGTCAACAGATTCGATACAGATGGGAGGCCCCTGCCGGCATCACGGTTACATTTAAGAACCAAAGATTTCGTCTTAACTCTGTTTCGGAGGCTCAAGATTTCTACTGTAGGACTTTGAAGGCGGGACTTCCTGACTCACTTGGAAGAGAGGAGAGACAAGCGGAAGGAGAAGGCAAACGGCAGGCCATGTGGCTGCAAGATGGAGGGGGTAGCCTTTCCTCCCTCGGAGAAGCAGAAAAACGGAGATCGAGAATTTAGACATTTCAAAATATTCGCCAAAGTTAAGGACTGAATGGGGGTTTGAGACCTCTCTCCGGTAGAAAAAGCGGACTAATTCTTATCAGAAGGGAAAGCTGGGTGAAACTACTTTGAGCTAGATTTTAAATTAACGTTAGCATAAATTTGATAGTGGTAAACATTACACAAGCAAGGGATGAGGGTAAAATATATGTGGAATGATTTACGTTGTTTAAAGCTTATTAGAACAGAAAGCCGGTTGGGATTATCTTAAGATAGGTGTAAAAAGAATGCGGAATGATTTATGTTGTTTAAACTTTGTTAGAAGGGACTATTTTAAAACAGAAGGTTAACTGACTCTTGCTGAAAGTATTATTTGAATATGTGGAATGATCCATGCTATTTAACTTTTATTAGAAGGGAAAGTTGGTTGAAATTGCTTTGAGTTACATCTCAAACAAATGTTAGCATAAATTTGATAGTGGTAAATATCAGACAAGTAAGGGATGAGGGTAAAATGCATGTGGAATGAACTACGTTATTTAAATCCTATTAGAAGAGAAAGTCGGTTGGAATTATCTTAAGATAGAAGTTGATTTCTGTGTAAAGTAATATTTGATCTACGCTGCTTAACTTTACTAAGAAGGGGAAGCTTGGCTAGATTATTTTGAATTACTGTTTGAAAAGGAGGTTAAGAAAGATCATTTACGCTGTTTAAATTTTACTAGAAGGGAAAGCTTGATTACTCTTCTGCAAAGTAATTTGAATATGTGGCATGAACCACGTTGCTTAAATTTTATCGGAAGGGACCATAAGGTTTAGGAAGAGGAACGGGAGAGTCTACAGAAGGTTGGGGTAAATAGCAAAGAAGTAAGAGACGAGAATAAAATATAGATAGAATGATTTATACTATTTAAGCATAGATAAAGATGGGGGGCTGAGATCAACACAAAGAGTGGTTTCTTTTTTTTTCTTTTTTTCTTTTCTCTTTTCTTTTCTCTCTTCTTTTTTTTCTGTTTTTCTTTTTTTTGACATATTACTTTTATTTTTTTAATCCATATGTATACAAGATATTTTAGACAGAAGGTAGTGCCAGGTGTGGGCCCTGGGAAGTCGGGAGGATTAGGGATGGGGATTTGTGGGGGGGGGGGGGTGGGGGGTGTTAACATAGTCTTAATAAGAACAAGAATGTATTTATATACGGTGGTTCTTTTTTTCTTTTATTTTTTTTTTCCTTGGTTCATTTTACTTTTATCAGATCAAACAACACTCGAATAAAGGCATACACCAAGGAGGGAGGTAGAGGGAAAGAAGAGGGAGGAGTAAGGAAGGAGTAAGGGGAATGTAAGGAGGGTGTGTGGGGAGTAAGGGGAGAAGGAAGGCTTGAGGGGAAAGGGAAGTAGGAGGGGAGTGTTAGAGGGAGAAAGGAAAGTTGGAGGGGGTAGATGGGGTGTATGGAGGATGGAAGGGTTAGGTGGGGTTGTGAATGATGAGTTGTGTTTCCTTTTTTTGTTCGTTTTATCTCCTTTTTTTTTCTTTTCTTATAGTAAATACCCTGTATATAAGTGATTGCAAATGGAATGTGAAAAATGAATAAAATATATTAAAAAAAAAAACATCATAACTGAGCTGAGTTCAGGATGCAGTGGGCAACACTTTGAGATTCCACCCATCAGTCCTATAGTTGTAATGATGTTGACCATGAAATGTTAGTGGTGGTGTTTCTTCTGCTATTATTGCGATATACAAGTAAAATGATTAATACAGTGTTTTTTAAAACAATATTTTTATTAGAATTTTACAACACAATAAAAGTATAAACGTGAAAAGAAAAAGGATAGGAAATAAGAAAAAAGTAAGAAATCAAATAAAAAAGAAAGGAAGCATAGAATTTTGACTTCCGCTGTTCTTTCTATCCAGTAATTGCCATCTATTTCCCTACTCTATTAATCCTTTTAATCTCCATATTCCTCAGTCATCAGTTCTATCTTTTCTTCTTTCAGTTCCATCATGTCTTCTTTCAACAAAAAGTCCATGTAAGGCTTCTAGTCTTTTAAAATAGTTTTCCCCGTGACCAAATTAGTCACTTTTGCCATTTTTTTGCACTTATAAAATTAAGTCAATTTGTCTGTGATTATTTCATTATTTATTTATGATCATTTCATTTATTACTCTTCATCTCTGTGTGTCGAATATTCTTGCTGCTGTTATCATATAGTTTCCCATATTTCTTTTTAATTCAACACTCAGAAAATCCAATAATAATTCTGATTTGATTGTAATATTAATTTGCAGTATCTTTTTTTATCATGACGTGAATTTGCACCCAAAATTTCTTTGCTTTTTCACATGTCCACCTTGCATGCTAAAAAATCCCCTTTTCCTTTTCATATTTCCAACACTGATTTGATACTCCTTTATAAATTTATGACTGTTTAGTCAGTGTCAGGTACCATTGGTATATCATTTATATTAAATAATGTTAACACCTTTCCCACATTTTCTCCAATATATTCATATTGTCAACCAAAGTTTATAGGCTGTAAAATTTTAATATAGTGCTGACTAGATATACTAACTGAATTTGGTCCACTCTTGTGTGGTTTGGCATTATTGCTGGCGTTCAATCTTGATGATTTTTGTACATGGTTGGGAGATAACAGCATTCCTTGATTTCTTTTTTTGGGCGATGCAGATTCTGCATATCCATTCTCAAATATATTGTACCATGAATTATCTTATACTGGAACTACATTTAGGAACTCCTTACTTTTTATTCTCTTGATCAGTGTCCTATGCATGCTGTAGGGCAGTGGTTCCCAATCTTTTTTATACCAGGGACCAGTTTCTGGGGAAACAATTTTTCCACAGACTGGTGGTGTTTGTGTGTGTGTGTGATTTGGTGTACTACCTTGACTCCATGCATGCACAACTGAAGCTTCCCTGGTTTGCACGGCCTGGTTCCTAATGGGCTGTGGACCAGTACCAGTCTGCATTCCAAGGTTCCAGGCCTCCTACTGTAGGACAGAAGGTATAACTTGAATCTATAGAGATTTCAAGGGGTCTGATCTTGGATGGGGAAAAAATATTCATTAAGCTTAAGCTGATTTACTGTATTTTTCGGAGTGTAAGAGAACCGGTGTATAAGACACACCAAGATTTTCAAGAGGTAAATGTTTTAAAAAAGGTTTCTCATTCTGCAGACCTGCCAAAGCCTATGCACGCCTAAGTTTTTGTGAAAAACAGGGCATGCAGAGAGTTTAAGAGGCCTGCAAAGTGCTCCTGGGGCTGAGGGACAAAAAGCCAATTTTTCGTGAAAATGGGCCTGTTTTTTGCCCAAAAGGGGCATGCATAGCCTTTAGGAGGCTTCTAGAGTGCTCCTGGGGAAGGCGGGGGGGGGGAAAGAAATGAGCCCATTTACGCTTGTTTTTGTCCTCCCTAGCCCCCAGGAGCACTTTGCAGGCCTCTGAAACCCTCTGCACATCCATTTTTGCGAAGGGGGTGGGGTTTTGGGAGGCCAAAAATGCTGTATTCGGTGTATAAGATGCACCCAGATTTTCACCCTCTTTTTGAAGGAAAAAAGGTGTGTCTTACAATCCTAAAAAGATGATAGCTTGTCTTCTTATTGATTTCATGGCTTAATAAAAAAAACCTCACATATCCTGGTGCATATGCTCTCAGTGTACATAAAAGAAAAGATGCATTTGTCATGTATCATAAAGTACAACACTTAATGATAGTCATAGGGTACAAATAAGCAATCAAATCATACTAGGAAACAATGTAAATCATAAGGATATAAGCAACAATTTTAGACATACAGTCATAAGTGGGAGGAGATGGGTGATAGGAACAATGAGAAGATTAATAGTAATAGTAATACAGACTTAGCAAATAGTTTGACAGTGTTGAGGGAATTATTTATTTAACAGAGTGATGGTGTTCGGAAAAAACTATTCCTGTGTTTAGTTGTTCTGGTGTACTCTGCAGATTCCATAAATTTAAAAACTTTTATGTATTTGGTAATTAATTTTATACAGTGTAGGGGGAAATCTGGCTTTGTAAGCCATGCTGTCTATGTGTACGCACGTTGTTCTTCATGTTCTGATCTTGAAGTGTGGTTAATACTGCTCAGCGGAAAATATAATGCCACTATTGTAGTTAGATTCACTTCTTGATGCATTCAATCCTGTTGCTTACGTATACATAACAGTTTTCTCGTTGGTTGGTTGCAGTTATATACCAATACAATTTAGTGATCAGTGTAAATCTTTACTATGTTATATTGAATGTATGTATCACCCCATATTAGCTATATTCTGTCTTGAGCATTGCAAATCCAATTTGGAATAGTATTTTCAGACGGATTCGCCCATTTTACTTTATTGAGAATCAGGCTTACATGGTATATTCCTTATGTATCAATACTTTTCAGATAAGTCACTGCTGAAGCATCTGAAAAGATACCAAATTAGTTTGTGTGCAATGTAGTGGGAGAAATGAAAGCATGAGCATAGCAAATGAAACCTAGAGCTGTTCAGAAACTTACAGAAAGTTTCCACATTTTCCTCAGTTCTTCAAAGCATTGATGATAGACTGTTATCAAAGGCATAACCTTCATTCTGTGTTCAGTTATGGTGTTACATGTATCAAATGAGCCGAGGTGGCGCAGTGGCTAAATGCAGCACTGCAGGCTACTTCAGCTGACTGCAGTTCTGCAGTTCGGCTGTTCAAATCTCACCGGCTCAGGGTTGACTCAGCCTCACATTCTTCCGAGGTGGGTAAAATGAGGACCCGGATTGTTGTTTGGCGCAATATGCTGACTGTAAACCGCTTAGAGAGGGCTGAAAGCCCTCTCTAGTGGTATGTAAGTCTTAACTGCTATTGCTATTGCTATAAATAGTCAACACTATTTACAATCTGTACGAGCTGAAGCTCCTGAATGGCCCACAAGGGCAGCCACATGTAGTATGCATTGCAGTAGTCCAAATGGAAGGTTGCAAGAGTATGAGTAAGAATGAGCAGAGCCTTCCTATCCATACATGGATGCAATTGGTGCACAGCTCAAAAGTGTGCAAAGGCCGTCTTCACCACACTTACAACTTGCTCTACCAGCAGGAGACATAAGTCCAAAAGGCTTCCCAGATTGCACGCTAAGTCCGCCTGAGGCAATGTCACCCTATCCAGTATAAGAAGTGGAAAAACTTGGTACCAAAAGGCCCAAACACCCAGTCACGTAGTCTTGCTTGGTTTGAGCCTAAGTCCTTACACTGCATCTAGGCCTCTTAAGTCTACAGCCTTTGAGGTAGGGTGTCCATGGCATCACTCAGGCAGCCCTGGGTAAAAATATAAAACTGGATAACATTAACATATGGATGATACCTCACCCCAAAGGTCAGATGAGTCACTTACATCTGTAACTTGCCCTGGGTGTTTGCAAATGGTTAGGAAATGCCAGCATTCTTTGACTTTGTTGTTTAGTGAGACAGATTCTGCACGCCCATTCACAAATGCATTTTTCATGAAAGTTACGAAATTATCCATCTCTGGCTTCTTCTCTACAGTGTAGTGAAGAAAGCTGGAAGACAGAGCATTCTTCCTGTTGTAAGGAATTAGCATATGGGAGAATGAACTGGAAGTGAAGCCTCCTGCTGTCAGAATAATATTTGAAGAACAACTTATCCATTGTTCATCCATTATGTTTAACAATTGTTAGTTGCACAATGGCCTTTTTCATGTCACAAGAGGCCCATGCTTATGCAGCTTCTGCTTCAGGAAGACCTTGGCAGCTTCTGCGCTTCTTATAGACACATTTGATTATGGGCATTGCTCTGCATAGATAGTCCTCGATTACAACATTGGAAGTTATGTTGGTACTGAGTGAATGGTATATATCCGCAGTCCCTGAAGTGACAGGTTTTGTACCTTAGATCAGAATTCAGATGCTCGGCAGCCCATTTACACTTATGACCAAAAGGGCACTTCAGCTCCTCCCACCTTTCTATCTCACATCATCTCTGGCCTTTTTTTTTGCCCCCTATACTCTGTTGCCCCACATTGCACCAATCTCTTTCCCACCTTTCTTTCTGATCTTCTTTTTCCTGCTGCTGCTTGAGGCATGCCAAGACTGGCCCTTCACAAGACAGCTGAAGAGACGTGCACAAGAGTTTCTTCCTGAAGATGTACACAACAATTTCCCCATGAGACTGGGGAAGAAGGCCTCACATGGCCAACAGCCGCCTTGCAAATGTCCAGGCTGCGCATGCCTCATCAGCAGTGGCAGCAAGAAACTCAGGCAGGGGCAGAAGTGCAGGGCAGCAGTGGCCTTGGAGTGTAGAGTGGCTGGGGCTTTGCGATTCTTTGCTGGGTTGAGTTTCGGGCTTCCTGGGACAGTTTTAGTTTTACATGTGGTTGGAACTTCCTGGGGCAGCTGGGGCTTTGCACTGCTCTGTTGAGCCAGGCTGGGGCTTCTAGAGGCGGCTGTGGGGAACTACTTGCATGGAGTTTGCAGTTAGCCTTTCAGGGACCCCCCTTACTCCTCCTTCCGCAAGGCATCCCATGCTCCTGACTTTATTGCACTGCGCCCTTCGCTTGGAGACCAAAAATCCTACTTAGATTTTGGCTCCCTCTCATCTCTGGGGGTTGGCTGAAAAAACCTCAGCTCTGTGCCTGGTTGCATGAGGCCCTTTTGGCAGGTGACAGCAACTTGCAACCTTCCATACTGACTTTCCGATTCTGAGGCTGTCATAATTCCAGACCATCATTAAACAAATGGTCATAAATCAACGACTATCTGTACCAGTAAGCAAATAGTTGGAACATGCACAACAGATTTTCAATCCAACAAGAGATAACTTAAAGCTATATATTACAGACATTCTTTTGCTCTACTTTATTTGGATTATAACTGTTAGAACATATAAACACTAGTTACATATTTCCTTATCCTATGACCCCATTTTAATTCCATTATTACATTGTCCAAACCAGGTTAATTAAAACATCAGTATTTCTATTATGAGATTGGGTAGTTCCCTGCATTGCATACTTGGCTAAACAAGAAAAACATGAGAAAAAATGTGTGATGCTCATAAACATCTTGATTTCAGGTTAACAAGTAGGCTTCAGAAAGACTGCAGTTATCAACAACAGAAGATTTCTAAGCAATTTCACCTCTGCTTGATCCATCTAGTGGGTTATGTCCACTATAAAAAGCAGTTTCGTAGTGTTAGCCAATCAGACGGCAAGATGACTTCCTAACTGAGGATTTATTTGGAGGAATACTGGCAAAGGCATAATAGCCTGAAAGCCTCTGCATAAAGTTTACAGTTTTTAAAAGAAGTTGTGGCTGTTGGCAGAAATGTTTAATTCTTTCTAGGAACAGCAAGTTATAATAACGCACTGTATGTTTCTGTAAAATGATAACCGTGCTGGGGAGTGGAGTTAAGTTTCCTGTGGGATGTTTTCTTTCTTTTTCTTTCCTTCTTCCCTCCCTCCCTTTGTTCTGCTCCTAAATACTAACTCTATTGATGTGAGTTTAGATTTAATGCTGAGAAAAAAGTGGATAGATCTGTTCATGATTAATGTTCCGATAGATAGATAGATAGATAGATAGATAGATAGATAGATAGATAGATAGACAGAGAGAGAGAGAGAGAGAGAGAGAGAGAGAGAGAGAGAGAGAGAGATAAAATCAATGCATATAGGAAAGTAGCAGTAGGAAAGCAGTTTTACCCTATTCTTCCCTGTTTTATTTTGTGAATTTGGATTAGTTTATTCCTATAGCCATTTTTGTTTGAAGGGGTATTTGGTCAGATTTGACAGTTAATCTTGTTGGAAGAAATGTCTATCTGGGTTCAGTTCCAAGTGGGGAGAAAGACACTGGAAACATAGAAGATGCTTGGAAAGATGGTTTAATGGTGGACAGGAGATTCTGGGCAAAAAAGCACATGGGTGGGGAAGAGGGAGATATTTATACCCTCTCTTGGTCCCTGTCTTGGCACTTCCTGCTCCTGTGTAAGAAATGTATTCTGATTGGTTGTCAGATTCCCATGGGGCCATGTAGGGGTAACTTGAGTCCCAAGCTTGGTTGAATCTTGCTGGGTGATGTAATCTCCCCAGATGCCATGTGATGAGTTCTGTTGCTAGATGAGTAGAGGGCTAATCCTACCTTTGTTGGATCTCAATAGACCTAGCAATCTCTTTATTTCTTAAGTGCTGACATCTGCTATAAGCTATTGAGGATGGTGGGGGCTACTAAGAGTGCTTCCTGCATAAAAAACATGTTTCTCAATTTCTCATCCAGGGAAATATAATATTCTGCCTTTTTAATATTTCCTAGAATATTTCATTCTTCTAGGAGAGGGGCGGGTGTTACTTTCCTACAATTTTTTGAGAGATAATCCTAAATCAGAAGTGGGGCAGCTTGGTATCTCCCAGATTTGTCACTACAGTATTGCTCTTGTCAACTACAGCTGCATGGCTAGTGTCACGGGATTTGGGATATTATATTTCAGAGTTAGGTGGAGAACACTATTGCATATCCGTGGCCTAAAACAAAGTATGCAAAAGCAATTGAACGAGCATATGATTCATAATACACTAGCTAATAAAGTTAATATCTAATTGTTGTGAATATGGCCTGGTGCCAATCCCCATGCCAGGTTGGCAGTCTACTCTTTCAGCTGGAAGGCTGGGGAAAAAATGAGACTACAGTTTTCCCTGTAGTTTCTGATTATAGAAATGGCTTCACATTTTATATTTTGACCTTTGGAATGCCGGACTGCACAGGTGTTGTATGAAAGGCTAGTCTCTTTGGGCCTCTGTGTGCTAAGTGCACACTCTTATTGAAGCTTCTATTTCTCTTTGAATCAAAGCTGTGCATTATTATTAATTTTTGCTTTACTATAAATGCAAGTTACAATGACCACATACTAAAGTCCTCTTTTTAGGTATGACTGTTCCTCTCAGCTCTCACTTTTCATCATCTTGGATTGATGGAACTTTATATTTTCTGTTCTGAAAAGGAGTTGTTTTTCAGTGCCTATGACCTCTATTTGAGGTAGATCAGGAGATAGTTTCCTGGGCATGAATGCTGAAAATGTAAATTACCAATAGCCATCTAGCACAGTGAGAGAAGGGTAAAGCAGAGTTTCTGCTGAAAGATTTCTTTATACTTTTGAATGCAGAGCACATTCTGAATAAAAGTCCTACATTCCTGCTGTTTTCTTATCCTTTTGATGAATTTAAAGTCCATGCATTGCATTGCAGCCTGAGAAAATATCAACAAAAATCACATCAAAATCACCTATTTTAGTTGTTGTAGATTCTTAAATGACTACCGTGTTTCCCTAAAAATAATACAGTGTCTTATTTTCTTTTGACCCCCGAAATAAGCACTTGGCCTTATTTTCGGGAGGTCTTACTTTTGAGGTGCAGGAGTCAGCGAGCGTGGTCACCTCATGGCTGCTGCCTGTGTTGCAATATTTTTGGTAAGGGCTTATTTTCGGGGGTGGGCTTATTTTAGCACATGAGCTCAAAAGCCTGATTGGGCTTATTATCCGGGGAGGTCTTATTTTCAGGGAAACAGGTTAGAATAGACAATAATAACTAATATTTTTATAGTTTGATTACCTGAAGATTATTAGCCCATTTTGGAAAGAAAGACCGTTCATATTTCCTTTCATATTTTAAACATTTAATTTAAATATATAAAACATCACATTTAAAAAAATCTAGCAACATAAGACTCTGCCTATTATTAAGCCAAATGCAAAGTAAGAACTAATAATATCCTACCAATACAGGGGAGGAGTAGTGGGTGGTGATGTTTATCGTAGAGTATGTTTGAGGAAGAGGGTGTATTTCCTGATAACAGCTTCAAACCTTCACATACAAACAGGCTGCCACCAACCTTGAACTCTGAATTGAGTGGCCTCCATGGATCAGGGATGACGTAGAAATGCTTCTACAACTGTGGGATGGTATGAATGTATTAGCTTAGTTCCTGGAGTTTTAATCTGGAGTTCAAGTGATATCTGATCAAATATGAGGTTTTTTTACTCATACCAAGAACAGTAGAAATCATTCTCAAAATGTTAAGAACACATTTCTAATTCCTCCGTACTGTATATATTTGGTTTCTATGTTTCCATAAAATCCCAGTTTTCTTTGCAATTGGTTCTCTGTCTTTCACTTGTTAGTGTTTTACACAAGCAGTTGGAGACACAACAATATATTTTTGCCAAAATGTAATTTGACATACGGTCATCTGCTATCCTTTTGGTGAAAATTGGAAGAGATTTATCCCTATTTGCTGCCAATTCTTTGTTTTTGTTCTCTTTCGCTGGATTACTACAGAAAATGGTTGAATACTCGGCATTATAAAAGTTGTAACATAATGCCAACCACTTTCCTTGACACTCTAAATAAAACTTAGGTAAGATAGAGCAATTTGGGCATAGTTTTAATACTACAATCACATATATTCCAGAGATATCCTTGGTGTTAAATTTTTCAGTAAAATGAATAAATGGATCTCCTGCTCCGAAGTGTTAATCTTTTGTTAACACCTATAATACTAAAGTAATCTTTCTTTTAAGGTTACTTAAAATATTCCTTTTAAGGAATATTTTCTTCAATGATGACGTGGGCAAAAAACTATGTATTTCTTCATTGCTTTTTGACTGCAATATTAGTTTTTTATGTGATGGTTTTTTACTTGTTCTGGAGCAGTTCTCCACAATCTTTCTTTTCTAGCTAGAGTTTGTTTACCTGCTGTATTTAGATGAAAACTGATTTTTTTCTTTGTTTTTCAAAACCCTGAAACAGTGAGACAAAACTTATTTTTGCAATTGATTTCACTTCCATTTGGATAAATATAGGAGTTCAGTTGTCATCATCTCCCCTTTGTATTGTCAGTTTTTGGAACAGCCAAGGAGTAAGGATGCTTTCTTTTCATTTATCTATTAGTAGCTTTAGAGTGGGAAAGCTTTTTAGTAGCTTTTATGTTAATTAATTCTGTCTTATTATTGCTGGTTTGGCCTTGAGGAAGATAGTTTTCTTTGTATGCAATTTTCATTTTTTAAAATGACCTTAAGTGATAGGCTGTTACCCCCGTTTTTGCCATCTTTATTGCCTATGTCCCTAGTATGTTGTCCATTGCTTTCAGCAATTCATTCCCTGTTGACTAACAATCTCCCTGTTTTACTTATTTTTGAAATATTATTTCAGTTTTAAAAACATTAATGGGAGCTTTGCATCCTGCAAAAAAATAATAATCCTCAAGCTTGATTTCACTTTCTACAATGCTTTTGGTCCTCATATAGGCTATTGCCTTCTTCCTCAGGTTAAAATGATTTGCCCAAGGTCACTTTCCTAAGGGAGGACAAGATTCATGGTCTCCTAGTTTCTAGACTTCATGCCTTATTTAACTATCTAGGATAACACAATGTTAATTACTTTGAAGATATTCATTATGTGTGGCTCCTGGGAAGTCAGAATTCTAGTTAACAAAAGAGTAGGTAAGTGTGAAAGACATGATCACAAAACAGGAATACTCGTAATTTATAATTGTTATAGTTTTTAGATTTAAAGCACACAAATAATATGACTGTCTTATATTAGTTAAACTAGATGCTTTATAATGAAAGCATCCGTTACATTTCCTAAATGTTTCTAGGAAAATATAATCAAAACCATTCTAGGCAAATTCATGGAATTGTAATGCTTTATCTTCCAAATTCTGTTATGCTTTTAAAGCTTTTAAGGGTTATTCTTAGTTCTGAATAATAAGACTTTTCTTTACTAGGAATGGAGATATGCAGTCTTTATTTTATTGTGACCCTATTTCTAGAGTGAAAGAATAAACTGAATAGCAGAAATTAATTTCTGTAAAATTTGAAAACTTTTCTTCATGTCTTTTACTTTTATTGTTCAGAGTTATACTCCTTTTCCTTCATTAAATATGTTTTCTATAAATTTTTCTCTTATATAAGTAACTTACATAAACAATTTTTAAATATTAATTTCAAATAAGTAATCTCAAGATTCTTATACTCCAATATTAATGAAAATTAAACCCAAGATATTCTATGACATGGTTTGGAGAGTGTAAAAATCTGGTGTTCTCAATAGCCTTATAAGTTCTGTATTTTTATACTCGTAAGATCCCATTTGGTCTAGTGGTTATGGCACCAAGTTAGAAAGCAAGAAACACTGAATTCAAGTCCAGCCTTGGACATGAAAACTAGCTGGGTAACTTTGGGCCAGTCACTGTCTCTTAGCTCAACTCATCTCACAGGTTTGGAGTTGTGGGGAAAATAGGAGGAAGAAAGCGTGTTGGATTTGTTCAGTGCCTTGAGTTATTTGTAAAAGTAATAAGGGCAAGATCAAACAAACAAACAAATAAATAAATACCTCATATGTTCCGTGCTTTGAGTTATTTGTAAAAATAATAAGGCAGGATCTTAAATAAATAAATCAGTTTCTCTATTTTTAAGAGATAATAAATTCTATTTAAAAGAGAGGGGGAGGGGGGGTTAACAAATAACATTGAGACCTGATTTTATTCTCAAAAATACTGGAAGGCAATTAGAAAAAAATTATAAGAATTTTATCTTTAAATTTATTGAATTTTAATCATATACTGATAAAAAAGCATTGATACTAAATGAGTAGGAAATCAAACAATTTATGTATCATAATTGCTTTTCTAGTATCACAAGGTCTACATTTTTCACATAGAAGCTCTATAATCATGCAAAATTACCAATAGTTGCTATAAGCTTTTTTCCAAATATACTCAGCCTTTATATTCATGAAAATGGAGATCCTGGACATAGTTCAATATATTTTAGGAGGGGGAAATGGCAAAATATTTATAAATAACTCACTAACCCATGGGTAGTCGAATCCCATATTTATGCTGTGCTATTTGTTTTTGTCTTATGTGAATTTTTTTCATTTTCTTTCCATCAACTGGATTTCATATTTTGCTTGTTATTGACAAACAGTGCTAGAGAAAGAAAGCAAATGTTTTATCAACAGAATTCACTGAATTATGTACCATCATTGGGAAATATCCCTATGAATGTTCATACAAATTTTAAAAAAGAATATGCAAAAAATTCAAGAGGAAAACAAATCCAGAAAAGCAGCCCAACTAATTAATAATAAGAAGCAAAACAGAAATAAAAAGGGGGAGAAGAATATAAGAATAGCTTTTTTGCTATAAAACATGAAATCGGTAGCAAAGAGAAATATAATACATTTTTTTAACTAGATAGAAAGTTTGCATTTTGAGAAATGGATAAATTACATATCTCTTGAATCCAATTCTTAATATCTATTGTAGAATCTAGACAAACTTTTTTTTGCAAATTCTTAAAATAATTACCTTGGCAATTATCCTTGACAGAGATAAACACAATTCTTCAAAAACAATAAAATATTTCTCCGTTAATCTACAAACATAGAGAGAGAGAGAGATTTAAAAAAAGAAGCAAATCTGTCTATATAAACATGAAAACACTCACTCAGGAATCAAAATCTCCAGAACCGTAAAGCCTACAAATTTGAAATTTGGCATGTATGTTCCTCTTGGCTTCTAGGTGCTCAGTAACAAAGGATTTTTTGAAATGACCATCAGGTAATTAGTATTTCATATATATTATTATTAACATGTTCAGATGCTAAGGAGTTATACTCCCTCTCCCAACCTGAAAACTTGGATGTGGGTGTGTCCAGCGCATCACTCATCTGGCCTGCTAGCTGGGAGTTTGGAGAGGAGTCTGAGGAAGAGAAGGTGATAAGATAGATGAGGCTTCTGTGGGGCAACCCTGAGAGAGAGAAGGTGATATGATAGAAGATGTTTCTGTGGGGCAAGGCTAAGGGAAAGAAGGGGATAGGATATGGAAGGCTTCTTTGGTGTAAGGCTGAGGGAGAGAAGGGGAGTGGAGAAGTCGATAGTAACTACTCATTAATTTTCAAGTTGTAAGTGTCATTTTATCAAGCCCGGTCACATAGTTTTGTTTTGTAGCCAGATATTCAGCTAGTAAGAAATAATCTTAACTTGAAACAAGGTCTGATTTACAGTATCAGCAAATAGCAGTACTTAGGTGTGTACCATAGCTTTGCTAGAAGAATGACAATGAAGGAAATACTCCCTAAATTAGGCTGCTTTTTTGTTTCCATTGTAAATTTTAGCCATCACTTTTTAAAAAATATTTTTGAAATGTTACCAGTGTTGTAAACACAAACTGAAACAGAAAAGAGCAGAAAAAATGTTTTAATAAAAATAGCTTCAGAGTTTTTCATTAACGGTTACATTCCAGGACAGGTGTTGTATATAATCCTACTAAGAATGATCTGCTTCTTTTTCCAATAAAAATTATTGTACAATTCAAGATTCATGGAGGTTGTCCCCAACTGATTTGTTTTTGTCCTATTTCTGCTTTAAATTCACTTGCACAAAAAAAAGACTGTGATTGACAAACAAATATCTGTCTATCACTCTGTATTCCAGGTGGAGATTTTTGAGGCTGTGAGATATACTTCAGAATTACATGGCATAGTGGTTTTGAGAGCTTCGTGATAATCTCTACTACTCCAAATGGTAAATTTGAGTTTAACAGCATACGTGATATGGCATGATTTATTTACAAACTATTTCTAATAATTTCTAATTAAAGATAATACAAAATGTATCTATTATAGCTAGAATTTGAATTGAAATCAAATCTGCTTCCCTATTCCCATCTGAATCAAGACCCCAGTATGTGCAGGGGACAAGGTTAACCTTCTCACTCTTCAGGTGAGCATGAGGAAAAATGGATGCTTCCATTAAGGAGGAGCATGTGTTGCAAATGTCCTATATATATGTCACCTTATTATTGCAGAATCTGTCTCATTGAGGCATCCAGGCTGAAACACTTCACTGGTATATTGATTTTTTTTCTTAATTGGTGTATAATTCATGTAGTGTGTAGGAGCAGATGACAGCACAAAAAATGATAGAGGGGAACCAAATGTTTTCAAAAAGTATTTATGAATAGCAAAACTAAAGCCTGGATTTTTGAGCTGAATTAATTGCTCATGTTTTTGGGTTCCTCTTGCTTAATTCATCTACATTTGTGTCTTGCATTTGGACTGGCAGATTAACAGTATGGTTTTTGATTTTCTTGTGTGTTTGTAAAGTTTTGATTTGCTTTATTTTTGTTTTACTATTTAATAAGTAAAGTGGGACTAACATATGCTTTTGAATTCAATCTTAATGCATCCTTTCTTTACTCTATTAAATATTGGAAAGAATGTACATACAGATCTTTTAGATATCAAGAACATTAATATAGGTGCAAGATGGAAATATGTCCAAGCAAAATATTTTTCAAAAGAAAAAGATTTTGGCTTTTACTAAAAAAGTATTTTTTTTCACAATCGTCACTTAGTCCTTTTATGTAATCCAAACTGATTCAACAATAAGATTTTTCCAGGAAGACAGGAAACCGTAAAAGAGCTTGGTTTTCAAATGTCCCCTGTTTTAGTTTATAAAATCCCTGTGTTAATTTAATGATTCTATTGGGGGGAAAAAATCTTTGTTCCCTCCTCCTTTTCTTAGAATACTCTCTCCAAGAAATTCAGAGGGCTGCAGAATACTGAAACGCTTGTGTTCAAAAAAATTTTTTTTGATACTTCCTCTTGTTTTTTTTTTAAAAAAATGATATGTTTAAAAGCAGTTAAACAATTGAAGTGCTGTATTTTTTTTTTAAAAGTGTTTACTCAATAATTGGCTAACAATACTTTAATTAGGAGATTAAACTGAAAGACTCCAGAAATAATGGTAAAGATTTTAGGAAAAGTGTCCAAGCTACTGTCATATGACCTTCTTTATAAGAACTTTAAAAACTTTTAAAAATTTGCAGTTGTCATATTGGAAATTTAAAGCTTAATCAGATTGTATCCTGAAAAGACACCAATTATATTTACTATTCACTTATGTCAGTGATAGGTAACCTTTTTGTCCTTGCGTTCCAAAAGCGTGCGTGTGTGATAGTGCACATGCGTGTGGCCACGCCCATAATGCAATGCACCCTGGGACCAAAAACAGTGTGTGTGGGGATACGCCGCACCCTACATGCTACCCCCCCACATGCGCGCATGACACCCACCCCCCCACTAGTCCCATGCATGTGCATGCATCTCCTGCATGTATGGCAAAGATCTGAAAATCAACTGGCCGGCGATAGGTGTGCGCGAACGCATGGTGGAGCTGAGCTGGAGCAATAGCTCGCGTGCCTGCAGAGAAGGCTCCGTGTGCCACATGTAGCATTCATGCCATAGGTCCGCCATCACGGACTTATACTATTCATATATTTCGCACAATGTTCAAGCCAATGTATGTGGCTCTCTTTAGTTGCTCTTGATACATCCTTGTAAACTGTATAGGCTAGAGTATGATTGACTCCTAAATATTAATTTGAATCCTTGTCTTCTCAGTCTTAACTATCACTATAGAAGATTCATATCCTCACGTTTTATTTGACAGGAGCTTGGTTATTTATACAGTTATTTATTTTGACTATTACTATACCAGTTTTATAATGCATTTTTAATCTGTTGCAATCATTATGAATTAGCAATCAAGTTGCGGATTCTCCAGTAGGTCAAATAACAAGCTGTATGTAAATTAGACAATGGGATGTTGTAGAGCCTTATTAAAAAGCAAATATTTAACTCTTTTCTCTCTCTATGGCTCAAAAAATATCATCATACTATCTTATCATCTTGTAATTAGAATTTAGTTTAGGTTTCTTTGCTGATTTTTAATCCTTGATCAGGAAGAAATACCTGCCTTGCAGCGGTAACACTTTAACCAAATCCTTCTTTTGTGACTGGTAGAATCTTTGCAACATTTATATTCAATGGCTCATTTATGAGTCCATGACTGCTCTTTGTTTTTACCACATCAACTTGTTTCAGTCTTTCAAACGTGCATCATTAGCTTCCAGGAAATTTTACGAGGCTCATTATTCCCCAGTCATTCTGAGCAGGAAGAAAAGACAGTAAATAAAATAGCATAAATTAAACTTAAGAAAGAATGGAACTGAATGGTTTAACCCAGGGATATCCAAACTTGGGAACTTTAAGACTTGCGGACTTCAACTCCCAGAATTCCTAAGCCAGCCAATTCTGGGAGTTGAAATCCACTAGTCTTAAATTTCCAAAGTTTGGACACCCCTGGTTTAGCCCAAAAGCACCTGACAATTGTTACAAAACATGATGGTTAGCTATGACAGTTCTGCCATTGTCAGCTGGGTGTCATCTTTGGCAGACATACTACATAGCCTAGCAGTGTCACTTTTAACTTAGCATTAATTGTATGAAGACTGAGAGAATCATTAAAAAAATAAATGCAATTATTAAGATGTGGGAGCAGCAGTTAGGTGCTGTTTATCCTGTCAAATCTGTGTCTTTTTCCAGTTAGCAGAATAGCATCTTGACATTCCTTTTTTCCCAGTTAATAAATGGATTAACCCAAATTCTTTTGAATGGTAGCTTATGCAATGTCAGCAATAGACCTCTTGGACAGCATTTCACAACTTGGAACATAGCCAACATATTGCAGCACAGCTGTGATCTGTTAACAGGATGCTGGAAATGCTGTTGTTGTATGCCCTGTTAGCTACCCCTTTCTGAATGGGTCAGGTTGCCCCCTGCTTGGGCCTTTAATATATCTATTAACATGGGAGAAATCAAGGTAAATGCAGATTGCTCCTCTTGCTTTTTTTTATTAATTAAAGGATGATAAACAAAAAATAGACAATAGTGCACCAGCACAGAGGTTGTTCAAAGACATAATGTGTCTCTGCTATACTGAGGACTTAAGTTCTCAATGATACAAGCTGTCAGGCCTGGAAGCCATCTTGGGCATTGGATCTTCAGACCTGCCACATTTAGTCTGTGGGAAACTGGGAGGGGGGGATTGTATGGCGCTGGGGAGATATATAGTCATAATAGCATTCCTTTCTCAGAGAGTCAAGGACATTCTGCCCTGTACCTGGAGGGCTGTGACTGGGAAGCATCTCCAGTTGGGACGGTCCTTTGATTGGACCTTGTGATGGACGTGTGGGTGCTAGGTGGGTGCTTGGACTTTCTTTTGGGTGGGGAAAACCTGAAAGCTTTCAGATTTCGCTTTTCCCAGATGTGCCAATATGACATCTCTAATAAAATGGAACTTTGAGGAACTTCAAGCCTCGGAGTCTTCTTTCATTGGGGGTGTTACTTGGAACCCTGACACAAGCTTTGTTTCTGCTCAGGCCTAATATACCAATATGAGACACAACTTTGCCAGGTGCAAATACAGGACACGTTATCTGCATTGTGCTAAAGTTTCCCAAAGGGATATTGCCACTTATGATACCTAAATCTTCGGAGATTAACTGCTTTATATAACAGCTCCACTAAATGGCAATTATTTTTATTACCAGAATGAGCAGCTGTGACAGAAAATCAAAGTCCATGACTCCAGGTGTTTTAAAGCTGTTATCTGTGTACCTGCTTATTTAGAAATAGTCTTAATGAGAAGTCCTTTTTGATCTGCTGTGTGCTTTTGCAAATATTCCATTCATACATTTGAGAGGCTATAAATAAAAGAAAAATAAAGGAAGAAGATGAGGATTAAAATTCAGAGCCTTTCATTAAAATATCCAGGATGGAACAATTCTAATATAATAAATATATCCATATAGATGGCATTAATGATAAAGGCATTGTATGCAAACAGCCCCTCATTAAATTGCTTACATTTTGAGGTAAGGATGGGAACTCTCCTGCTAAAGGCTTGGAAAACTTTTAATCAATTTTACTAATTTTGGGTTAGGTAGACCATTGGCTAAGAGCAGTTTCTCCTAGAGAAAGTATTGGAAGTAGAGGTATTTCTAGAGGTAATATGTCATTTCTTACAGTTGTCATTGACTTGATGGCACATTATTATCACCATAATTTTGCCAATTACTTCATGCAGTAAAGGGGATCTTCTAGAGAAGTACAACCATTTATGTTATCTTTTTCTCAGCTTTTGTCTTCTATTTATTTTGTGTTAGCCAAATCAGCCAAAATTTTCAGGGATCTGGTCTGGAAAATCTGAAAACCACACTTTAAAAGAGGTAGAAAGCAAGCATGTGTAATTCCAGTTAATTTTAAGTGTTACTCCTCACCCTGATAAAGTAGTCATGACAGTGATGTCAGTATTAAGTGTGGAATTACTCTCAAAATGAGTTTATCATGTCATAAATTGCCGGGAGCAGAAACAGAACAGAACAGGGCTTTCCTGGAAACTAAGCAAGTCGTGAGCAGTTGCTATAGCTGCAGTATTTCAAGTAACATACGGCATTTTAAGAATCATTTGGGGCATTCCCATTATGTTCCATTAGCACCAATAGTGGCTACTTTTGTGAGCATAACCTCTTTTCAACCAGTCTGCCTTTTTATTCATGTGCCTGGCTTAGAGGGTGCTACTTTCGCAACCAAAATTAGAAATCAATGCCCAGATAAAGGCATAGAAGATGGAGAGAAGCAAACCATCTCAACAACTTCAGCATTATTACTTGGTTCTCTGTTTATCGGTTCTGTTTCCATCCATTTTTTTCATAGAATGTACAACTTCCTTAATTGCATTTTTGTCAGCTTCCCCATAGCCCCCCATGTAAAAAAACAGTTTTGAGCATAGAAAGGTTCATATAAATTGAACCAGATTCAAAATAGAGCAATACAAGAAAAATAATTGTGTGAATGTGTACTTAAAATGGTATGTAAGAGAATAAAAAAAATAAAATGTTCTGGGGGGAAAAAAGAATAGAACAGTAAGAATATTTAGGCCCTGGAAAGTGTACAACTTATGAAAAGAGGTTGCAGAAATTGGGAATGCTTAGCCTTAAGGAAGAAAGACTGAGGAAAAACTTTTCAGATACTTGAAATAAAGCCATACAAAAAAAAAAGTCAAGGTCTGGTTGAATGTCTGTGGAGATTCTCAGTAATCCAGGTCATGGCTGTCCCCAAAGGTGCTTTTTTCAGGAGGCAACTGGATTTCCTAGTTTTTTTATTGAGATTTCACTTCACATCCAAGAAGCTTCTTCAGCTCTAACTGGATGGTGGGAATGGAAGGATTTATATTCCTTGCAGACAGCTGGTCATTTGCATTCCTGCAAGGAATATAAATCTGACTAGCTGTCTGCAAGGAATATAAATCCTTCCCACCATCCAGTCAGAACTGAAGGAGCTTCTTGGATGAGAAGTGAAATTTCTTCAACAAAAAAAACAAGAAAGCCCAGTTGCCTCCTGAAAAAAGCACCTTTGGAACAGCCTGGTTGAATGTTTATGAAATTCTTAACAGTAAGAAGAGATGTGCAGAGAAATGGTAGTTTTTCCTTCATTGGATGTGTTTAAGAGGGTGGTAGACAATTACCTGTATACTTTAATTTGGATTTTTATAATTAGCAGTGGGTTGTACTTTAGTGCTGTTTTTCAGCTATGTTTCTATGACTTCTAAAAGGACGAGCTGTTTCCTTTGGAATAACAGTAATGTCATATCCAGTCTATTCTCAGTAGTCTATCTACTGTGCTTTATTTACATATGTCACGAAGTGCTCTCTAAAGAGTGTTGTCTAAGGAGTCATAACTTGATCATTGCTGCTCTGCGTAGGTTTTATATAAAAACATTTTGCTTCATTTAACATTATGAGAATAGTGTGTATTGTGCTGTTTGAAATACTTTACAAAATAACAATGGTACTCAATTCCATAAAGAAAAAGATAAATGGAATATTTGGGGGATGTTTAATACCCTTCTTTTTAAGAATTTTGACTGTAATAATAAAAACTAATACAAACTAAACTTAAAAAAATAAAAGAGAATAGGAAGAAAAGAGAGAAACATAAGAATACAATTAAAAAGTAAATAAGTAAGTAAATAAAGAATATACTAAGAAATAACTTCTGACCTTCATCACAACACTTATAAACAAATTTAATGACTCTTCACTCCCTCTAAGGTTATAAACATTTATTACTTCATCCCATATACATTTCTTACTTATAAACAAAACCATGAAATATTTTTTCACTCCTGGTGTGTCAGCAGAAAGTCCATAAAAGATTGGCAGAGATAACAACATAACTTGTTTTAACATTAATCAAATAAACCAGAGATACCCTATCCCTCCAGGCTGCAGCCCACTATTGGGCCTTGAGCCATTTGGAACCGGACCGCAGAAGCAACGGGCAAGAGGGGAACCATCCCCCCTCCCCCACCAGTCTGCAAATCCGATAACTCTAAAATAAATTGTCTTTATATTCCTCTTTATAACTTCCAACAGTCTCAATCTTTATCTCATTCAAATGTTATGGGATTTGATTTCATTTCTTCTTTGTTCCTTTGCACTGAGTTCTTCAAGGCTTTAACAAGTTTCTGTCATAGATCCAATAGGACAAAATTATTGAAATCACTGTTTTGGTTTGTTATTTGCAGTTTACTTTTAAATTTAGAACCCCAGCCAGTTTCTTTTGTAGATCCAGTGAAATATTTTTTTTTCTAACTCATTCTCTTGGCCCATGAATTATGAACCCAGTTTAATATTTCTATATTGTCAGATAAAAATTGTTCTACGGCAGTCATTTATTCCCTAACATCTTTTGGACATAGTCTATCCATGGAAGCAGACATCATTATTGACGTTATTGATGTTGTAACTACTATTTTCTTATTCTATTCTATTCTATTTAAAAATCTCCTTCATTATTTTCATTATTACAGTGTTTTGCAATACTTTACAGGCTCGAGTTCTTTCCTCTTCTAAAAGCCTTCGTCCCCTCTAGTGTTCATGTCAGGAAATTGCTTATCTTTGTTGTATCTTGTAAAAACCAAAACAGAATCTATTCAGAATCTATATAAAGAACAGAAGCTGTTCTTTATAATTACAGGTAGTCCTTGACGAACAATAGTTCATTTAGTGACTGCACAAAGGTACAGTGGTACTGAAAAAAGGGATGTATAACCATTTTTCAATTTTACAACCATTGTGGCATCTCACGGGATCAAAATTTGTATTCTTGGCAATTGACATATATTTATTATAGGTGTAATGTCCTGGGGTCATGTGGTCATAAGTTGAGGACTATCTGTAATTGTAAAATCTTTTATAAGTTTAAATATTTCAATTTTTCTTGGACTCCTGTTTATAACTTTCTAACAACCAAATCTTATTTAGTTTTTTGCTGTTTATTCTGGATTCTTAAAATTCTTAAGGTTATGATTAAAAGTTTATTTCCTTTAGCATTAAAGCCAGATTTACTCAGTATTTCAAACTTGTTGAAGGAATAAGTTAGAGGTATTTAATGATCAATTTCTGCAAGTGATAAGAAAGTGAGGTTAGTGAACCTTTAATAGTCTCCATGGTTGCAAGCAATATTGTTAATATCTCCCAGGACTGATACCTGTGGAAAATTACTGCCCTGCAGGGATCACCTGTCCAGGATACGTGGGCATGAGGACAATCTCCCATTCTCACCTTACCTAGAGAGGTTCTACTTACTGGTTCCTTGGTCTTTGCTGTGTTTGTTGAATCTGTTTTCACAGAACCATCTTCAGTTCACCATACTTCCTTTGGAAGTTTCCTGGATGTTTAATAACTTTGTAAAATAGAGGCAAGATGCTTTTGGCTCTCCAATTATTTTCAATAACTGTTCCCATAATATGTGACTATCAGTGGTGGGATTCAATTTTTTTTACTACTGGTTCTGTGGGCATGGCTTGGTGGGCGTGGCAAGTGAAGGATACTGTAAAATCTCAATTCCCCCCGCCCCCTCCAGGGGAAGGTTACTGCAAAATCCCCATTTCCTCCTGATCAGATGGGACTCAGGAGGCAGAGAATAGATGGGGGCGGGGCCAGTCAGAGGTGGTATTTACTGGTCAGAACCTGCTGAATCACCTCTGGACTATGCTCATTAGAATTAATCCAATATATCTATAGTAGCACTCTATTGCTTATCCTTCCGTAAAGCAATTTTATAGTACTCAAACTGCAAAGCAGAAAATGAGTGTCAAATTTGATAAGTAAAAGTTTCCTTGAGCCATCCTATACAGCAGAGATCCCCAACTTTTTGGTTCTGTGGACTGGCGGCAAAGGTTTCAGCAGTTTCAACAGCAGGAGCAAAGGGTTTTGCATACACAACCTAAATCCCATGCATGAGCAAATGAAGCTTCGCACACTCATCCATCAACGGGCCACAGCTAAGAGTTGGGAACCCCTGCTGTACTGTGATGCAATTCCTATTTTAGAATGCACGTGATGGGAAATAACTTACAAAATTCAGTTTTGGTATCTAATGAGTTCTGGCTTTTAAATTACAGCTATAAATAATTTTTTAAACCTTTTTATTATTTAATTCAGAAGTCTCCAAACTTGCCAACTTTAAGACTTGTGGACTTCCAACTCACAGAAGTAGAGCTGGCTGAAGAACTGGGAGTTGAAATCCACAAGTCTTAAAATTGCCAGGTTTGCGGACCCTTGATTTAATTGAAATTATTTATTAGTGTTACTATCCTATTTCATTATATTGAATCAAAACCACATGGTTTTGACCTGCCTCACTCTGTCTGGATGAAATTGAACAGAATTAGGTATGATACTGGAAGAAGTGCCTCTGCCATGTATATGTGGAGGTAGAAAGATTTCCCTTGATGCAAATTGGTGCTGATATGCAAATAATTAAACATACTGTGCAAGATTGTCTGCGACAGGCAGTCTCTGGTTTCCCAGAAGATCTGCTCAAAGCAATGCAAGAGGCAATCATCTGGATAGCTAAATTGGACCTCCAATTATGAGGCCACTACAAGACCTCCGTAGAAGTTTTGTATATGATTGTGTGGATTGTGTGTATATGTTTACTTCTCTTCCGTCATATTCTCCTCATATGCTAAATAATAAATATGATTATATTGAATACTTTATTTGGCCAAGCTCCATTAAACACACAAGAAATTTGTCTATATTGGTATAAAGGGCTAATCTAAGTTTTGTTTCTGAAACTAATGCTTTTGGTAAGCATTAAAATCTGAGCCTTTTTTCCTTTTGTTTGTTTTAGATGATCAGCTACTCAGATTTCCACAAAAGATTTTGAAGAAATCACCAACTGATCAACAGATTAGCAAACTTGCTCTGAGACTTGGACCTGAATGGGAGTGCATTGTATTGTCTCTTGGCTTGAGCCAAAATGATATCTACTGTTGTAAAGTCAATCACCCATACAATATCAGATCACAGATTGTAAGTGCCTTCATTTTATGGAGACAACGCTTGGGGAATAAAGCTACTATAGAGAGTCTGTGCACTGGTTTGAAATTTGGAGAAGTAGATTCTTCAGTAATCCAGCAGCTGTTTCAATGAGCTTCTAAACTCATCACAACTGGATTCAATCAAAGGCGCATCCAATATTCTGTCTCCACAGGGCTCACTCAGAAATTATGGAAAGTCTACATCTTGGCACGACTTTAGCAACCATCCAGTATTCTCACACACATCGCCTATCAATTGGCCTTAACATGAAAACGTTGATTGCTACAGTAACTATATTGCCCTCATGATCACTGTTGGTAATCTTTTTCTCTATGGCAGTGATGGCTAACCATTTTGTTATTGTGTGCCAAAAGTGCGCACATGCATGCATGACAGCATGTGTGTGCGCACCCATAATGCAAAGCATGCGACACCCACCCCCGCACCCCATTTTGGGCCTGGAAAGTCTTCTGCACCAACCTGGAAGCCAAAATGGGGTGCGGGGGTGCTGTGTGAAACCACAAAATGCAATGTGAGCCCCTCCGTGCATGCACCATACATGTGCATCCCCCACATGCGCCCCATCCCTCCGCACATGCGTGACAGAGACCCAAGGACCAGCTGGCGAACAGGAGGTGTGCACATGTGTGGTGGAACTGGGCTGGACCGACAGTGCTGTGCCCACGGAGAGGGCTCTGTGTGCCCCCTGTGGCATGCATGTCATAGGTTCACCATCACAGCTCTATGGAGTCTCTAAATGCCATGCCTTCATATGGCAAAGCCACTTTTAAGATGAGATACTGTGGAGGATACTGCGTATTGCATGGGATCCTGTAATGAGGATGAGAAATTAGTGTTGACAACCATACCAATGCTGTGCAAGCCTTCTGCATTTCCAAGGCACTCTCCTCTTGGCCTTAATTACCTTTATTAATAGCAATAAGTTGATCCAGTAGCAAATCATAAGGAATGGGCTGTCATCCCTGAACAGCTACCAAGGATAACAGCCTCACTATTAGAAATGCAAGGAAACAGAACAGGTACTTGGAGTTACTATTTTGTGTTATCCACCCAGTAAGTTGGTGACTGTGCTTTTTTATGTAAATGTCTAGGAATGTTATAATGTCCTGTTTATTTTTAAAGCATGCATATTGTGTATTATTACAACCATAAAAAAGAATAGTCCAAAGAATCTACATTTTGTTATATGATTTCTGACTACTTATTGTGTAAGTTACGTAAGTCATCAATTGGATCTGATCTTATTTCTTGATGATGCGCACTGGAGTGTTCTGTATTCTATACTTTGTATATAAAGATTAATAACACTGATATGCATTTGCCTGCAGTTTCATTTTAGACAAAGAGGTGTCTGTTTCCTGAAATTAACGGATCTAAGCATGCGTATCTTTGCATGGTATGTGACTAGTTTGCATAAAGTTAGTGTCAAAAAACCCCAAATATTTCTAGTTCAAAAACAAATATTGGTGAAGAGCATACTTTTTCAAACCTGACTATTTGTGTCATGTTTCTCTGGATATGTTCATTTGTGATTCAATAATATTGCCAAGTTATTTTCTACTTATTGGATTGAACTTTGTAGATATTCTTAAAAGACAGTTTTCATATTTGATTTATGTCAGCTTTCATTCCTCTTTAAATCATTTACCACCCAAGGATCACCTGAGCAGGTAGGTTTTTTTTCTCTAGGATAGTTGAGCTCTTGTCCTCTGCCTTCTGAAAGATTCTTATCAGAATTTGTATAAATTTTAATTGTCCAGTATTATCCTGACTATCACCAACCCACTTTTACCTGATTTGAAAGTTTATTATATTTTGGTAGATTGTAAAATCTCTCATTTCACTCTCTCTTTGATTTTATGGCCTAATAATTTAGAATTTTTATTTATTTATTCAGACCGGAAGGATTGTGAAGCCGAGTTCCCCTCCAATGCCTCAAAACTCTGTTTTGAATCTGTTTGTCCCGAAAGCTAATATTATCACCAAGGACAGAGTTGCAATAGTGGGGCTAAAAAGACAAGGAAAAGGAAACTGTTTTTAAAATCTCTGGTGCCATACTCTGTAGTAAGAAAAGGAAGTTAGAATTAAATGTTCAGTAAGTCTGCCTTTCCAAATTAGGATAACCGTTATGCTAATCTTATTTGACTTAATAATGTTACTTTTGAGGTTTGAGAAACTTCATTTGAACAGCGGTGTGATATTTTCTGATTTTGATTACCTAACCTGGCCTTGTGCTGATTTCTATGCGAGAAAAAAAATCCTACAGTTATTTAACTTTTTAAATTAGTATGTCAAACTCTAACAATGCCACATTCAAGGAGAAGTTTGAATCATTCAATTTAAGTACTTTTTTCCTTTATACAAAACTACTTTAATCTGTGTTTCAAATGTTGCTTGTATATTTTCCATTATGGATCTCCCCCAGACGAACTTCCACCTACTGCTTCTTGTCCTACCCTCAGATGCTATGGAAAATAAATTGATGCCTTCTGTTCTGACCTAGGCTTCCCAAGAGCATGAAGCAAATCTTTGTCTTGACAAAAAAACCTTTTATTAATTTACTGTGAAGTCTGCTCATTCACATCCAGCAAAGTCTTCCAAGGGAGGATTTACAGTCACAGACCTTATCTGGCTTGGAGAACTGAAAGGCCGATATCTGCAAAACACAAACCAATTAAGCGAACTAATTGTGCCCTGCAAACTCCACTCCACTTTTGCTCCTCTCTTATTTCCTCTGGGAGGGGCAAATCATCAACCACCTGTGGCCTTACTTCCAAGTCACCCCCTGTTCTTTAACTGTTCCCTTTGTCTGGAAACTCTATGCATGCGCACACTGGGGACAAGCTCCAGCTGTTTGTCTGCCTCACTGATGTCTGACTCTGAAGGCAGCTGATAACTGGCATACGGCTCTAGCCCCCTCTCTGCATCTGACACAGAACCCTCATCAGAGCCTTCCCAGACTCCAGGACTAGCCCATGTTCCTCCCCAACCTCCTCACTGTCCGAATCTGCTGCCAGCTCTACTGGCCACTGGTGGGCCACAACACCTTCTTTCATTTCAAGTATTGGAATATTGCTATCATGCAATATTGCAGCTTGCTTTATTGGACACCTGAGTTATTCTTCATGCTTTGAGTGATCATTTTAGAATTACATACCCTTAGCATCATCTCTGGCATCCTTGGTTCATCTCTTCAAACAAAAAACAAAAAAAACACCTAGTCACCATGATGAAGCAGCAAAGCAGGACTTGTGGGGGGCTTGCAGATAGGAGTTCCAAAAATAACAACTGCAGCTTTTCCTTCTCTGCCCACACTCTGGGGTGAATATGTAATATTTTATCATTCTTTTTGCATCATTTTATTGCACATCCTCTGGAGAATTCTTCACCCATATATGGCTCAGAAATAGGTAAATACAAAATAGCTCCTACAATAAATTATTTAATTCAAAAACCTATAGTGCATTACTCTACATTATGCTACTGTTTGTCCTTCCTTCCCGCCTTCTTCCTCTTCCTCTGAAGAGGTGATTCAGGTACTGATTCCTGTAAATGACAGGCCTTTCCAGGCCCTTTTCAAGATTAGCAAATCCATATGTGCTCTATACACTCTTAAAACGTTATTTGCTTCTTACGTTGAACTACTACTCCAGAAGAAACAGTACAGGTAGTTCTTGACTTAAAATGATTTGTTCATTAATACAGTCAGGAAATGGGAGTCGGGCACACAACCGAGTCTTCACAGCTTGCAAAAGGCCAAAAGGGTTGGGGTGGTCCTGATATCTGGAAGGTGAATATTTCAGAGGGCGAGGACTAGGGCATATCTTCAGGTTCCTGCCAACTAACTTTCCTTAGTTGATGGCCTGCAGCATGTCCAACCTGCCTGACTAAATTGGAGAGATAGAAACAACTGGAAGAAGATTGTTTCTTAGGTAACCCAGCCTCAAGACAGGAAGGGCTTTAAAGATGATAACCAGCATCTTGAATTGCACCTGGAAATATTGACAACCAAGGCAGCTCTCCAAGCAGTGGTGTTACATGTGTTAAATACCCAATACCCTTTCTAATACTTGTGCAGCTGCATTCATCACCCGTTGAAACTTCAGAATGCTTTTCAGGGACAGCCCCATGGAGAACACTTTGTAGTAGTCCAGATAAGAGGTAACAAGGACATGAGTGACTATGAGCAAAGACTCTTTAAAGGAGTCTTGTCTTCAAATCATTCAGGTAAAAAAAGAGGTAGAAGGCTATTTATTCAGGGAGGGGGGTTGGGGCCATTCATTTCCAGTGGACTATATGTGAGCAGCATATAAAACTAGGAAAAACATGTTGGAATCTATATGATAATTATCTGTAAACTAATAATATACCTGAAGATTAAATATGGGACATTGTATAAGCTTTCTATAAAAGTATTGAATTGTAATAAACACTATAATATACTATGCAAGATCAAAAGAGCATTGAATTGGTAGGCAGAAACAATACCATTCTATAAATGTGTGGTTTTTATGATTTTTTTCTTTGAAGTGGATTTTCATGCAATTCATTCAAAGAAATAATTTAAGCTAGCATGTTACTGTACAAATATTGATTGCATCATTAGTATCTATAATGATGATGACTAGATTCCATTAAACATGACATGTTTATCACAATGGCATTTGCCAAAGTACTTGCAGTTTATAAAACATTATACGGTATGTTCCATTTCAATGTTAACGTCTGATTATTTATAAGAACTCATTTTATTTGGATACAATTTAACATTCCTAGACTGTTTGCTTAGCTAATGCCTACAGTTATTTCCAATATTTGTTTGACACTCTCCCTAATGTAGAATTCTTAGCAACCGTTCATAATCAAAAGAACAATTCCCCAAACCAACATCTCCTCCTATAGAGCTCCATCACTATGGGTATTCTTATGGTATGCAAGACAACACAAAATATGCATACCAGTGTACTTTTCCTAAGATCCATCATGTGAAACCACTTCATACCACTCACATTGAGTGATAAGAATTAAATGTAATTTTTTTCCATGTAATGTTGTAGAATGATTCAAAACATGCTGCTATGTCACCTTACATTATTGGGGAAATGGAAGAAGTTCAGAATAGACAATGGACTACTTCCTTTGGGTGCTACCAAAGCTTGTGGTTTCTGTGTTGTGCACATGGGAAGGTCATGCAAATGTTATTGCTACCATGCAAAGTGTAGATCATACATATTGGAGCCAGAAAAAAATAAGAGAAGACTTCTCTAAAATTAGCATTCGTTTTTAATTTCCTCATTGCTGTTTTGATGAAATGTCACTGCACATAATGGGGAAGCAACTGAGCTGGTAAAGTCAAGCATCTGTTCTTCCTTGTTTATATTTTTAGAACAGCAGGGCATAGTGAGAATATTTTGGAGTACTATGTGCGTCAGTGTTTCTTGGGGTGCTACATGCACTGAAGATTGAAACCCAAGGCAGCAGCTGCAAAAACCAAAGGAAGATGCAGATAAACCCTACACAGGGCAATTTCTGAACCAATGTGTTATTTTAATATTGGCAATTAAATATCAACTGATGCTGAGATATAAGAGATGGCGATGGTAGAAATTCCAGTATATTTAGAAGGCACCAGGTTGGAGAAGAATTATTTTTAGCTCAGTGTGGCCAAAATTCAGTGTATGTTAATGAAGAGGCAATTAAATTAATGAATAATTTTAAATTAGTATTCAGTGTGAGTACTTAGAATAATGAAGGCATCACTGCTATTTATAACAATTGTTAGACGGCATATTGATACCATTCTGATCAACTTTTTAGATTATTGTTTTTTTCACTGATCAAAAGCAGTTTTTCTAATGCCTATTTATGAGAGTGGCAGTATCAACACCATTCATCTATGTTGGAAATCTGCTTTTTATTTTTTACTAGACTGTCGGCTTCTAGTGTCCATTCTTAAGAGCCGAGGTGGCGCAGTGGTTAAATGCAGCACTGCAGGATACTTCAGCTGACTGCAGTTCTGCAGTTCGGCTGTTCAAACCACACCGGCTCAGGGTTGACTCAGCCTTCCATCCTTCCAAAGTGGGTAAAATGAGGACCCGGATTGTTGTTGGGGGCAATATGCTGACTCTTAGAGAGGACTGAAAGCCCTATGAAGCAGTATATAAGTCTAACTGCTATTGCTATTGCTTAATGTAAGAGGTGGCATTGATGCCTTTCCCAGGAAATGCATGACTATAGTTCTATCAGTAAGAAAAAAGAGTGAATGGGACAACAGTATTATATATCTATTTTTTATTTGGGCATGGGGCAGTGGTGCAATTCAGCCGGTTCTATCTAGTTTGGGCGAACCAGTAACGGCTCCACCCACCTCCCAGACATCATCAGACCCCTTTTTTAATGCTCTGCTTGCGCGGAAGGTCCTGCACATGTGCAGAGGCGGCGTGTGTGCTCACATTTGCAAACTGGTAGCGAAGTTAAGTTGATTTCACCCTTGGTATGGGGACTAATTCTTTCTTTGTCTAAACCTGTGTCCAAAAGTAACTGCTATTCAGACTGATCCAATAGGATAGGGCTAGAGAACTAGTATATTCAGATTAAATCAGAAGGGTTGTGCACTGAAGATGCAGTCACATAATTCTTCATTGCCTCATTATCTAGGGACCACAAGGAAGCACTAAGCATAGAATATAAGGGCTGTCATGGTGCAGTGGTTAGAATGTAGTACTGCAGGCTACTTCTGCGGCCTATCGTCTGCCAGCAGTTTGGCAGATCGATTCTTACTGGCTCAAAGTAGTTTCAGCCTTTCATCCCTCCAAGGTTGGTAAAATAGTAAAATTTTGGAGGCAATATGCCTGACACTGTAGACTGCTTAGAGAGGGCTGTAAAGCACTGTGAAGCAATATATAAATCTAAGTGCTATTGCTATTGCCATTAAGGAGGGACTCTTGGTACCAATGGTGGGTTGCAGATGGTACGCCCTGGTACGGGCGTACTGGTGCCTGCCTGGAGCACTGGGTACCATTCTGGTACAGTGCTCAAGAGGGCCCACCCACCTGCCTGAGCTCCTTACCTGTATTGGAGCTCTTCTGCGCACGGAGCGCATGGTGCCTCCATGACACTCCACCCATAGGGCAACTGGAGCGTCATGAAGTCTCGCAAGAGGTAAGTATGCATGTGCGCATTCATGTGGTGCATGCCAGGCCTCTTTGGAACCGTACCGGTTGCAACAGGATCCAGAACCCACCACTAGTTTTCTTATAGATGTTTCATTACCCATACCAGATAATATTACCAGTGCTAGACTATTAGAAGAAAATTAAGGATTTACCCTTTTTATCCCAATAATTGAAAATGCTTATTCACACTGAAAATATTCTAGAACTTGCAAGAAGTTGTGTCTATGCAATACAAGGGGGAGAATCATAGAAGTAGAGCAAAAATAAAACCTGAGGAGCTGCAATGATATAGAAGCAGGGATAACCTTGGTTAAACTGCTTCCTATACTGTGGATTTAAGATTTAGATTAAGGCAAAAACATTTGAAAACACTCTCACACTAATATGAAAAAAAAATCACAATCCTCAGAATGCATCTCTTGAAAAAGCAATATAATAAGCATCCGAAGAAAGGAGAGAACCTAAATCTGAATATGACTCAAGATATTACCAGGCATCTGAAAAAGCAAGCATGATATGAAGAAAAGGAGAGGGGAGGGCTGTTAAAAAGTATAAAATTGGCCTAAAATGGGTCTTGATTTAATTCACGTGGACTATTCCATGTTCATCTGGGACAAGCATATGATGAACTAGGAAAAAAAACACAATGGAGGTAGAAGAAATATGTAGACAAAATGGCTGATTGGAATCAAAGAGATCACCAAATGCCTTGGATGAACTTCAAGTTATTTCTAAACATAAATTAAAATGGTGAGCATTTGCCAGCATAATAGAGCTCAACTTGATAGCATATAATCAATTACAGATTTATGATATGGAGACTTTTGTATGAAATAAGTAAAATGTGTTGCAGTACAGTTCACAAAGTCTTATTATACCAATGCCATGTACATTTAAAGAGACTTACTTCCAAACTAATAAATATAAGCTTGCAGGCTTGATAAAGCAATGAAAGAGTCACTATAAGACAGTAATGGCTAATCTTTTCTGCACTGAGTGCCCAAAGCACACGTTTCCAAACCCCCAAAATGCAATGCACACACAGCCCTGTGCATGAGTCCACCTTCGGTGCATGCACGTCCACCCCCTGCATGTGACCCACCACACGTATGCATGTGCGCCCCCTGTGTCCCATTCCCATTGCATGTGCGGCAGAGAACCAAATACCAGATGGCCGGCGGGAGGTGCGCATGCATGCACAGCAGAGCTGAACTGGGGCGACGGCTCACATGCCATCAGAGAGGGCACTGCATGCCACCTCTGACATGCATGTCATAGATTTGCCATCACAACTATAAGAGGATGGGAAAAGTTTTTATTTATTTATTTTGAAATTTTATGTTGCCACCTACTTGCACATGGCAATTCAAGACAGCTTACATGAATATAAAAACAAAAGAAATAAAAATAATAAGAAAAATAATAAAATATAAAATTAAGGTGGAAATTGTATAAGAAATTTATTTTTTCTGTGAAGCAACAGATTTTTTTTTTAGCAAAAGTGTCCCCCTCCCGACACTAATATCAGGATTGGCCACTATCTTTTCATACTATTGTTTTTGAAATGATTAACTTCCATTGTAAACAAATTATTAAAATGCAGCTGGGACTTCAGAGAGGGCAACTTCCCATTAGTAGAGTTCCCTTCTTATCCTGCCTCGTGGTTTCTGATTTTTCCTGAGGTTCAGCATTCTTTTGGTCATGAACTGAAAGACAATTTTTAAAGTGCCACACCCAGCAAGTGGCCAGATTTTCAATTTTATTCTCTGCAAAAACGAACAGTGAATTCCTAACAACAAGGAGATGGCAAAGACATTGACTTGATGCCATTTTTATGCCTTCTGATTGGTCAGTTGAAAGAAGGCTGAGAAGTTCTCACTATTGATGTGACAGCTATTTGTAGGGCTATTTGAAAAATAGATTCCCTCTTGCAGTTTACTGCAGTTTACAATCCTACTCTGACAATAATATTCATTTTTCCCCTTAGTTTCACCACTTTGTTCTTACTTCATCCTTGATAAGCTTTAAGTAGCATCATTAGCTATAAAAGTAGCATTTTCCTCTTATGCCAACAGCATTCATAGTAGTCCCAAAGCGTTTTCTACAACACAGTATACAGAAAAGTATGTTGAACTTTTGTTCTTATTTGCTGGTTTCTTTACATTTCTCAGTTCCTACATTTCTCAGTTTCAATCCCTTCCACTAGAGAAAAATATCTGATTACTCAGCAGCTACTCAGTTTCAGCTTCCCACTTCTGCATAAAATGGTCAGTTTTATACTGTCTGTCTGCAACCTCCCTAGACTATTCCGGTACTGGAATCTTCCCGTATTTATTTTACTTCCTTTTAAAAAACGATGGGAGGTTCAAATTAGCCATGTGTCAACCATCTGAGTTAGTTAGACAGCAAAAGAAACTCCTGAGACATTTTTTAACTGAGTGTATAACTTTACTGAAGTTTCCAATTGGATACAGTAAAAAAGCCACTTCTAACGATTTCACCCAAAAACAGCATAGGAAAACTTTCACTTTCCCCCCCTGGACCTCCCATTGTCTATTGTCCACAAATCATTTGTATTCTTTTTGTTTTGGGAACAATCTGGCTGCATTGGACTTCCCTAGCTGGCAACCTTGAGGTGTTGGTTTTGTCTCAATCCTCCAGTTGACACACTTGCATTCCAAATTTTCTGCCAAATCTCCTTTACATTCCAATGCATTCTCCACCACCACCCATCCCATTACAGATGTCTGGTTGCAAACGGGACTGCGTAGTGAGTCAACCATGACACCATGAGAGGAAGTTTGACAAACCCACCCAGTCCTGTTATGATTCACAGTAGGAAGTGGATGGTTTCTCCGTTGATCTATTGATGAGCTTAAGGAAGATGGCAGCTAAGCCAAAGGAGAAAAGCCATATCATGCCTCAAATGAGTGGCACACTGCCAGATAACACCATTTAGCCACAACACAGAAGCAACAAAGGCAATCAAAGCAAGACAGTGATTTGCAACATGGGCAGCAAGTGTTACACTGGGACTATTTTGCGATGAACTCAAGGATCACTAGATAGGACTTTGAGCCAATAGTGGGAAAAAGCTATTATAAATAAGTAATAGCTATGCGGAAGTACTCATAAGATGTTGGCTTTATGTGCTTTCAGTTTGACCACCCTTCCTTCCTTGCTAAATACAGCCGTTTATATTATTGTATTTTGAACTTAAACATCAATTATTTACTAGATGTGTTTATGATCTTAGCTCTAGGCAATTCACTTAGTCTATGTTGGCAACAACAAAACGAGTTGATACTGTGCTGCCAAAAGAGAAAAAGAATTTGACGCTTACTCTTCTGCACAGGAAAAATGCTACAGATTATCTGTTGTGTTAGATTATTATGTCTCTAAATCTGGAAGATTTAGACAGAAGCTATAAGTATTGGGTGGAATGAGTAACAAGATCTGTTCTGATCTGTCAGTCAACACGCTTTTCCAGAAGAAGACCTATTGAACATTTCCAGGAATAGCTGTGCCAAGCTTGTCAATTGCTTTCTTGGAAATACACTCAAGAAAAATGGCTTTAGGCCAACAGCGATGGAAAGAAATCCTGGACTGGATTGAAATGTGATGATAAAATAGCTGATATGTTGACGTTTAGAATCATAAGGGGATTAGTAATTTTCTTAAGATGTGTTTTTTCAAATTCTTTTCACAGAAATATCATAATTTCTACCTATGATGACAAAGAATGCCATGCTTCTTATCTTATACTTTTGCTTTTTACATTCTGTGAAGGAGAATTTTGCAGTGGCTGGAGAAGGAAAGAAAGCAACATTTTATTCTCAGTATTGTTACTGCCATTACAAATTTAGGAAAACAGTATGTCTGGCTATTTAGTTCAGTGTGGAAAGTTTCATCACCAATGACTTAAGATTTATTATGCTGCTTTAGTCAGCTGGTGATTTTAATTTTATTTTAATTTTTTCCTATTGACTCAGTTTAATAACCTACTACATTTTTTGCCTTTATTCTTTATTCTGAAAGCAATATTTTTAATTGCTAAATCTATTATTTCTGTTATGAATAGCAGTTGCCTTAACCTCCCAGATGAAAAGGCAATTTGTGTGTGTGTTTGTGTGTATGTGAATATAACTTGCTTTGCAGCAATTATTGAGCCAAGTTATAACAGGGGTTTCTAACCCCCAGGCCGTGGCACACTACCAGGCCTTGAGCCATTCAGAACTGGGCTGTGGAAGTGGCAGGTGAGTGCACTCACGCAAATGGAGCTACGTGTATATGTGCCCTTGCCTATTGCTCTTGCGTAACCATCCTCTCTAAATAAAAGAGAAAAGAGGGAAATAAAAACAGGCAAATTATTACATACTTCCATATAAAAAATATGGAATAATATAACCACCTTAATCAGAAGAACTTCAAATATACTCGACTACAATTCACATCATTCATTGCTAGTGAATTTAACATTTAACACATCTAGAAAGCACTTGCTGGGGACAGTTCCACAACCGGACATCATATTGTACACCAAAGCAAATTACCAATACATATTTGAATTATTTATATGAATCCTTCACTTCCTAAAGTGGGGAAAATGTTAAATAACTTCTAAATTTCTTTCGTACAGATAAAAATATATAGTAAAGTATCTACAGTATTACTTGAAATTAAAACAAAACCACAAAAACATCATATAAAAATATACAATCCAAATAACACTAGAATTACACATTGTGACAAAATAATATCTTTTTTAGCTTCTAACTTTTCCCATTTTGTTTCCCTTCCCCCAATTTTCTCCTTTTGTTTATTTTGTATTTTATCTCTCTTTGAAACATAATAATGTTGCTTATTTAAAAAATGAATCCGTCATTACCTGTGGTCTTCAGTATATGCATATGTGTGCCATCTTTTGTTTCTTTTTGAAGTAATGCATTTGTCAAGTAGATGCCATATTTTTTATTTCACCCTGTGCAACTGTGTTCCTATGCTGTGAACTAACACTTGTCCTCAGTTCTCCTGGATACTTTACTGTGAGCAGGGCAGCCCCCCAGATTTGGAGGGTTCCACCACAAAACCGCGGAGGACAAAATCGCGCTCGATGAAAGCGCGTATTTGACATCATCACAGCGCGATGAAAACATCGCGCTGTGATCGAAAAATGTAAAAAAAAGTGAAAACGTTACCCTAACCCCCCCAAACCTAACCCTAAACCTAACCCTAAACCTAACCCTTAACCTAACCCTAAATCTAACCCTAAACCTAACTGTTAACGTAACGCTAAACCTAACGCTAACCCTTAACCTAACGCTAAACGTAACCCTAACGCTCTAAACCTAACCCTAACTCTTAACCTAACCCTAACCCTAACCCTAAACCTAACCCTTACCTTTATGTGAATCGGCTTGCTTTAATTTTATTTAAATGTTTAATTTTTTTCGTCGCACTGTGATGACGTCACATGCGCGCTTTCGTCGAGCGCGATTTTGTCCTCCGCGGTTTTGACGGGTCACGGATTTGGAGCTGCAGTATCTGCTTTTGCATCATGAATAGGATAAGGTGAGGTCCTTTGGAAAACAGGGCAGTGCAAATGAACTTTTAGAAGAAGTTCTGCAACACAACTAAAGTCCGTCCAAAAGAAAATAGTGTTGCTCTTTCTTCAGTCCTGCTCTGAATCCAGGAAAGCTTTGCATGTGGAAGAATCTGCAGTGACAGAGTGCCTCAAAAGAAGTATTGTAGTACACTTTTCCTATTGGATTGATTGCGGCCATCCTAGATTCTAACTGCAGATCTTCACAAAAACTTTAATTAATGGCTGTTATAATTTATCATACAACTTTTGTTGGCCTCTGTACGCACTTGCTTCTGAACAATAGTAAGAGGGTTAAGTAGGATAAGTTAGAACTTAGCTCAGAGAAAATGAACACGAAATAAGAAAAATGATTTTACTTTTTTTATATATTTTTTTTTATTTTTAATTTAAAACAAACACAATCCTTCTTTACATGCTGTAGAAAGTGTATCAGTTGGTTACAAAAAGACTTTCGTGCATCTCTTCCACAGTCAACAAACATAATTCATATTAACTCAAGCATTTAACTCAAATATTTAAACATATCACCATCATCATATCTCCATTTTCATTTGACTATAATTGTTTAAGCGTCCTTCATTATAAAATATACCAAAATTTAATACATAACCACATACTGGCCTTTCAATTACTATTTCTAAAATCCTCCACTAACACTAAATCCTTATATCCTATTCTAGCTAAACATTCATAATATTTAATAACAAAGTTTTTTAATCCTCCTTTCCAAATCACTGTTTAAAATTTACATCCAGTTTCTTTATATTATACCCATATCTATCTATATGTTATTATTCTTATCCCTCCTTTATTTGACTATATCCTGTATCTTAACATTTTCTCCGTAATAATAAAAACTTTAACTGTATCTTAGTTGATTCCTTTTTGTAAATTAATCTTCATGTATAATCCAAAGGGATTTCTAATCTTCCTTACATGGGTACCATTCAATATTCATACCCAATTATACTCATCATAACACTACACATTGTATACATTAGTAACATTATCAATTATTTATTTAAATTATATCTATTATCAATAAATTTCACTAAGTTTAACTAGTTTTAAATTATATTCTTCCATCTATCAACCTGCATCTTTCCAATAGCAAAACAGTCTCATATCTTCTGCCATTTGTGGTGCCAGTCCTCTAATCAGCTCCTTGATCAACTTTGTATGGACTCCTCTTAGCAACTCCTTGCTTATAAGATCTCTCATGTAATCTTGATGCCCTTCTTCTGTTTCCTTAATCATCTTATCTTTGATTGTCAGTAGTGTTATCCATGCTATTGCTAATAAAATTTCTTTCTTTAAATCCATAGATTCTTTGGGTTTTTTCTTCTTCTGTAACTTGCCCTCTGGGATAAATTTTCCCGCCCTTTAATTCCTCTTTTAGTATTCCACTCTTTCCATTTTCAGAGACAAACCAATCAAATGATGTTTCTGATGGCTTCCTTTCATAGGCAGCGGACTGAAAACTTCCCAGTCCTTGTGAAATTCAGTGGAAAATTATTCCAGAAAAGCCATAATTGAGAATTCAGTGTGTTACTGTGACATTTTCCTTATTATATTTCTTAATAGTAATCACTCCCTAATAGGAAAAGATGATCAGAGAGAGAAAAAAATGAATGGTTTGGCTATTCTTGGGAAAGAAGATTTAAAGGCAGGATTAAAGTCTACCAGATATTAAGTTGAAAGAGCTCTAAAATTCCCCAGCTTTGAAATTACTTCTCTTAATGCATTAAAACCAATTAAATGATTTCAAACTACCAACACTGAAGAACCTGAATAATTGGTTCCTTTGAAAAATTACCACAACCTGTTATAACTGAGGAGATGGAAGGCAGGACAAGTTAAGAGTTCTGTTACCCTGCAGGTTGTGGAGATTTCCAGTCAGGATGCCTATTTTATTTATTATTACTTTATTGTAGGTTTTATTCTCTATTTTCAGACACTTTGTCTCCCAAAGCAACTCGCATCAATTACAAAAGTGAGACAGACTCTGACTCCCTGTTGCTAAAAAGGGAAGACATTCAAGAGATGGAGAAGGTAAGAATGGGGAGTGACATGTTGCTTCTTTATTATCTTGATAATAAAGAATAATAATTGATGGAGAGTGTCAAGGGTGCTCTCCTTCAATCTTTGACTTGCTGCCCAGGTCACCTGGGGTTTCTGGAAATGTAATCTAGTCTACATTGGAATTCTGACATCACCTCAGTTGTAACCATACTGAGAGTATCATGCATCAATGTAAACTTATAAATAAACTAAACCTGAAAAGCATCTACTTTCAAAAAGCTGGTTATTTCTGAAAATATCTCAGAGTCAACCAGGCTCTTTTGGTAAGACCCTCCCAGAAATTTGTAAAAAGTTAATTCTTGGCAGTGGTGTGGAAATGGTTGCCAGTGCCTTTTTTCAATTTTTTAAAAAAATCTTCAGATCTGGCCTGCAGCCCAGGGATTTGTCACTTCAGGTTACTAGTCTGCTCCAATCCTGATTAGCTTTTAAAGGTATAGGTACTGCCACCTGCTGTCTGCTGTATAAATATTCAAGTGGAGTGTCATTGCATATTGTGTTTACCAAAAAGGAAAATCTCTTTTAAGATAAGCTGCTACTCTAGAAAAGATTAGCCAGAAAACATTTTCCAAGAATTACTGTATTGTAAACACAAGCTTACAAGTGTAAGCTGACCCTATTATCTGAAGGCAAATAATCAGGAAAAAAGTCTTTCCTTTACGCAAATACAATAGTTCAGCCTTTTCCCCCACTGAGCCTTGTGATCCTACAACATTTGCAAAATATCATGAAATTGACTTTGACAACTGCTTGGTTAACATAGAGTTATGTTATACTTTACTTTGTGATGATTTTCTATTTCTTGCTATATTATTTATGTTTATCCAACTTTCTCTTAATAGGCCGCAAGACACACACCTAGCATAAGAAGGCAGGGCAGTGCTATGAGAGCTTACAAACTAAAAATTTCACACCAGGGAAAAATCTGTATTGTTGTTGTTGTTGTTGTTGTTATTGTTGTTATTATTATTATTGTTGAATTATTAGATTAAAATTTTATATACTGTATTAGTTGCATTTTTATTCCATCTTTCATTAGTTATATTTCTATTTTCTGCAAGAACTCAAGGAAATATACAAAGCCAATTTTCTATCTCTACAACTTTGTTTCTTGATTAAGAATTCTGGATTATTACTATGATTTGTTGGATGACTGTATTTGGCATTATTTTTAAAAATCCAACTATTAGCTCTTTCCCAAGGACCTGGGATAGGCAGATGTAGTTTAATGGTGTCAAAGATATTATCCACAGGATATAAGCTATTCCAAACAAAACTGCTTTTGCAATTGGCTAATGGGGATTGTATCAATGCCAATAATGTTCAAGTTTGTTTTGGGCCTGCACCCAAGGCACCTAGAAGTATTGGTACTATCTTTATTCTATTTTTATTTGCATGTCTTTGTATTTTGTGATTTTCTTCAGTTCTTTCTCTTCTCTTCTCTCTTCTAAGGTGTATCCATATATTTTTGGCTTTCTTATTGACAATTATTAAGTCTACTGTGTTATGTGACAGGTGTTTTGAATTCCCAGAACACTTTAGCTTCTTCATTTTCTATTTATCTATGTTCTTGGTTGCAGACTATTATTATTATTATTATTATTATTATTATTATTATTATTATTATTATTATTATTAATTATTGTACAATTGTATCACAGCGGCCAGTTGTTTCGCCGGATTTGGCATTGGTTACTAGTTGGGCCCCACCCAGGGGCCTAGGACGTCGTAACGTATTTTCGTAATATGCGTGCAGATCCAAGCAGTGCGGCTTTTTGCATTTGACTGATGGTGATTTTGTCAATTTTTAACTGTTTTAAATGTAATTCCAGTGCTTTTGGAATAGCACCCAGTGTGCCAATTACCACTGGAATTACCACTGCTGGTTTATGCCATAGTCGTTGAATTTCGATTTTTAAGTCCTGGTATTTTGCGATATTTTCATGTTCCTTCTCGGCGACCCTGCTATCACATGGTATTGCAATATCAATGATGTCGTTTTGTTGGCTGGTCCACTTGTAGCCCACTTGTTGATGGATGTCCAGGGACCCCAACATCCGCTGCGGCCCTTGTTAACCCGCGCGATGACCGATGCGGTATGGAATTCTTATTTGTTTTTTTCACCATATTGTATGGGTTGGCGGGGTTTTTTTACGGGACCAGATGCCAACCTGACCCCAACCCTCCTCCTTTCTCATCCGGGCTTGGGACCGGCAACGGCGGAGTTTTTTTAAAAAAAAATTATTATTATTATTATTATTAATTATTATTATTATTATTATTATTATTATTATTATTATTATACAATTGTATCACAGCGGCCAGTTGTTTTGCCGGATTTGGCATTGGTTACTAGTCGGGCCCCACCCAGGGGCCTAGGACGTCGTAACGTATTTTCGTAATATGCGTGCAGATCCAAGCAGTGTGGCTTTTTGCATTTGACTGATGGTGATTTTGTCAATTTTTAACTGTTTTAAATGTAATTCCAGTGTTTTTGGAATAGCACCCAGTGTGCCAATTACCACTGGAATTACCACTGCTGGTTTATGCCATAGTCGTTGAATTTCGATTTTTAAGTCCTGGTATTTTGCGATATTTTCATGTTCCTTCTCGGCGACCCTGCTATCACCTGGTATTGCAATATCTATGATGTTGTTTTGTTGGCTGGTCCACTTGTAGCCCACTTGTTGATGGATGTCCAGGGACCCCAACATCCGCTGCGGCCCTTGTTAACCCGCGCGATGACCGATGCGGTATGGAATTCTTATTTGTTTTTTTCACCATATTGTATGGGTTGGCGGGGTTTTTTTACGGGACCAGATGCCAACCTGACCCCAACCCTCCTCCTTTCTCATCCAGGCTTGGGACTGGCAACGGCGGAGTTTTTTAAAAAAAATTATTATTATTATTATTATTATTATACAATTGTATCACAGCGGCCAGTTGTTCCGCCGGATTTGGCATTGGTTACTATTCGGGCCCCACCCAGGGGCCTAGGACGTCGTAACGTATTTTCGTAATATGCGTGCAGATCCAAGCAGTGTGGCTTTTTGCCTTTGACTGATGGTGATTTTGTCAATTTTTAACTGTTTTAAATGTAATTCCAGTGCTTTTGGAATAGCACCCAGTGCGCCAATTACCACTGGAATTATCACAGCTGGTTTGTGCCATAGTCATTGAATTTCGATTTTTAAGTCCTGGTATCTTGCGATTTTTTTCATGTTCCTCCTCGGCGACCCTGCTATCACCTGGTATTGTGATGTCTATGATTGTAACCTTATTTTTCTCAACAAGTGTGATGTCTTGTGTATTATGCGCCAGTATTTTGTCGGTTTGTATACGGAAATCCCGCAAGATCTTGACCATCTGATTTTCGGTGACTTTTTCAGGCTGATGTTCCCACCAGTTTGTTGCTGTTTTAATATTATAATTTTTGCACAAATTCCAATGGATCATTTGTGCTACTGAATTGTGCCGCAATTATTATTATTGTTATTGTACAATTGTATCACAGCGGCCAGTTGTTTCGCCGGATTTGGCATTGGTTACTAGTCAGGCCCCACCCAGGGGCCTAGGACGTCGTAACGTATTTTCGTAATATGCGTGCAGATCCAAGCAGTGCGGCTTTTTGCATTTTTAGTGATGGTAAACGTTGCCTTTCCTCATTAAGCAGAAAATGCTCCATGATCTTATCCTTCAATTCTTTTTGTTTTTGAGTTAGTTCATCAGTTGGTTCAGTGATAACTGGTTCTAGTGGTGGTGATGTTATTTCCTCCCCGAGAGCTTCTTCTGGGAGTTCTACTATAGTGTCTTTAGTTGTGTCTTGAATATCAGTTATTTCCACTTGTGATATTGTTTTTTGGGTTTTGCAATTTGCCTGAATTTCCTCATGTTCAACTTCACTAAACACTTTATTCCGTATAATAAATCGCCTTTGATCTGCTAGTCGTTGTTCACTAACATTTGAATCTGGATATTGTTGTTTCCATAATTCATACATTCGCTTTAAATATCCTCTTTTTTCTGGCTCTGAGTTGTAGTAACAGGCCATTATGGCACGGTTTTCATCTGCACTATATTTTTGTCGTTTTGTTGGCTGGTCCACTTGTAGCCCACTTGTCGACGGATGTCCAGGGACCCCAACATCCGCCACGGCCCTTGTTAACCCGCGCGACGACCGATGCGGTATGGAATTCTTATTCGTTTTTTTCACCATATTGTATGGGTTGGCGGGTTTTTTTTTACGGGACCAGATGCCAACCTGATCCCAACCTTCCTCCTTTCTCATCCAGGCTTGGGACCGGCAACGGCGGAGTTTATTATTATTATTATTATTATTATTATTATTATTATTATTATTGTTGTTGTTGTTGTTGTTGTACAATTGTATCACAGCGGCCAGTTGTTTCGCCGGATTTGGCATTGGTTACTAGTCGGGCCCCACCCAGGGGCCTAGGACGTCGTAACGTATTTTCGTAATATGCGTGCAGATCCAAGCAGTGCGGCTTTTTGCATTTGACTGATGGTGATTTTGTCAATTTTTAACTGTTTTAAATGTAATTCCAGTGCTTTTGGAACAGCACCCAGTGTGCCAATTACCACTGGAATTACCACTGCTGGTTTGTGCCATAGTCGTTGAATTTCGATTTTTAAGTCCTGGTATCTTGTGATTTTTTCATGTTCCTTCTCGGCGACCCTGCTATCACCTGGTATTGCGATGTCTATGATTGTGACCTTATTTTTCTCAACCAGTGTGATGTCTGGTGTATTATGCGCCAGTATTTTGTCGGTTTGTATACGGAAATCCCACAAGATCTTGACCATCTGATTTTCGGTGACTTTTTCAGGCTGATGTTCCCACCAGTTTGTTGCTGTTTTAATATTATAATTTTTGCACAAATTCCAATGGATCATTTGTGCTACTGAATTGTGCCGCAATTTATAATCAGTCTGCGCGATTTTTTTACAGCAGCTGAGTATGTGATCAACAGTTTCATCAGCTTCTTTGCAAAGTCTGCATTTGGCATCATCAGAGGATTTTTCGATTTTGGCCTTAATGGCATTTGTGCGGATAGCTTGTTCTTGCGCAGCCAGGATTAGTGACTCTGTTTCTTTCTTTAATGTACCTGTTGTTAACCATAACCAAGTTTGTTCACTGTCCACTTTATCTTTTATTTTTTCCAGAAATTGACCATGCAGTGCTTTGTTCTGCCAACTCTCCATTCTTGATTTTATCACATCTTTTCTGTATTCTTGTTTTGTCTGTTGGGCCTTCAGTAGATTTTTGTTCTTTACTTCGATTAATAGATGTTCTTGAGTTTCTTTTAAATAATCAGCCAGTGCATGTTTTTCTTCTTCAACTGTTTGCTTCACTTGTAATAATCCTCTGCCACCTGATTTTCGGGGCAGATATAGTCTATCAGTATCACCACGTGGATGTAAACTGTAGTGCATTGTCATTAGTTTCCTGGTTTTTCGGTCCAAAAGGTCCAAATCAGCTTGTGTCCAGTTAACTATGCCAGCTGTGTATCTTATAACTGGTATTGCCCAGGTATTTATGGCCTTGATTGTATTTCCACCATTCAATTTAGATTTCAAAATTTTCCTAACTCTGTTGGTGTACTCTCGCCTGACAATAGTTTTTACTTCTCCATGCTTGATGTTATCCAACTGCAGAATGCCTAAGTATTTGTAGGCTTCATTTTCTTTGCATTTAATTAGTTGGCCATTGGGCATTTCAATTCCCTCAGATGCAGTGATTTTGCCCCTTTTTATGGATACAGTGGCGCATTTTTCCATGCCAAACTGCATTGAAATATCGGTGCTGAATACTCGCACTGTATTTGTCAATGATTGGATTTCTATTTCTGACTTTCCATAGAGTTTCAAATCATCCATATATAGTAAATGCGAAATTTTTTCAGCTTTTTTGGCTGTTTGGTAGCCTAATTTCATTTTTTTTAGGATTACTGATAGTGGGATCATTGCGATGATGAAGAGAAGAGGTGAAAGTGAATCACCCTGGAAAATTCCTTGCTTGATATTAACCATTCCGTAGCTCTCATTCCCTACTGCCAACTCAGTTCTCCATTGTTTCATTGCCTTTTCAGTAAAGGATGTAATATTTTTGCTAATGCCAGTTGTTTCTAAGCATTTTATGATCCAACTATGTGGCAGTGAGTCAAATGCCTTTTTGTAATCAATCCAGACCATATTCAAGTTCGTTTTTCTGTTCTTACAATTTTCTAATATCATTTTATCAATTAGAAGCTGATCTTTTGTGCCCCTGCTCCTTCTTTTGTTGCCTTTTTGCTCTACTGGCAAGATGTTGTTTGTTTCCAAATAATCCATCATGTTATTTGCAATAATGCCTGTGAGTAATTTGAAGGTTGTTGGCAAGCATGTTATTGGTCTATAGTTTTCAGGTGTTGTTCCTTTAGTTGGATCTTTCTGAATCAAGTATGTTTTTCCAGTTGTCAACCATTCATCAATTTGGCCCTTTTGTAAAATTTCATTCAGTTGCCTGGCCAATATTGCATGTAAACTGGTCAGATATTTGAGCCAGAAACCATGTAATTGGTCCTTTCCAGGTGATGTCCAATTCTTTATCTTTTTAACTCGATTTTTGATCATCTCAGTTGTTATTTCTAATACTTGCATTTGTTTGTTGCCAATGCTTTTCTCAAAGTCATGTATCCACTTTGCTTCCTTGTTGTAGTCCTTTGCATTTTCCCACAATTCTTTCCAGAATTCAACTGTGGCCTGCTTTTCTGGTTTTTCACTTTTGGTGTCACCATTCACATTAAGACTTTGATAAAAACACCGTTGGTCTGATCGAAATTGCTGATTTTGTTTATATTGGATGATTCGTGCCTCATATCTTTCAATTTTTCTAGCTGTTGCTGTTATCTGCTGTTTTACAATCTCTACAGCTTCATTGATGTTTCTTGTATCCAATCTATATCTTCTGATTAGCCGATCTATGATTTTGTTGTTTTTAAGCCGTTGCTCATGCATGTTCTTTAAGTTACTAGCATCTGCCCTTAATTTTTTGATTTTTTGTTCTAGACGGATTTTCCACTTTGGCTTTGATGCTTTTTCTGTTGTGTGACTAGGTACTTTAATTTTAATGCCTAGTTCATTAGTGACTATTACAGCTGCGCTGTACATTAACTGGTTTGTTTCCAAGATGGATCCCGGTTCAATTGTTGAAAACACTGCATTAACCATTTTCATGATAGGGGCCAAAATTTTCTTAGGCACAGTTTTTAGTGATGGTAAACGTTGCCTTTCCTCATTAAGCAGAAAATGCTCCATGATCTTATCCTTCAATTCTTTTTGTTTTTGAGTTAGTTCATCAGTTGGTTCAATGATAACTGGTTCTAGTGGTGGTGATGTTATTTCCTCCCCGAGAGCTTCTTCTGGGAGTTCTACTATAGTGTCTTTAGTTGTGTCTTGAATATCAGTTATTTCCACTTGTGATATTGTTTTTTGGGTTTTGCAATTTGCCTGAATTTCCTCATGTTCAACTTCACTAAACACTTTATTCCGTATAATAAATCGCCTTTGATCTGCTAGTCGTTGTTCACTAACATTTGAATCTGGATATTGTTGTTTCCATAATTCATACATTCGCTTTAAATATCCTCTTTTTTCTGGCTCTGAGTTGTAGTAACAGGCCATTATGGCACGGTTTTCATCTGCACTATATTTTTGTCGTTTTGTTGGCTGGTCCACTTGTAGCCCACTTGTCGACGGATGTCCAGGGACCCCAACATCCGCCGCGGCCCTTGTTAACCCGCGCGACGACCGATGCGGTATGGAATTCTTATTCGTTTTTTTCACCATATTGTATGGGTTGGCGGGGGGTTTTTTACGGGACCAGATGCCAACCTGATCCCAACCTTCCTCCTTTCTCATCCGGGCTTGGGACCGGCAACGGCGGAGTTATTATTATTATTATTATTATTATTATTATTATTATTATTATTATTATTAATTATTATTATTTGCATAGTTAGCCAGATATTTAGTCTGGATTTGCATTTTATCCACCTATTGAATTATTTCCAAGGAGCTAAATATCATTATTATTAGCTAACAGGTTTTGTGGGTGAAAAGGTTTGAAAATCCTTGAACTGGAATATCATTTTCTCTCACTTTACAGCTATCTTTTTAATACATTTATGGCAGTAAATAAGCATTTCTGAGAATATGTAAGTATGATTAGGATTTGAAGAAATATAGGGTTCAAAGGTGCTGGAAACACTAAGCCTTGTTACACAGCAAATTTTACTTCCCTCCAACTGACTCCTGCAAGGCTATTCAAAAGTGCAGCTGCTGGAAATTCACTTTGTGCCCATGTCTAATATGGAGTGAATTCTTAATCTGCCTGCAGACTTCAGATAGATTAAAGCGAAGAGGAAATATTTTTCTGATTTAAAAAGCTAGGGACTTGGAACTTGTCTACTGACTTAAAAAATATTCTTTAAAAATAGTGATAATAAGAAAATGATTGATTTGGAAACATTCTGAAATAAATAAGTAAATAGTTAATGGACAACAAGAATAGAATAGAATAGAACAGAACAGAACAACAGGATAAATTCTTTATTGGCTAAGTGTGATTGGACACACAAGGAATTTGTGCATAAGTTCTTTGAAGAGCCTCACATGAACACTGTCTGAAAAAAACCTTATCTGGTGATCCTTTTTTGGATCAGAATTCCCCAGGAGGGGGGGGGGGCAAGAATAAGGTGACCAGATTTTCAGATTGGTAAAGAGGGACACCTTTGACCGCGGGGTGTGTGTGTGTGTTAATTAAAAATTTTATACAGAGCAACAAAAATTTTCATACAACGCAAAAATAGTATTGTAATGTTTTTTTTTTATTTCAACATAACTACAATTTACAAATATAAATTGTAACTTGCCAAACATCCAAAATTTGGTCACATGACCATGAGGATGCTACAACGGTTGCTAAGTGTGAAAATGGTCACTAAGTGTGAAAAATGGTCATCAGTCACTTTTTTCAATGCCATTGTAACTTTGGTCACTAAGCCCATTATACCACCTTTCTTGCCACAGTTCTCAAGTGAATAAATGCAGCTGATAAGTTAGTAACATAAGTGAATCTGGTTTTCCCATTTGACTTTGTCAAAAGATGATTATATGACCCCCAGAACACTGAAACCATCATAAATACGAATCTGTTGCCAAACATCAAAATTTTGATCGCGTGACCATGAGGATGCTGCAAGGTTGCTAAGTGTGAAAATGGTCATCAGTCACTTTTTTCAATGCCATTGTAACTTTGGTCACTATACCACCTTTCTTGCCACAGTTCTTAAGTGAATCTTAAGTGAAGATGTTATATCTTAAGTCTGCTTTACAGTAGAACCTCTGGTCATGAACGCTTCTGACCAAAATATTCACATTCTCCCCCCTCCCCCCGCTGCTGATTTCCCCTTCTGCACCATTTTTTTTGTAAGCGCCAAATTTCCAAAATTAGGTTTGATTCATGACCAAATCAGTTTGCGACCAATGTTATGGAACGAATTATGGTTGTGACCAGAGGTTCTACTGTATTCATGCCTTTACATACTCTATATCACCTCAAAATGTTGCACAGCCTTCATGAGTTTCTAATACAGATAAAATTAAATACAACATCAAAACCATAAAAAAGTAAAATTAACCTGGCTGGAAAATCCTATGCCTGTCTTGCTATTATTACTGACACACTTGCTGCAGTATTTGATGGCTAAAAGAAAAAAAATATTGTTAAAGTGTGTATTATGTTCACTCCCATGTCTTGTCTGCTGCGTTGATTTTGAATTTATTAAAAGAGCTTATTTTACATCAAATCCCTCTCATATTATTCTCCTATGTTCAATAAACCCTAAGAGACAGCATACTATACATGAAATTCCTGTAACTGTATATTTAGTAAATTGTGGAGCTGAGTTTATCCAATTAACTCAGTTTTTGGACTTGAGTAATCACATACAATAAAGGAAATAAAACTATTTAGAATGAAGTGTAGTTGGCTATTTGTGATTAAGGGTGTCATGCAGAAACAATTATAGTTTTGATCAGGAAAATACCCTAAAAAAACCCTTTTGTTCTTTCAGGGTTTTTTTTAATGATTTTTCCATGGCACATCACATATTGTTTTGAATAAAAAAACAGCAGCTGCACATTTTTAAAAACATACATTATTTTAAAATGCATTAAAAAATAAAAGAAAAAAACCCAGCACACTTACCAGCAGGCAGAAACTCCAATATTTTTCAAAGAAACTTTCCCACCATCTTGGAGTCCTCCAATCTCCGTGCCCCTCCCCTCCAGAAAATCCAGGAAGTAACACTGGCGACCTCTCTAGCCATTTCCTGCAGCTCTATTATACTAGATCATTTTTTTCTTATAAAATGAGGTAAACGCGACCAGCGTGGGGGGTTTGGGGGGAGGTTCGTTTTGTTGCTTTAACGTTTTAATATCTTCAATGAAAGGACTGAGACAGAGAGAGAAGTTAGTTAGACAGGGTGTCTTTTGTCTTGCCCCGGTTAGGATTTCTTAAGCAAATCCACTGGGCTTTCAACATGAAGCCAGAAAATCGGGACTTTTTTAAAAGGCGGAGGGACGCGGGGAAAATTGTTATAAAGCGTGCTTATCACACTGAAATCAGTACGTCTGGTCACCCTAGGCAAGAAGGGCAGCGTCTCATCAGACCCAGAGGGAGGCAAAAGGTCCCTCGCAGGTCAGAGATTTGCCTTATGAATCGGAATGGGGCGGCAGCCTGCAATATGGCTGACAAGATGCTGACTTCCAGTCTAAGCGAATGAACATGACGGTGAGGAAGAGATGCAAGACCGGTAAGAAAATTTATGTAACCACAGCCATAAATCAAACCTGGAAAAGGCAAAGAAATCTTGAGAGCACAAATAATATTGATGGTCAGATTGGGATTTTCTCAAAAAGAAAGAAAGAAAGCAAAGAAAAATGGAGGGTTGAAACATCACCCCCCCAAAAAAAAGCTATTTTGCTTGAAATAAATTCAGACAGAAAAGGAGAAAGCAGAGAAGTGACAAACCCACTCAAATATAAACTCTAAATTTGGTTTTGGATTTGAAATAGAAACCAAACATTCCAAAGGATTTACTTTATTTTGAACTTTTTCCAACTAATATATCTTAAGCAACTCCCAAAAATCAAGAAAAAAACACTTCTTCTCACTGATAACTGATAACCTAACCTTGACTGTGCAGGAAGTTTTAATTAACCAACTGCCATAAATCAGAATTTGGAAAAGGAGGAGGCAAAAGAGAAACATACCCGAATCTGGCTATTTGCAAGTTTGTTCCAATTGATATATTTTGAGCAGCTGTGGTTGACCAGAGGTGGAAGGTGACAGTGGAAAGAATAATTACAGAGTCAAGAACTGGGAGATGCATGGGGTTTTTGCCCCCCTCTTTTGTCCTTTTGTCAAAACAAAGAAAAGGGAGAAGACAGGAACAGAGAAGTAGAACAAAAGATTTACTAGGAAAAAAAAATCAAACAACTAGAAACTTTTATATGGGAAAATATAAAGCTAAGATAAGGGCTTTATTCCTAAATATGACAATAAAATGGAGTTGCTAATTGGTTGAATATAATAATGGAAAGATAATTAAAGGTTAAAATTTATGGAATGTGGATAAATATGGGGAGGTTGTAAAGCAGAGGTTTGTGATTCACTTTTATACATGATAATTAAACTGAGTTGTAAATTGACTGAATATGACAATAGAAGGACAACTAAGCATGGGTTAAAATATATGAAACATGGACATATATAGAACTTTTAAGATGATGAATAAAGTGAGATGTTTACCACTTGCTATTCTATATATATACGGAATTGTGATAAATATTGAACAGAGAGGATTGCCATTTATAGACAATTAAGGGTAACCTAATCTAAGCTATGGAAAAATGGTGAGGTAACAATGGGAAACTATTGAGATTTAAAGACAGAATCACTAACTGGGTGTTGAATCTGATTACCTGGGCTATCGAATCTCCCACAAGGGGATAGAAATGGACCCTGCTAAGGTCAGGGCTGTCACTGAGTGGGAGGCCCCACGTACACGTAAGCAATTACAGAGATTTTTGGGATTTGCTAACTTCTATCGTCAATTTATTCCCTCCTTCGCTAAGATAGCTCTTCCTATAACTAACCTCCTTAAATCGAAAGGAAGGGCTAAGTCTAAACCTAGCAAACAGTTGGACTGGACTATGGACTCTCAAGCTGCTTTCGAGAAGTTGAAACACCTCTTTGCGAAGGAAACGTTCTTCAAGCACCCTGACATGGACGAACCATTTGTGGTCCAAGCTGATGCCAGTGATGTGGCAGTGGGAGCTGTACTACTTCAAGCGAATAGCCAAGGTAAATTACAACCCTGCGCTTACACCTCTCGCAAACTGACCGACACGGAAAGACGGGCTATTTGGGAGAAAGAGGCTTTTGCTGTTCGTTGGGCTTTATCAACCTGGCGCCATTTTCTAGAGGGCGCCAACACCCTTTCAAGGTGTGGACTGACCATAAAAACTTGGAGGCATTGAGAACCCCCAGAAAACTTTCTCCTAAGCAGATGCGCTGGGCTCAGCATTTCAATAGATTCAATTTTACCTTGAAATACATTCCGGGAGGGAAAAATTTTATGGCTGATGCTTTGTCCAGACTCAATACAACTGTTCAAAGCTCAGTGTTGTCCAGCCTGTCATTCCCACAAAGAGCCTAGCTGCTCCTGTAGTTACTAGAAGTCAGACAACTTCCAAATTGGAGGTCACTGAGGACTTTCTATCTAACCTAAAAAAGGCCCTTACTGAGGATGACTGGTTCCAGCAACACATGGATGAATGCACTATAAAAGATGGATTGGCTTGGATTGGGGCAAAGTTATACATCCCTGGGTCCATTAGGACCATTGTACTTCAACGGGCTCATGACTCCCGGATGGCTGGACACTTTGGGTTCGTTATGACCCTGCACCTTGTTAAGAGGCAATTTTGGTGGCCATCGCTGAAAAAAGACATTGAGGCTTATGTAGCTAGTTGTCCAGTTTGTGCCACGGCTAAACGCCCTCTGGGTAAGCCCCAGGGGTTGCTCCAGGTGGTGGCCCGCCCATTAGCCCCGTGGAAGGAGATATCCATGGATTTCATTGTTGAACTTCCGGAAAGTCAAAGAAACACAGTAATCTGGGTTGTTACTGACTTATTCTCCAAGCAAGTTCATTTCATCCCTTGTTCCAAGATCCCTTCTGCTAAATCTCTCGCTAAGATGTTCATCTCACATATATATCGCTTACATGGGGTACCCGACCGCATAATTTCGGACAGGGGTGTTCAGTTCACCTCCCTATTCTGGAAAGAATTCCTGAAGCGGATTGGCTCTGCCCAGGGGTTAAGCTCCTCCCACCACCCTCAGACTAATGGGGCCTGCGAGAGGACTAATTCTGTGCTGGAGCAATATTTACGTTGTTTCATCAACTACCAACAAGATGATTGGGTGGACTTGTTGCCTCATGCTGAAGTGACCTACAACAATTCCGTACAGCAGCACTGGCTTTACCCCTTTTCGTGTGGTGTACGGCCAGGATTTTGTGCCCATTCCTGAGATTCCTCGCGAGCAGCGCAAGTGTCTTCGCTGTCCGGGTGGAGTGATCGCCTTTGGGACATCTGGCCTTTGGCACTCCAGACTCTAGATGCTGCGCACCGCGCTCATAAGAAACAGGCTGATAAGAAATGGACTAAACCCCATGAATATAAGGTTGGTGATCAAGTTTATTTATCCACTAGATTTCTTCAAACTACGCAGAAGTCGAAGAAGTTGGGCGCCAAGTATGTTGGCCCATTTCCTGTTGTCAAGATCATCAACCCTGTCTCAGTCCGTCTCCAGTTGCCTAAGAATCTCAACCGAGTTTACCCTGTTTTTCATGTTAATCTCCTGAAGCCTCAACTCACTTCTTCCTTGAGAGCACCTCTTCCTCCTCCACCTGCCCCACTTTTGATAGAAGGAGAGCAGCATTTCGAGATCTGTGAGATTTTGGACTCTCGTAAGTGGTGGAACCGTGTCCAGTACCTGGTGGCTTGGAAGCATTTCCCCCATCTCACGCTGAATGGGTTGACAAGTCCCATGTTCAAGCTCCTCGTCTGCTCCACAAGTTCTACTCTGACTATCCTGACAAGCCCTGATTCTTGGACAGTCTGCTAATTTTCCTTTTTTTGTTGTTTTTTTCTCCCTTCCCCTTTCTCTCTTTCATGTCTTGTTGTCTGTCTGTTTGTTTGTGTTCTTTTCGTTTCTGCAGGTCTGACCTTTTCTGGAGGAGGGCCAGATGTCAGCCTCTGCTTTGCTGCTGCTTCGGCTGACATTGAAACGGGGAGAGGGGGCATGGTATTTGGGAAGTGAATCATTATATGCTGAAGGAAGATTCTAGACGCTGGCCTGACCATCTCATTGCACATGCGGAGGAAGAGAGTTTCCCACCAAGGTTAACTGTCCAGCATTCCACCCTGATGATGTTTTTTGAAGATATCTTCAAAAGAAGCCAAGGTGGCGCAGTGGTTAAAAATGCAGCACTGCAGGCTACTGCTAGATCAGCAGGTCAGCGGTTCAAATCTCACCGGCTCAGGGTTGACTCAGCCTTCCATCCTTCCGAGGTGGGTAAAATGAGGACCCAGATTGTTGGGGGCAATATGCTGACTCTCTGTAAACCGCTTAGAGAGGCCTGAAGGCCTATGAAGCGGTATATAAGTCTACTGCTATTGCTATTGCTATATCTCCCACCTGACAGTTGGGTGAATTATAATTGGACTATGGACTGGGGTGCCAAGGGGAGGGGATTGAACCATACATGATATTCTTTGCTTTCGTGCCTAATTAATCAGATTCAGCTTTGCTTCGCTACTATTCATTTGTAATTAGTAAAAGTACACTCAATTTCAAACAAATGGAGTTGAGTGGTTTTTTTTCCTGATTATTAAATGAAGTAGCATCTGACAATGGGGGCATGTAAGGATGTATAATTATATAAATATAATGATGAGAATAGCTGGGAATTGTAGACAGGTCTACATCTCAGCTAAAATTAGCCTAGCCGGGGGGGGGGGGGAGAGGTTAAAAGCACAATGACTATATATGTATACTTTTTTGTTGTATTTTTTTTAAATAAGGAGAATACATGTTAAAATTAAATATTATATTGAAAATGAATTATAAATATCATCAATATAAAATGGAGCTTGCTCAGAAGCTAAAATACACCAAGTAAATGAGCTGAAGAGTGGGAAATAGAGGAGAGAGGTAAAGGAAGAAGAGAGGGATAGGAGAGAGGGCAAGTGGGGGGGAGAGGAGGAGAGAAATTAGGAATGGAAAGGGGAGAGAGGAGAAGGAGAGAGGAAGGGGAAAGTAGAGAAGGGAAGGATGACAGAGGGAAGAAAGGAGGTAGGGGAGGGGAAAGGGAGAAAAAAGTGATGGATAAGGTACAAATATGGTGTATGGAGAGCAGAAGAGCCAATAATTGTTTTTGAGAGTTGATGGTAAGATGAATTGATGTAAACATTTAATAATACAATATGATGTAATAGTATACATGCGATTATATGTTATGAAAATGAAAAAATAAAAAACTTTATAACAAAAATAAATCATAAGATACAACTTAGTGATAGTCATGAGATACTAAATAAAAGCAATCAACATAAATCATAATACAAAGAACAAAGTGATAATCATAAGATGATAAAGGAGTAAGTCATAAGAAAATGAGTAGGATAATAGTAATACAGTCCTACAATATGGTTTAACCTCCTAGGGCATAAGACAGTGCCAAAGCTAGCATAATCACTGAAGCCTTCAATTTTAGAGCATTTGGTGCTTGCAGCCTGATGTGGACTAGAGTACTGAAACTATTTAGAACCAATAAGAATTATATGAGACTTTACGACTTTTCATTTCTATCCATGTCCTATCTATGTATCTCAGTCCCTCAGTCCATCTATAATCCTTTTTCTAAAGCTGGAGGAGAGATGTAAAACAAGGATTTCTATCCAAGACCATCTCCATCAGATTCTTACTCCTGATGAATAACCAATTGGATCCTGTATGAATAACAGAATTGGAACAGAGCTTGGAGGTCATCTGGTCCAAACCCCTGCTCAGGCAGGAAACCCTATACCATTTCAGACAAATGGTTGTCCAATCTCTTCCTAAAAACTTCCAGTGTTGGAGCATTCACAACTTCTGGAGGCAAGTTGTTCCACTGATTAAGCTGTGAAACTCTCCAGCAAACCATCATGCAATATGTTGCTCTAAATATATCATCAATAGAATGTGTGGGAGGGAGCTGTAGCATTTGCTTGGCCTTTCAGAGTGAAGTTGCCTCTGTAATAATCAGCTGATGGTACATGCCAGGAAGAAGCCTCCAGAATATGATTCTTTTAGGACATCCTGAGATTAGCTTTTTTTTTTGAGGCACAGGAACAGTTTATTACAATAGTTTATAAACCTGCAGAAAAAACACCAAAAGTACTAAATCTATATGCATGTGAAGTCCACAAGCTGATTAAATATTAAAACATTCTGCTCTGAACAAGCTACAAAGGACATAATTTCCAATTTAAGATCACCATTAATCACCATGTAGCTTTAATTTCCCCCCTGTATTGTTATTTGACTAGATGCCTTCTGTTATGATTTCATAAGCAAGAAATTAATAAAGCACTTAATTTTCATACTCTGAATTAATTAACATATAAATTCAGATACTCTGGGCTGGTACAGATTATGAAATGTTACTCATGTGACATCACAGTTCTGGGTGATGAAACATTTCAGTGATGCCAGTGCTTACTCAAGAGTTCCACTACCTTGGAAGATTTTTTTTGGGGGGGGGGGTGGCTTTTAATGTCACATGCATGTTCATGCTGTGATACTTCATTGTACAATTGTCTATATATGCCATAGTATCTTGCATCCCCAAACTACATTTTCTAGGCAATAGAAGACACAGTGACACTACGCACATAATGTGCAAGTGATGCCTAGAAGTTACAGTGACACCACGTCTTTGTGCAAGTGATGCCTAGGCATAGATTTCGTGTTTTTCATCATTTGCAAATAATTTCAGGTTGTTTTATTAAGATAATGTTTCTCACTGTTTGAATGACTGTTAGGCAAAAAAAAACAACCCAAAAGAGTCATTTTAAAATAATGCATACTTCAATATTATTAAGAAGATGAATCAAAATTAAGCCTTTATTCAGTCTAGTTTATTTGAAGCCAAGTTAACCACAGACCAGCAAGAATTAAGCAACCAGACACAGAACGCCTAAGAAAATAACCATTCAAGAAAAAGTGCTGGGAACCTGTGAATTAGAAATGTCCCTTCTCTTGTAAAGAAGCTCTTGGTTTTTTAAATTAATAATTGTAACACAATCCATTTCTTGCTGTTTAAGTGGTGAAATCTCGGGAGACCATTTATAACAAGATTATAATAATTGTTTTAGCTTAAATCTAAGAGTTGAAACGTAGGCAGGTCTTCAAGTTCTCTGGATTTTGCTGGGATGGTTTAATATTTCTACAAATACGTTTTCTTATATCCAATACAAGTCATTGGAACCGATCCAATAATTTTAATAACAGTAGCATATTTCATCGTTTGTAACAAGTTCTTACTGGAAGGAATTCTTATCTAGCCCTGCATCCAGTAATTCTAGTTTCTGTGGAATGCTATTTTATTTACTTTGCATCAGCCTCTCAGTAGTCCAAATTAATCAAAAAATAGGTTAATCAATTACACCAATGATGGCTTTTCCAGACAGAGTGCCCAAAACACATGCGCCCCACCGCATGCACCCTGCCCCCACTCATGTGCTCATGGGCCCCGCATGGGCCCCACTCCTGTGCATGCATGACAGAGACACAAAGGCCAGCTGGCCGGCTCGCACATGCGAGTGAAGCTGAACTGGGGCGACAGCTCACATGCCATCAGAGAGTGCGCTGTGTGTCACTTCTGGCACAAATGCCATAGATTCGCCATCACAGAATTACACTATTAGTTCAGGCTATTCATTTCTCTTTCCTTCTATCTTGAACAAAGCAAAAACTCCTTTTTCAATATTTAAATGTTGGCAGAAATGAAAAAAATATCTTCACATTAATTCTGAAGAACTGGAAATAGTGGCGACATGGAAGTAATTTGTGGGCTCATCCCCATATTCTTCTAATTACCTGTTTCTAATATATATAGATCATGTGCTCATGATGTCACCTTCATTCCATCCTTAGTTTACCACAGAGACAATGCATTTCCATTTTGGATGAGTGTTTTTCTTCTTCTCATGGTCAACATTTTGCATGTGAATCAACTCCAAGATTCCTAAAACTTTCTTTGTTGTCCCTGTTGTCCATCTGGGGATGCTGTGGGCATACTCCCTCCCTCAATTTAGATTTGCATTCAATTTGAATTATTGATTTGAGTTCAATTTGTAATTCAGTTCAAATTAATGTTTCAATTAATTTAGATTTGTGGTTTGAGTGGCTGATATAGACAGGTACCGTATTTTCACCCATATAACCCGCCCACGCAAATAACCCGCCCACGCGAATAACCTGCAGGTTTTCAAGATCGTGTAAAATGTTTCCCGTATACCCCGCCCACTTATATAACCCGCAACGAGTAAGCCATCGGCAAACATTACATTAGCGCTATTCCATCGGACCTACCCATTAAAACCAATCGGAGGAGAAAGCCTGGGCGAGCTGGGGAGGGGTTGGAGGAACTCAACTCAAGGGAGAGATCTTGAAATTCAATAGGAAAAAAAAATGCTTGGGTTTCGGGACGCCTTCGTGAAAACCCCGCTCCTGGCTATGGGCGAAGCGACCAGGAAGAAGCAGGAGGTGAGAGGAAGCCCGGATTCTGCAGCTCCTCGCCTTCTCTGGGCTTGGAAGTCCGGCAGGAAGGGAAGGGGAGGAGGCGGCGGCGCGGCTGTGGCTCCGTTTTCACACACACACACCCTCCCTTCTTCTGCTTTGCTCTGTGAAAGGGCTTCACTGCCGAAGCATTTTGGTTTAAAAAAAAAAAACAAAAAAACACCGTCCCTTTCTCTCTCCAGTTAACAGGGCCAACCCAAGTGGTGCATTTTATCTGGGGGACGACACACACACACACACACACACACACACACACACACGACACGTGCGGCAGGAGGAGCGGCGTCCTCCGCGCTCTCGGCTGCCACAAACGCCACGCAACGAGGGAATCTCCTTTTGTGGGGGGTGTGAGACGCTGACAGAAAAAGGGCAAGCAGTGACCGCGTGAGGCGGCCTTGAGAGCTCCAAACGACCTACCATACTGGCTGGCAAGGTTAGTTCTCTAAAGGCCGTTGAAAGCTCCGGGGAAACCCCTTTTTCCGCCCTCGGAGCCCCCAGTGCTTCCTCAACCCCCCCCACACTTTTTCCTCTTTGGTTCACCCCACCCCCACCCTCAAGGGCCCGGGACTCTGGGAAAGTGTGCAGCTGGGGGGCTGGGGAGGAGAGAGCGTCTACCGTTCCTCACGGGAGGCACTTCGAGCCCCGCCGTATCTGAGAGGCTCTTAGTCGTCGGTGTGGGAGAGGAGAGAAAGGTTAAAATGTTTTTGAAACATAAAAAGAATCCTTTGTGGGCAAACTTAAAGCTGCTGGGATGCACAGGCTTGCTGTAAATTGAGGGCATGTTTTGCCTTTATTTATTTTGCCGCCTCCCCTTCCCTTCCTCGGAGGGGAACGCTCGGAGCAAAAGGGACCCCCGCCTCGTTAAAGCCGCATCCGACGCTTCACCTAAAAACGATCCCGATTCTCCCGCGTCCTTCCTTCCCTCCCTTCAATGTACTCTTCCTATAAAGAGAAGGGAAGCGTGACAAGCTCCGGGCAGGAGATGGGCTCGCGTAGAGGTACCAGAAGTTTAACGGTTTCACCTAAGCCACAGCTCGTCCTCTCTTGGGACAGCCTTCCGCCGACATTAAAACGATGCGTGAACTTGCGAAAAACTGTGGCAGGCATGGAGGGGAGGGAGGGAGCGAAAAAAGAAGCCAGAAACGGATATTTTCTCCCTCTCGTGAAGGGGGAAGGATCTGGTGCTTTCCGGCTCGGGCTCCTTTTCTCCCTTTTCCTGCTTGGGTTTCGGGACGCCTTCGTGAAAACCCCACCCCTGGCTATGGGCGAAGCGACCAGGAAGAAGCAGGCGGTGCTCGGCAGCCCGGATTCTGCAGCTCCTCGCCTTCTCTGGGCTTGGAAGTCCGGCAGGAAGGGAAGGGGAGGAGGCGGCGGCGCGACTGTGGCTCCGTTTTCACACACACACACCCTCCCTTCTTCTGCTTTGCTCTGTGAAAGGGCTTCACTGCCGAAGCATTTTGGTTTTTTTAAAAAAAAAACCAACACCGTCCCTTTCTCTCTCCAGTTAACAGGGCCAACCCAAGTGGTGCATTTTATCTGGGGGACGACACACACACACACACACACACACATGACACGTGCGGCAGGAGGAGCGGTGTCCTCCACACTCTCGGCTGCCACAAACGCCACGCAATGAGGGAATCTCCTTTTGGGGGGGTGAGACGCTGACAGAAAAAGGGCAAGCAGTGGCCGCCTGAGGCGGCCTTGAGAGCTCCAAACGACCTACCGTACTCCGTTTTCACACACACACACACCCCTTCTTCTGCTTTGCTCTGTGAAAGGGCTTCACTGCCGAAGCATTTTGGTTTTTTTTTTTAAAAAAAAAAAACACCGTCCCTTTCTCTCTCCAGTTAACAGGGCCAACCCAAGTGGTGCATTTTATCTGGGAGATGACACACACACAGGAAAGTGTGCAGCTGGGGAGGAGAGAGCATCTACCATTCCTCACAGGAGGCACTTCGAGCCCCGCCGTATCTGAGAGGCTCTTAGTCGCCGAGCGGTTTTGTTTTTTAAAGCCGAAGGGCTCGGGGCTGAGGGCAGAAGAAGGGCGACGGTCGTTAACGCCGTCCGCCTGAACCTCGCCGCATCCGGCTCTTTAACGAGGCGGGGGTCCCTTTTGCTCCGAGCGTTTGCGAAACTGTGGCTCTGGGAACTATAAAAGGGGATAAACAAGTTTGGAGGCTCCGTCGTCGCCTCTGCCGCTTCCTCGCTCTGCCAACTGGCTGGGTGTCGAGAAGGTGCCAAAGAGGAAGAGATCAAATGAATCACCCGAACAATAACAAAGGAGCGGAGAAAGCACCAGATCCTCCCCCCTTCACGAGAGGGAGAAAATATCCGTTTCTGGCTTCTTTTTTCGCTCCCTCCCCTCCGTGCCTGCCACAGGACGACGGCGCCTCCAAAATGCTTCGGCAGTGAAGCCCTTTCACAGAGCAAAGCAGAAGAAGGGAGGGGTGGGTGTGTGTGAAAACGGAGTACGGTAGGTCGTTTGGAGCTCTCAAGGCCGCCTCACGCGGCCACTGCTTGCCCTTTTTCTGTCAGCGTCTCACCCCCCCAAAAGGAAATTCCCTCGTTGCGTGGCGTTTGTGGCAGCCGAGAGCGCGGAGGACGCCGCTCCTCCTGCCGCACGTGTCGTGTGTGTGTGTGTGTGTGTGTGTGTGGTCCCCCACATAAAATGCACCGCTTGGGTTGGCCCTGTTAACTGGAGAGAGAAAGGGACGGTGTTTTTTTTTTAAAAAAAAAAAAACCAAAATGCTTCGGCAGTGAAGCCCTTTCACAGAGCAAAGCAGAAGAAGGGGTGTGTGTGTGTGTGAAAACGGAGTACGGTAGGTCGTTTGGAGCTCTCAAGGCCGCCTCAGGCGGCCACTGCTTGCCCTTTTTCTGTCAGCGTCTCAACCCCCCCCAAAAGGAGATTCCCTCGTTGCGTGGTGTTTGTGGCAGCCGAGAGCGCGGAGGACGCCGCTCCTCCTGCCGCACGTGTCGTGTGTGTGTGTGTGTGTGTGTGTCGTCCCCCAGATAAAATGCACCACTTGGGTTGGCCCTGTTAACTGGAGAGAGAAAGGGACGGTGTTGTTGTTTTGTTTTTTTTAAACCAAAATGCTTCGGCAGTGAAGCCCTTTCACAGAGCAAAGCAGAAGAAGGGAGGGTGTGTGTGTGTGAAAACGGAGCCACAGCCGCGCCACCGCCTCCTCCCCTTCCCTTTCTGCCGGACTTCCAAGCCCAAAGAAGGCGAGGAGCTGCAGAATCCGGGCTTCCTCTCACCTCCTGCTTCTTCCTGGTCGCTTCGCCCATAGCCAGGGGCGGGGTTTTCACGAAGGCGTCCCGAAACCCAAGCAGGAAAAGGGAGAAAAGGAGCCCGAGCCGCCGAGCCAGCCCACTGCGAGGAAAGTGGTGGTCCCAAGCTCTCCCTTTAGTTAATCTGTGTAAAATATTTTACGTACACCCCGCCCACTTTTATACCCCGCAGGGGGCGCTGTGCATGTAAAAAACGCATATAACCCACGGGTTATATGGGTGAAAATACAGTAATTTGATTTGATAAAACTATTTCTGAGACTACAAAAGCAAGACCTCCTCTGAGCTTCCCTCCACTCCACTCTCTGTGCCCATGGATTGGGTGGGGGAGGCAGCATTTCCTCCTCAGAGGGGATCTGTTGTCTGTCATTGCCGCCAGCAGTCTGTAACCAATCCTCCAGTGTGTTTGTGAAGGCAGGCGGCTCCCTGTCCAGTCAACCACTTCCCCCAATGTTGAGGATGATGCTTGGGACAGCATCATCCTCAGCCCCTGGATTCTCCAGTTGTTCCAGGGGAGACGTGCCATCACTGTCAGATGGTTCTGGTTCCAACTCCCCCTCCTCTGAACTAGGATCTGATGAGGCCATGACATATTGTCTGTAAACATGGTCAAAACTAACGAAGAAATTAAATCCTGCAGTTCTTTAATCTCTTGATATACTGATATACTTACATTGTCTTGGCATCGCAAGATTTTTTAGTCCCCTAATTTTAGTAATCGCTTATTCATGAGTGGGCCAACTTCAGCTCTTGGCTGCTTGCTGTATAGTGCATACTATTCCTAAGCTGTATAGTATGGGAAAAGAGCCAACCCACTTATCAAATAGGTTTGATTAGGAACTCTTTTATTCTTTGCCCTGAATATAATAAGTATGCCTGTGTCACAAGGATCAAGTCATGTGAGCCACCACAAAGTGGCTGCTTTTGCATATGCACCACTTCCATTTGGCTTGGGTGTGGTGTACAGAACTGGCACTTTCTGTTTGGGGTGAATGAGTCACTTTATTTGCCTACCACAAGCTGGGAAAATATAAAACAACAAAACAAAACAGCTATAGAGATTGGCTTGAAGCTAATACCTAGATAGTTTTGTAAGATGTAAGAAGTTCAGAGAGGATCTTATTCAGTTGTATCAGAAGGCATATAAGGGGTCTTTCAGGCAAGCTATAGCCTTGTACTCTTGCAAGACAAGCTCCCCCTCCTGATCATATGACATCATTACCAGAGGCTGAAAACAATTATGGTACATATTATTGATTTACTTAGGGACTACAGTGTTGTAAAAAGGGGGTTTATTCTTGATTTACTTATGCATTTATAAACCACTCTAAACTCTAAAAGAAGTTCAGCAGCAACTGCAGGAACCAGTGCAACAACAAATAATCAAGAAAGCTATAAAGTAAAAACTTTTTTATATTTATATCTCACCTCTTGTACAGAACCTTGAAAGAGTATACTAGTTAGTTAGCTAGTTATATTCAGTCTTTATTATTTTTATAAGCAACTCTGGACAGCAACAATCTTTCCTCCTCCTATTTTGTGAGGTCCCCCCAGACAACTTCTCTGGCTGTGGGTAGACTAGAAGCTGGGTCTCTACTGCTAATCCAACCACTTCCTCACAATTGTTCTCCATTCTCCTCTTGGAGTCAAGAGCTATCAAATTACAAAGACCTCTCAGAGGAAGTATGAAAAACAAGGGGGGAAACCAGCAATATATTCATTTTTATTTTTGTCAAAGGAGGAAGAAGCACAGCGATACAGGTCTTTTCAGCCACGGTTGCTTGATTTACAGTTCCTTGTGCTCAGCTGGTGTTCAGAAAGGGAAGAACTGATTGAGTTGTTCTTCACAGATTTTATAGGCTGGCAAGCCAGCAAACATGCTTTATTTGTAAATGTCCAAATAAATCTGAAAACAGTCAAAACAATCTGATTTCCACCCACACACTGTCTAAACCAGGGACAATCTGTATGTGAATCGATAGTTCTTTCCATAAGAAAGAAAGAATGATGATATGCCCACATATAATTATATTCCAGATTCCAAAGTAATTTATATGCATAAGTCTACTCACAAAAACAGCAGTCCCTTTACACTGGGGATCAGAATGAATTCTCTCCAACAAGAACACCTAAGAATATTCTTCTGCTTGAAAAAGTGTATTTTTTTTTTGTAATGATGCATGCTAAAAGATCTATAGCTTCTTTCTAAATCAGCAACAACACAACGTTCAATAACTGTAAGATCTAGAGATATTTCTTACATGATGATAATGACATTATATCTCTGTAATTTCCAAGTCCCAATAAACTGCAGCAAAGATGTTCCAAGGACATTTGTGCATAAATAAATATATGTTCCAAAAATGAAGGCTAAAATATATGAAGACTGGTTGCAAGAACTGGATCTGTCTAGTCCATGAATGTCAAACTCGATTTCATTGTGGGCTGCATCAGGATTATGTTTGACCTCGGGGGGGCTTGGGGGGGGGCATGGCCAGAGTGGCCGTTGCCAGTTCAACGTCATTCATGTGATCAAATACTACTTTTGCTAGTAGTTTGTTTTGCAAACACTCTGCCAGTGAAAACAGAGCTCCTCCTGGGCTCCATTTTCAGCTGCCTCCTGTAGCCCTTTGCCAGCAAAAATGGAGCTCAGGATGGCTGTGCTTTGTTTTCACTGGCAGAACACTGCAGGCTGGTCCTTCGCTATTTCCAGGGAAGCCCTACGGGCCTTGAATTTGACACCCCTGGTCTAGTCTAATAAACAGAAGGACTAGAGATGACATGATAGAAATCTTTCAATATCTAACGGGTTGCCACAAAGAAGAGGGAGGTCAACCTATTCCTGAAATGAGGTCAAGAACTAACAGGTGGAAACTTATCAAGGAGCGATCCAGCTAGAACCAAGAAGACATTTCCTGACAGTGACAACAATTAATCAGTGGAATGGTTTGCCTCCAGAAGTTGTGGGTGTCTCATCATTACAAGTTTTTAAGAAGAGATTGGACAACCATTTTTCTGAAATGATATAAAGTTTCCTGTTTGAACAGGGGACTGGTCTGAGAGACCTCCAAAGACACTTCCAGCTCTGTTATTCTATTACTTCAAAACCTTAAGAACTAGTTCTTCTTCCTAATATGTATTATTGGCGCCATCCTGTGGTTAAACCACTTCTGTAAAGCTTAAAAAAAGATTTTAGCTCATGGTGCTTTTTCAAAGGAGCCAACAGGATATCAGAACTTGAGGGAGTATTTCCTTTTTAATTAATATGCCCAAACATGAAGGCATGTGCTTCAGCCACAATTTTTACCCATGATTTAATCTCAGTTAACTTGTTAAAATCACAGTATTGTGGATCATTCAAATTCAATTAACTAGCCTCTGAATATATAGAACCAAAAGCATCACTGTAGCTTCTGGTACTAGTTTGACTAGTTTGACTATTTTGACTATAGTATGGGATATCCTGTTGTAGACATGAGATTTTGATTCTTATAAATTATAACAACTGCATTACCTATCAATCTGCAAATGATCTGTTTCTCAGCCGCTCCTTGAGTTGTGGCATTATCTGGGATGGCATCAAACTGCTCAGAATATCTTAGGTAAAGGTAAAGATTCCCCTCGAACATATGTGCTAGTCATTCTTGACTCTAGGGGGCAGTGTTCATCTCCATTACAAAACCGAAGACCCAGTGCTGTCCGAAGACATCTCCGTGCTCATGTGGCCAGCATGACTAAATGCTGAAGATGCACAGAATGCTGTTACCTTCCCACCTCAGAATGTTTAAATATGTGCAAAACTGAACATTTTATTGAGGTGCTTTTGTAAAATATTTATATTATCTGAAATAATCTTGTCACTTAATTTATAATACTTTGACATGGAAGAGATTATTGGAATATGTACATCCTCTTCTTTAGAAAATAAAGCTACACTGCCATTTTGTAAAATGTTGAGAGTTCCTGATAGCTATTGTTTTCTTTAAATTCATGAAGAATATAAATGAGAGGATATATGCTTGTTATTATATTTGTGTAATGAATTTTGAGTTTGTTTATGATGCCTAGCAGTGGAATATTACTGAGGCAATACCTAAGAAGTTTTATGATTTTGTTTGTCCTCTATAATTTCCAAACATCAACTGTAAGATATATCGGTATTGCAACTTCCAGAATTCCAAAATAAATTGGCATGCTGAAAATTATAATGCGTGAAGATGAAGTATTGTGCTTCAGGTAACAATATATTTGTTTTTTCTTTGCTACAGCCACAGAAATATGAAGTTAACTTTGTGTGTTTTCTCTTTCGTCTTCATTAGCAGTTTTGCTCTGAATGATCTCTGCAGAAAATATCTCATGATACAGATAGGACTAACTTTCTCCTGCACTTGCTGCTGTTTCTTGAGATGTTTACTGATTGATCTGGAAATCTGATCACTTCCTTATTGTATCTGTTCTTTCGCATATTATTTTTAATAACACAAGAATTCCTCAACTTATGACAACAATGGAGTTTGCCAATTACGTGCGTAAGTCATGTCTGTTGTAGAATGTGACCAGTCCAATTTCATGACATTTTTTTGTGGCTATCATTAAGTAAGTATGGTGATTTTTAAACAAACACCATGGTCATTAAGTGTTATTGTTTGCTATAGGGCAGTTTCCGAAACCGATACTGGTTTTCAACAAAAATTTAAATTACAATCATGTGACATGGAATGATGCATATAGACATAAATGCGGGGTGGTTGTTATGTGTAAACATGTGACTCTCTCTGTATGTCGGGTGCTACTGGAACTTCAGAACCAGATTGTAAGTACTTTTGAGAATTCCATTGTAACTTTGAACAATTGCTAAGTGACTGGTCATAAGTCAAGGACTACCTATAAAATCTCTGCATTTAATTTGCACTAATAACCCATTTCTATTATTAACACTGTATTTTCTACTCCTTTCTTTGAGCATAAAGTAAGCTTGCTTGCTTTACTGTCAAGGAAACAATTGGCCCATTGCTGGGAGAAAGTAGCAAGAAGATAACAAGCAACACGGAGAAAGCAGAACTATTTAACTTGTTTTTTGCATCTGTCTTTATGCAAAGGGAAAAAACAGCACCACAAAAAATCAGATTAGGAACACAAATTAAAATAGGGAAGAAAATGGTAACTGAGCACCTGTCTACCATAGACAAGTTCAAATCACCAGGATGGATTGCACCCCAAGGTTCTGAAGTAACTGGCAGATGTGATCTCAGAATCACTTAACTATATCTTTCAAAGATCTTGGAGCACCGGGGAACTACCAGAGGATTGAAAAAGAGTTGATGTAGTTCCCATCTTCAAAAAAAGGAAAAAAATAGATCCAGGAAACTATAGACCCATCAGTCTGATCTCAATACCAGAGAAGATTCTGGAAAAGATAATCAAGCAATGAATCAGCAAACACTTAGAGGCAAACAAAGTAATAACCATAGCCAACATAGGTTTGTCAAAAACAGACCATGCCAGAGTAATCTTATTGCATTATTTGACAAAGTGGCAAAATTAGTGGACCAGAGGAATGCTGTCAATATAATTTACTTAGACTTCAGTAAGGCATTTGACAAAGTAGACCAGTGTTTCCCAAACTTTTGACATATGTGTACCCCTTCTATAATTTTCGTAATGCTGAGTACCCCTCATAAAAAACGCTGAGTACCCCTCATAACTACATAAAAAAATGTAGTTAATGATTTTCACGCTTTCATCCAGAACTTTCTGTAGATCAGTGGGCATCTTACGTGTTGCCAAAGGCTCTCTGTGTATGCAACAATGTGTGGCTATGACATTTGGAGCAACATTTTGAATTCTTGCAACGAGTCCTTTATTAATTCCGACCATACTTTTTGCTCCATCTGTGCTTATTCCAACACATCTATTCCAATGAATTTTGTTCTCTTGCATAAATGTATTCATAACATTAAAGATATCTTCTCCTGTTGTGATATTCCCACGTGATCCCCACCAAACTCTTCCCGTACCCCTGGGGGTACGCGTACCACACTTTGGGAAACACTGAAGTAGACCATAACCACTTACTTGATAAAATAGAAAAATGTGGGTTAGACAGTATTGCCACCAGATGGATTTGTAACTGGCTGACCAACCACACTCAACATGTATTCCTCAATGGAACTGCATCTACATGGAGGGAGGTATGTAGTGGGATACGCCAGGGCTCTGTTTTAGGCCCAATACTCTTCAACATATTCATCAATGATTTGGATGAGGAGATAGATGGGGAACTAATCAAATTTGCAGATGACACCAAGCTATGAGGAATAGCCAACACTCCAGAAGATAGGTTTAAGATACAGAAGGATATTGACAGACTTGAACATTGGGCGCTATCTACCAAAATGAAATTCAATTGTGAAAAAAGTAAGATTCTACATTTAGGCAATAAAAACAAAATGCACAGGAACGATATATGTGGTACCTTGCTCAATAGTGGAGACAATGAGAGGGATCTTGGAGACCTAGTGGACAACCATTTAAATATGAGCCAGCAGTGTGCTGCAGCTGCCAAAAAAGCCAACACAGTTCTAGACTGCATAAACAGAGGGATAGAATCAAGATCACATGTTAATACCACATTATAATGCCTTGGTAAGGCCACATTTGGAATACTGCATCCAGTTTTGATCACCACAATGTAAAAAAGATATTGAGACTCTATAAAGATTGCAGAGAGGAGCAACAAAGGTGATTAGGGGACTCGAGGATAAAACATATAAGGAATGGTTGCTGAATGGATGGAAACTAATCAAGGAGAGAAGCAACTTAGAACTAAGGAGAAATTTCCTGACAGTTAGAACAATTAATCAGTGAAACAACTTGCCTCCAGAAGTTGTAAATACTGCAACACTGGAAGTTTTTAAGAAGAGATTAGATAACCATTTGTCTGAAGTGGTGTAGGGTTTCCTGCCTAAGCAGGGGGTTCGACTAGAACAATGGTCACAAACTGGGGGTCCATGGACCACTGGGGGTCCATGGACCACTGGGGGTCCATGAGAAAATGTGGTGGTCTGCAGAATTTTTTTTTTCATTTTTTATATTGCACTAAATCGGGGGCCCTCAAACTACGGCCCCTGGGCTGGATACGTGCAATGAATGCTTGTGTTGCTGCAGAGAATCTCCCCCTTCAGGGTCTTTTTTGTAGGTAGGAAGGGTGTCATAAATTCTGACTTGGGATCTGCTTCAGCCTCCTGGTGTGGGGCTTTGGGCAAAGGCTGGAGGGAAGTGTTGCTGGTGGCGAAGAGCTGGAGGGCCTTATTCCAGTCGGACTGCATCATGGTCTGGAACTGGCTGACTGTCTCAGCCTGCTGCACCTCCAGGCACTGACACCTGGCCTTGCACTCCTGCAGGTCTTCTCTCTGCTTGGAAAACCTATGCTCATAGACCTCAGCAAGGTCCTTCTGCTGAACCTCCTTCTTGGTCAGATCCAATTTGAACTGAGCCAGCTGATTTGCCAACTCTTTCTCATGGTGCTACTTAGCTCCAGCAATTGCTTCCTGTTGGGGCCCTAAGGAGCCCGGGTGGGCAGGTGAAGAGTGACGAGTAGAGGCTGGCAAGGTGCCCCTTGACATGAGTGACATCAAGTTGGTCACACCAACCTAGTCACATGACCTTGCCACACCCACCCACCCAGTCATTAGGCAGATCATATTAGTGGTTTGTGGAATTTAAAATTATGAATTTAGTGGTACCTGAGGTCCAAAAAGTTTGTGACCCCTAGACTAGAAGACCTCCAAGGAGGTCCCTTCCCATTCTGTTAAATTAATTAAATGTTAATTTAATAGTTAATCCAAATCTAAGATTCATAATTTTGGGCACTTTTATTCAAAGTATGCTTAAATCTGAAGTTGAATTTCTTACATAAACAGCATAATTGCTAGTATTATGGCAAGCTTTTAGGCATAATACTATTACTAATATTTTTCAATGAATGGTAAATTGCTTTATAAAAAGATATGTAAATACTTCTTCTGACATCATTACTGTGGCTTATAAAAGTATGATGTTGGCTGGAAAGTACCTACATTTTTATACAGAAAAGTTCAGGATGCTATTCTAAGAAGTGCACATATATAGAAAATCAGTTAACAACCGACATATTGATGATCAGGAAAAAATATAGAAAAATTAACATAATGCTTCATTCTGTCCTAATTATTTGTTGTTGCTGTTTGCCTAAATGATAACATTTAGTGAGGATATTAAGTTATATGAAGACCTTTCAAAAAATAATCCAAAATGAGGAGACCCCAGGATTATTAATTCTTTTAGTGAAGGGACATATCCATTATACAAAGTGTACACTATTATGTTTCTGTAGAATTGCATTAGCCCAATAAAAGCTCAGAGAAGAAGCTCAGAAGGTCAAAAGTGGTAGACTAAGGACAATCTCTAGTTTTTATCCCATCTTAGAGAAGTTAATTATCCATACTAATTTGATTAGGGTCTAGATATACATGCAACACACACACACACACACACACACACACACACACAGCATATACTGGAATTATTTTTAAAGCTTTTCCTTGACACATGAGAAAAATAGCTACAATCTTCAAAATGAGTGTTATAGATTGCTCAATTGGGCTTATTTTAAAAAAATTACCAAAAATATAAACTTCCCAGTCTTTTTAGTTACTGTAGTAAAATTGCAATTCTTAGAATAGAGGAAAATAACTGTTACTCAGTGTTAATAATGATTATCTTCTTACGAAGTCATTTCTAAGAAAGAAAATATTAATGGACAAACAGTGGTGACCATTTTGAAATATTTTAGTGACTTAATTCAACCAAATTATGGCTCTCCAAACTTGGCAACTTTAAGACTTGTAGACTTCAACTCCCAAATTCCTGCCTGGGGAATTCTGGGAGTTGAAGTTCAGAATTCTTACAGTTGCCAAGTTTACAGAGCCTTGAGCTAAATGGAAGGATACAATGCGAATGAGAACAAAACAGAACAACCCCATTGGACCAGCCCTATAAGTCCATTTAGCCCAGTAGAGGGGCCTTCAGAGAGATTTTTAAAAAGTCAACATGGTGGGTGGTGTGTACCAGGACCTGTGGGTAGCCAGAAGAACTGAGGCGGAGACGGGAATAAAGGCTAACAAATTTTATTCCCTAACAAGTACAGGCTAACACTTCAGAACCGGCTTTAGATAGGAATGCGCGCTGCTCGTTTGGACAGCTCCCTTTTTATACAGGAGCTGTCAAACGATCAGCCAATCGGGTGTTGAGCGCTTCCCGCTTAAACTCTTTATTTTAGCGCATGCTCAGAACATGACGCTGGGCACAATCACTCTTTATTTTGCATGCGTAAATATATAGGGATTTGATCACTTGATTGTGGCTGCCATCTTGAATTTTTGTGCCACAGTATCCCAGACACACATGGAATAGCAATAGCACTTTATATTGCACCCCCCTTTCCTATGAATGTAAGCCGCCCTGAGTCCCCTCAGGGAAAAGGGCGGCCTATAAATTCCAAATAAATGATTAAAAAAAAACTTAGACTTATACTGTATATATACCACTTCACAGTGCTTTACAGCCCTCTCTAAGCAGTATACAGAGTCAGCATATTGCCCCAAACAATCTGTGTCCTCATTTTACCCACTTTGGAAGGCTAGAAGGCTGAGTCAACCTTGAGCCAATGAGATTTGATCTGCCAAACTGCTGACATCAACATAGGTAGCCTGCAGTACTTCACTGTAACCACTGAGCAACCACAGCTCATCTTTCTTCCTGTGTCACATAGATGCTTGGACTTCCACTGCCATCCTCAGCAACAGATATTTATACCAGAGGTGGGTTGCTGCCAGTTTGGCCCAGTTCAGCCGAACCAGTAGTGGAAGTCAGACTTGGGTTGAAGAACCAGCAGTGACCCAGGCCTGCCACGCCCCCGAACCAGTTCCCTAGCCACTGCTGGGCCAGTGCCATTTTGGATTTTAGTGACTGCGCATGCACAGTTCACTGTAAATTGTTCTGCGCATGCACACAGAACAATTTACATTGAACAGCAACGTGCACATTGCGCACATCGTGTGTGGGTTGCAAACCGGTAGTAAAACCAGCAGCAACCCTGATTTATACCATACAATACTATGTTAAAATTCAGAAGGAAATAAAACTCCATTTGTATTAACAGCTATTGATAGCCTGATTGTCCATAAATGTGTCTAATATCTTTTGAAAAGTGTCCAAATTAGCTGCCATTACTGTGAGCTGGCAGGAAATTCCACCAATTATCTGTGTGCATATTTACACCTCTCAGCCCTAAATTTTTTCATATTCACTGCATAGCATCAAGTGCTAACAGTGTGAAAGGGGAAGGAAAACTCTCTCTCTCTGCATTATTATGGCACACATGACATTTTACATCTATTTCATAATGTTCCTTATTTCCGTTGAGGCTAAGAAGTTCCCATTGTGGTAATATTTCTTCAGGAGACAGCTGCTCTAACCTATAAGTAATTGGCTGCTCTGATTTGCACCTTTTCTAACTGTTGAACTAGAAAACTTTAATTTAATAATTTAATTTAATAGATCGGATTTTTAAACTTTGCGCGCTCTCTCTCTCTCTCCTCCTCTTCTCTCCCTCTCTCCCTTCCTTCTCTCTTTCCTTCCCTATCCCCCCTCCCCCCTCTCATGTTTATATGACGGCCCATCTCACAAAAGTGTGACTCTATGAGTTCTAATAATGCAAATTGGAGAAGGAGTTCAACTAGGCACCATACAGAAGCTGTGACATTGGCTTGGCTTAAAATAATTTGAGAACTGCAGGTATGTAGGGGTCCCCTCTTCTCCTAGGGAATTTAAGAATGGCAGATGAGCTCTCCTGTGCATTTTTAGCAATGTAATCCTTTGTGGGAGAGATGAAATTCTACTCCCAAGTATTTGAAATGGTAGACCTGGTCAGTCTTGTGGCTGCCTAAGCTCAGGAACAGCTCCTGAGTCCTTTGGCAAATGCCATGATTTTAGTTTTCTGATAATTGAGTCCAAGCTGATCTTCTTTGCAGTATTTCTTGAGTTTAAGCTGACCTTCTTTGTGCTATTAATCTCAGTGGTCTTTTAAGGCCAATCGATCTTGAAAGTCTTGATGCATTACCTGCACAGATTAGAACAGCAAGTTCATCCAGCAAGCTTTGGGAAATAAAAGTCTGTGTGGGGAAGATGAGCCACTATGGAGTCGATATAGAAATTGCATAAAAGTAGGGCTAATATGCAGCCCTGCTTTATGTACTTCTCACTTTCAATGACATTAGTGAAAGAGCCTTTGTTCTACAGCATAAAGGGAGGGTATTGCAGGAAATAGTAAAAATAACAATATCATTTGTGGAATACTTTTTTGTAATGAAAGGATAGAGCACAGCATCATAATTAAACAATACTAACATATCTAAAGAAATGATACCGTGGCAAATAGTAAGGAAGATTTATAAACCTGAAAATTTAAGCATGTATATCCATTGAAAAAACATTTTGGCTAAACATAAATGCAGAAGAAAACAAATAATCAATAAAAACAAAACCCCTGAATCAAGTATTCTAGAAGGAAGAATAGTGGTATGAATACAGTGTAAATGCCTGAACTATACTTTGAACTTAAATAGACAGTATGTTAATAAGGGGCTGGATAAAGTAGTATGTATATATCTATATCTATATCTGTATCTGTATCTGTATCTGTATCTGTATCTGTATCTGTATCTGTATCTGTATCTGTATCTGTATCTGTATCTATATCTATATCTATACCTATACCTATCTATAGCTATAGCTATAGCTATAGCTACATCTAATCTATATCTATCTATTTACACACACACACACACACACACACACACACACACACACACACACAACTTATATATATGTTCTGACCCCCCTCCATCGGGGAGTCACGCCGACACAAGGTTACTGTTAGCCACGCTTTATTCACAGTAATTACTCACAGACAAGACATTGGCAGCAACCCAGACTCCCACAGATAATAAATTCACACAAGAGCTTCTCCAGCTTAGTATAACGGTTGTGTTCTGCAAAAGGTCTCCTCCCAAAGTCTCTTCTTATATACTCTCTTGGGAGGAGCCAAATCACAACCACCTGGGCCTGATTATCTCCTATGTCTCCGTAATTGCTGCCTGCGCTTCGTCCTTCTCTGCCTGGCGTATATATTTGTTTGCTATTGAGATTTAAGATTGAAACTTTGTGAGATGTGAGTTGTTATGTGTTCCCATTTCTATCATGTAAACTAGCAGTATAGGTAATGATTCAAGCAATAAGATAATAGAACCCTTTGAAATATGGATGTAGAATAGATTACTATTATGGGTTGAATGAAATGAGACAGTCCTCCAAAGGATGGATAAAGATATAGATATTGTGAAAAAAATATAGGAAAGGAATATTTGGAAGACATAACATGCAATAAGAAATATCAACCACAAATACAAGAAAATGTTAAGAAAACTATAGCACTGGTAGTGGTGTCCAGTATAGCTGAAAAATTTACATACACTATTTGATATACATTAATATAATATCCTTCTTTTGTTCATCAAAAAAACAAAAAAAAAGATGATTATCAGATTATCTGATAGGAGACAGCACTTAAGACAGTAAATACTCAAAAGATTCAAAAACACTCATAGGTTCACATAGCTTCATATTGCCAAATGGCTGAAAATAGTATCTTTATGTTTCTTTTATTTTACTTTGCCTAAAAATAGATGTGGAAAAAAAATCTAACATACTCTATCATAAGTTCTGTAGAGCACAATCATTTCAAGAAAACACTCCCACCTACATACAGTGCTAGAAGATATTGTTAGTGTTGTCCAAATTGCATCAAATTAGTTCTACTTAACATAAACACACTTAAAATGATGAACAAGCATCGTCCTCGAATTGGTCCATTCTCTTTGCCCTTATAAAGGAACGTGGGTGGAAAGATCAGGCTTTGCATAGGGCAACTGCTAATTATTTTTATTAATGTGTAGCTTAGTGGCATGAGATGCAGTTTAATATAAACTACAGTTTTAAAGTATAGTGGTTAAAAGTAGTGGGCTAGAAAACAGGAGACTGAGTATTATTCCCGACTTTAGACACAAAATCTAAGAAACTCCAAGAGTCTCCAGTCAAAAGGTCTTACCGGTATATGTATTGCATAATAAAACAATTAATTTGGGGTGAATTTTAATGTTAAATCATTTGTTGACAAAACTTCTGTTATTTGGGATTTAGCAGATATTACAAAGTCATGGCTGAAGATGGGGATGATGATCTCTCCCACGTCTGTCTGCCAGGGTAGAAGAATATAAGGAGAAAGCCTTCAGACTTCCCCACCTTACTCTCATGCTGAACGAACTGAAACAAAATCCAGATAGGCTTTTGGTGGTAGTATTGGTAAGAAATAGAACTAATATTTGGCATTTTGATGAAGTTTTCTCTGGGTGGAGTTATATTTCTTCAAAAGAAGTAGGTTTGCAGTTTGGGAGCATTCTTTGATTCAGTTGTAGATTATGTATCAGGACGAGTATGGTATCCAAATATTATGAAGACTCTAGCAGCTCCTTTTCAGACCAAAAGTTTCATTATGAATACAAAATATTTTGTGAGCTGCTGCTTTCATGAAGTTTTCACAGGGTTTTATCCTTCCTATTGATCTGAAACGTGCTGCCTGATTTTTTAAAAATTCTTAACAGTTCCTGATGGCAGTTATGGTGATGAGCACATCTAGATAACAGTGGTGGGTTTCAATTTATTTTACTACCGGTTTGCTCATGTGCGTGCGCTCCTGTGACACTTCTGCGCATGAACAGAGGCATCCGGGTGGGTGGACAGAGCCTCCTGCCACCGCCTCTACCAGTTCGCCTGATCGGGGGTGAACCGGCAGAAACCCAACTCTGCTACACAACTCCAACTAGTGCACCCACTGCAGTTCTTCTGAAGGTGATTCTTGACCTACAACCATTAATTTAACCACTATTCAAAGTTACAAGTGAAACTATAACAGAACTGAAAAAAGTGACTTATGACCGGTCTTCACAGTTAAAGTCACGTGAAATAATTCAGACATTTGGAAATCAGCATATATTTGTGACAGTTGCAGTGTCCAGAGTGATCTGTTCACCGTTTATGACCTTCCTAGGGGATTCTGAAAATCAGGTGTGACTCACTTAATGACCATATCATTGAAACATGTTCAGAAATTGCAGGCATGTAAAAGGCAGTGGCTAAGCTACCGTTTAATGTAAGGTTCAGGGTTCATATAATTCCACACTGAAAGATCAGCTGGCTATCAATTACCTTCCAGGCACGATTTAAGGTTTGATTCCTAAAGCACTAAACAGCCTATCTGCAGGTCAGTTTCTCCTGATATAAAGCTGCCTAACTTTACAGATTAGAAGTGGTATTTAGCCAGTTCTGACCAGTTCTGGCAAACTGGTAGCAGAAATTTTGAGTAGTTCAGAGAACCGGCAAATACCATCTCTGGCTGGCTCTGCACTCATCTATTCGCTGCCTCCCGAGTCCCAGCTCATCGGCTGGGCCTTCTGTTGCCCTACACAGGTGAACGGAGCTGGAAAGCAGGTTAGTGGGATGGGTAGGGAATAGGGATTTTACAGTATCCTTGTCCTGGAGTGGGGTGGAAATTGAGACTTTACAGTATCCTTGCCCTGGAGTGGGGAGGGAATGGGGATTATGCAGTATCCTTCCCCTGCCACGCCCACCAAGCCATTCCATGCCCACATAACCGAGAGTAAAAAAAAATTTGAATCCCACCACTGGTTCAGATCAACAGAGAAAGGTGGCTTAAAATGCTCCTGTTACTGGAGGCTCTTTTATCCAATACACAAGGAATTACGTTTTCTTGTATGGTTGTAGGATGGTGCAATAAGATACAGCATTTGGGAATTTGGTAAAAAGAGCTATCTTCCACCAAGATTCTTTTTTAATATTTGTTTTTATCAATATTTTAATCCATTTACATCTCAAAAGTAGCTTATGAGAGAACATAAATTACAACCTGGGGCAAATACCAAGTCTAGTAACATAAAGGAATATTTATATAAAAATAATGTATGAACCTAAATTTATGATTTATGGGAGTTCATCACACACTTTGATTCTGGTGTGAACATATTATGCTATTTATATTTTAAAAATTGCAATTCCTGCCACACATTATTTTTCATGCTTTGTAAATGAGTTGCGTTACTATGATATAAAAGTGACTCAGTGATTTGACTGAAACTAAATTGTTGAAATCCAAAGTGGTAGTTCTATGAATTGTATCTACAGAAGCTACAGGAAAAGGAAAAGGCTGTTCAGTTAGAACTTGAAGAGAAAGGAGGAAATAGTAGGAGGTTTATTTTTAAAAAATGCAAAATGAAAAAAGCTTTGAAGTTCTCTAGAATTTAATACATTCTGATTAAAAGATAAACAAAAATCTCTCTCTCTCTCTTTCTCTTTCTCTCTCTCTCACGCACACACACACATCAAAAGAAATATATCACTATCTTAAGCATGTATGCATGACAATGAATTCCATCAGCTTCAGTGGGACTTATCATGCATTTCAGAAAAAAACCTGATTGCTAAGAATGGGACTGAATTTGAGAAAATCAGAAATTTAGAAATTCAATCAGTACCTTCCTTGTTACAGCCAGAATTTTATTTTTATTATAAAAGAGACGTGGTATAATAGACAGTTTCGGGGATAAATTATAACACTTGTGGTCTAAACGACTGGTCTCGCTGTCCTTCTCCACTGGTTCCACATATGGCACACCATTGCTGTCACAATTTTCAGGCAGCAGAAGCATTGAGCAAAAGAAAAAAATAATTACATGCTTAAGAACTTAAAAGAGTTTGAAATAAATAGCAGATAGCTAAATAAAATTGATCTAAGAAAGTTGTAAACAAAATAAGAGTCCAGTTAAATTTGGAATGTTGACTTTCATTTTAAGATTTTGGAATTAACTATTAAAAATATCTTCTTGTGGGAACTTAGGCTAATAATATAGATAAGTGGCTTTATGATTTTAGAAACTGGACAATAGAGAAGACTAAAGGTTCCAAATAGATGGGAAAAAACCTGAGCCTGTACAAAATGGCATAACACTTCCAATCATAACATTGGGAATATTAAAGGAGATATTTGAAGAGTAGAGCTAGAAATTAGTAGGTACAATATAAATGCTGTCAGTAATAATGTCTGATTAAATGGGTAGATTATGTTCAAAATACGCTAATGAGAGAATGACAGTTGTGGAGAAAACTTTGCCTGATTAGACAAAAAGAATAGAAAGTTGAACCAGAAATGACAAGAGAGTGATTTGGAAAAGGACCATTTTATCGGACATGTACAAACAAACCTGGCTAAAGTTTTAAAAATTAAAGGGGAAATACACATGATACATCATGACAAGAGAATGATCTGGAAAATGTTTTTTTATTGGGTCTACAAAAGGAGTCCCAAATAGTGCAGCAGATCTGACTGAGGTCATGTAACTCCATCGAGCACCAAAAACAGGTAAAATCCCAGATCCAGAAGGCTCCAAAACCCAGAGCCATTCAGTCTTGCCAGGATTCAGATAAAGCCTGTTGTTTCCCATCCAGACCCCCACAGCTTCCAGGCACCAGCACAAGACATCCATAGCATCACTTACTTTGCCAGGGGCAGAGGGATATAATTAAGTATCATCAGCATACTGATGATACCTTACTCCATGGCAACCGATTATTTCACCCAAGCAGTTTCATGTAGATGCTAAGTAAAAAATGGAGAGAATTTAGAAACCCATATTGTAAGGGCCAGAACCTCTCAATCCCATTTTGTATATGTATAAAGAAGTTAATATGTCTGTTACTCCCCATGAAAAGAGAATCAATATGAATGAATCAGTGTTTCCTCATTGTAGCCAGATTGCCTCAGCAAACTTCTATTTCAGTGTTTCTGTATGGTGTTTGTTATCTTATCCCAAAAAATTATGGCATGTCCCACTGGACAAAATCGCCAGGACCCGCTGTCTCAACAGAGTGAGGAAAATCCTCAGGGATGATTCACACCCTGGTCAGCACTTCTTTACTTTCCTACCATCAGATAGGAGATATAGAAGCATAGTCAGCCGAAACAAATAGGATGAAAAATAGCTTTTATAGGCTGTCAGACTTTGAACATAACACCACAATTAGGTTTAATATGATAGACTTGCAGGGCCAGCGCAACGGGCAACATGTTCATACTGATGTAATATAATATAATGTTACATACATATAGGTGTATGGGAATGTGTGTTAGTTTTTACTTATTTGAATTTAGGGATTCTATTTCTTTCATTTATTGAGTTATTGAGATCTATTTTGTGTTTCGCGGTGGGGGGGCTGCACCAAGGAAGGCTCATTCAATTTCACTGTGCACATGTTGTGCATTGACAATAAAGGTTTGATTTGATGTGATTTGATCTATATTTGAGGCAGCTTTGAGCAATAAAAGTTAAAGTGTTAAAAGTTGTGCTTTGTTATTCCAGTGCAGCCTTATAGACATATTTTTATAAAGGAATGTTAAATCCTCTAATACTGGTGAAGCACTTAGAGTTACTAGACTCTCAGTAGATATCAAGTCACATTAAGGCAAAAGAAATTACCTACAGTTCCTCAAATAATACAGGTAGTTTTCAACTTATGAGCCCAAAGTTTCTGTTGCTAAGAGAGGCATTTGTTTTATGACTTTCCTTGCCACAATTGTTAAGTGAATCACAGCAGTTTTTAAGTTAGTGACACGGTTGTTAAGTGAATCTGGTTTCCCCACCACTTATCAGAGGTCACAAAAGGGAATCATGTGGCACTGGGACACTGCAACCATCATAAATATGAAGCGTCTGAATTTTGATAATGTGGCCATAGGGATGCCAAGGTCGTAACTGTGAAAAATGGTTATAAGTCACTTTTTTGCCATTGTAACTTTGAATAGTCACTAAAGGAATTGTTGCAAGACAAGGACTATCTGTACTAGTAATATATATTATTCTACTAATTTTACTCTAGTACACACTACTATACTTTGCCAAAGTTCTCCAAAAGAAGGATTATCTTAATATTTGATCCTCCTATAACGTTAATTACAGAAGCTCATAAATATTATGTCATGCCTCATTAGTAACTAATATGTGACAGAATCCAAAGGACTTGGACCCAAATGTCTTTTAACTTATAAGGAGTATAAGTAATAACCCTGCATCACTGTAATTATTTAATATTGATTTTATCTTAATATGACTGCAAGATTATGCTCCAAACTGTGTTTAAATGGACCTAAGCAGAACAATTGACTCAAGAAAACAATGGCAACTATAAGGAAGTAAAGATTATTATGGAGCACTTGCTACTCTTAATCTTTCAAATTTCTATGACCAGAACAATTATTTTGAGAATCTTGAAGGATCTTATTAATGTCATGTCAGCATCCATTCTATTCTCCTTAAGATATCATGGAGCTCATTGTCAAAGGACAAAAGCAGAACAATGCATTTCTTTATTCCAAGGTGAGAGGAGAAGACCTGGGTATCAGCAGAGTGGTTGGCTTGATACTGAAGCTGGACAATACTTTGGAACAGATTATTAAATAATCAATTTGTGAGCATTTAGAAAACAAATTGATTATTTGGCAGGAATCAACACAGACTTATCAAGAATAAGTCATGTCAACTAGCTTTATCTCTCTGTTTGATAGAATCATCAGTTTAGTTAATCATAGGAATGTAGTGAACATAATGTATCTTAACTTTAGCACAGCATTCAACAGTCTCCCATGAGATTCTAATAGACTAGATGGAAATGTTTGGACTAGACTATGCTATCAGTAAATGGATTCAGAACTGTTTGAATAAGTGTATATTAATGGAACTGTGTAAAGCTGAAAGAAAGAATAAGTAGCGTATGAGAAATTTCTACATTGTTCAACATACTTGTAAATGACTTGGATTTGGAACTGGAAATTATATTTAACAGTTTGTCATGAATTAACATGGAGATAAGGGGATACAGCATCTTGAAGAACAGTCTGAACAACCAGGAAAACGAGTCTTCAGATTGGAAGATACATTGATAGATTGAAAAATGGTAGAAAAGTGGCAAGATAAGTTTCAATTTGCCATTGAATATGGCAAGTTCTATATTCAAAGCCATAGGAATAGAAAAATCAAAGCCATAGGAATAGAATGGGGTGAAAATCAAAGCTATATGAATAGAATGGGGTGACATACTTGGCAGATGTCATACAAAAAGATTTGGGGTATCTTGAAGGCTCAAAATCTGAACATGAGTCCAATAGTTACAGGAAAAGGAAACGTAATTCTGGCCTGTGATCTGACAACTGGTATCAACTGTTGTCTAGAGTCTAGTGTCAAGATCTAAAGTGTCAAATCTAAAGAAATAATCATTGCACAGGATTTCGCATTGGTCAACTGAATGCCCCTGGACCAGGGGTGTCAAACTGGCAGCCTGCGAGCTGTATGTGTCACATGCAGGCCATCCCCACCCCAGCTCCATGAAGAGGAAAAACACAATGTGATGGCGCCTTTGACCCCCCCCCCCCCATGCCCTAGAATACCTAGTGCATGGCAGTTTGGAAAGACACTGACAAAATGAAGGATGTCCACAGAAACCAAGATGGCAAGAAATTTGGAAAGAAAATTACAAGAACACTTGGTATTTTTAGCCTGTGCAGCACTATAAAAGACTGCAGTGAAATATAACAGCCATTTCCACATACCTGCTGGCCTGTCTTGTGGAAGATGGACTGGAATTGTTTTTTTTCCAGGAGACAGGAAATAAAACAATGGTTTAAATGAAAAGAGGGTAGATTTCAACTAGGCATGAGGGCGGGGGATGTATTGGAAAAAGCTGCCCAACAGTGGGGTAAAGTGCTTGGGTGGGTGGTCTCTATCCCAATGGAGACGCTTGAAGGAAGGCTGGAATGGCCATCTTAACATGCTCTAGTACAGTCTTGCTCTGAGCAGAAAATTGAACTAAATGGTCTCCAAGCTCCCCTACAAGCCTTATTCCTACTTACATAAGTCTTTCATCCACATGGACCATTTTCACCCTAGTTAATTAAAACCACTGGTCTATTGAGGGCAGATCAAGCCTGCTTGTTATATTGCACCAGGGCTGGTAAGTTGATGCTGCAAATTGCTAAAGAGGGGAAATGGCTGGGGGGGGGGGCGGGGAGTCAGCCTTGGAACGTTTTTAGAAGGGGCACCTCGCGGCAGGCCCTGGGCGGAGCGGAGGCCGAGGACCCCAATTGAACCTTCTGGCACCAGCGAGGAGACCCATCCAGCCCCCCACCCTTCCTTAAATAACCAGCTGGCCTCAGCTCCGCCAGGAGAACGGCACACATCTGCAGCAGCCTGTTTCTCGCCTGGGTGACAGGGAGCTCGAGGGTTCGGGAAGAAAGCGACAAGCACGTGGAGCGCTCCGGCTGGCACGCCCTCAGAAGGAGGGAGGGAAAGTGGGGAGAGCCGGGGTCGGCCCTGCAAGCGAAGGAGACGAGGAGGGCTTCCCACCTCCCAGGGAAAAAGAGGAACCGATGAGGCGCGAGGCAGCTGAGGCACAGAGGAAGCCACAGAGGGGGGAAGGGCAGCCGCGGGAGCGGTTCCTTGCTCGTCCGAGGGGTGGGGCGGTGCCGCAGCTGCTGGCATGTCCGTGGTAGCGGAGCCTCTCCCGCTAGTCGAGGAGCCCTAGGTAGCCGGGGCAGACGGGGGACCATGGTCCGAAGGTCGGGGGGCACGAGAAGGTATCTAGCACGCCGTGACCCTGGGAGCTCGGCGTTGGCCGCGCCGCCGCCGCCGTTGCTGCTGCTGCTGCTAGCCTGGGCTGCGGCGGGAGCCCGAGGTCAGGGGCCCCTCGAGTTCCCTCACGCCGTTGCCAACCTGGCCGTGAGCGGGGAGCGCTTCCTGGTGGCCAGCGGCAACTGCTGGTACGAAGTGGCGCCTTCGCTGGCGTGGAAGGAGAAGCGCTTCTGCGAGAAGTCGGGCACGTCCTGCGGGGAGTCGGTGGCCTCGGTCAACAAGCTGCTGCTGCCCTTCAGTCGCGACCGCCTGCTCACCTGTTGGACTCAGCCGCAAGGCGTCTGCCGTCTGCAGAACCTCACCGATGTCAGCTTGAACTTGAACGAGACGTTGGGCGAGGAACTGGTGACCTACGCGTCGGAAAGCGCGGTGGTCGGGTTGATGTATTGCGAGGACGACAAGGACTCACGTTGGTCGCTGGTCGCGGCCACGACCCATAAACTGAACAACTGCCCCGAAAGCCCCCCGAAGAGCCACGCCAACAAGGCGGTCTTCCTCATAAAAGAAGGTGAGAAACACGTGGCCGAAAACAGGCAAGTGGCCATGAAGAACGTCTACAACCTGCACTTCGAGGATGCCTTTCGCTGGCAGAAGCACTTCTTTTTCCCTTATCATAACAATGACAGCATGCAGGCCAAGATGCTCATCGCTCTGTACGAGCGAAACACCTTCAGGCACAATAGCCAGATCCTGCGATGTGGCGGCAAGACCAAAATTCTTTCCTCGGCGTACCTGGAGCAACGCGGGCTCTGGGCCGGGATTTTCGGCTCAGCTTCAAGTCCCGCCACCCCGACTTCCACGGGCCTTTGCATCTTTGCTCTTGAAAAGCTGCTGGAGAATGCGAATAACTGCAAGTTAAGACAGCCCCCCGCTTCCGAGTTCAGTTCGGAAGACGATGCTTCAGACAATTGTGTGAGTACCTTGGGTTATTTGTTGGCCAGATGCTTGGCTGAATCGGTTATATTTTGGGTCGACTTGTTTTATTGTTGCAAGCTATGCATTTATGAGAGGCAGAATTCCCGAAAAAAATATTTTGGCAGACTGCTCCCCACCTCAAAAAAGGCATAGCCTTCCATCCTTAGCAAGCAGATCACAATGGAGGCCAAAACTAAAAGGGAAGTTTAGTGTTTTCTGCAGGATTGTGCCATGGTGGGGTAAGTTGTCTTTTCTGTATTTTGCAGTGATGAGACACAGCAGATTCTTTCATTGATTTCCATTCTGTTATTATATTCTTTCCATTGGCTTCAATAAAAAAACCCCAGTAGATCAGTGGTTCCCAACCTTCCTAATACAGTTCCCTTTAATACAGTTCCTCATGTTGTGGTGACTCCCAACCATAAGATTATTTTATGTTTTCCATATTTTTTCAAAAATATGTGTTTTCCAATGGTCTTAGGCGACCCCTGGGAAAGGGTCGTTCGACCCCCAAAGGGGTCCCAACCCACAGGTTGAAAACCACTGCAGTAGATAAAGAATGCTTATGCAATGAGAAGAAAACTAATGGTAGGCAACCCTGGGGTTTGGAGATGCTTTAAAGGTATCGATGAAGGAGAATGTTTGTAGATCAGGGTTGAATTGAAGGGTCTTTGATGCTCTCTGAGTTTGGTTGTTTTCTTGCAGGTGTTTCATTACCCAAGCTAGGTAACATCACCAGGATTAGCACTAGTACCAAGGTTCCCTCATTTAAAGGTACCATTATTCCTTTTATGGCTGTGGGAAGGGGCACAAATAGAGACTAACCAGCAGGAAATGAAATTCCATGGATGAGGTTAGGCAGTTTGGATAATAAAATTCCCTTGGAGAAAAATCTTGGCATTCATGCTTGAAACCAGTAGGTGGTCCAAGCCAAAAGTGAAAGCAATTATTTTACATCCAATCTTTCCACCAATGAATAGCACTTGTCCATATCCAGATTCAATTGGACTAAAAGCTATGAGTTCTAAAATATTGATTGGTTTTACTGGGCATTAGGATTGCTGGGGTCTTGACTGATGTAGCTGATACCGCTATAAGAATCCTCTTCATTGCAGAATGAAATAATAGATTGGGAACTTTCAAATGACCTTTTATATTGCTTCTGTTACTTTTTGGTATATTTGTAAACTCAAAATAATATCTTTTAAAATGGGAACAAGACAAAAATAGTAAACGTTCATTGCCTTAATTTAATCTCTGTGTGATGATAATGGTAGAATTAGGGGAAAATGTTTTTCTCCTTCGATTATGAATCTTATCTTCACATGTTTTTCAAAGGATGGGTGATCTTTTCTGAGCAGCCTGTGACAATTGGCCTAATTTTTAATATTCCCTGAAAGAGATGCTGTAAATTCAGATATTTAGTGTCTGTTCATTTCTTGCAGGCTCTTACTTGGGAGAGAGAAACAAAGATGTGAGGAAAAAGAATGGGAGAGAGAAAGTGGGAAGCAGTAAAGAAGAATATTTTTAACTCAGGTTTGAAATGAGGAGTCTTTGGTGCTCTCTGAACTTGGTTGTTTTCTTGCAGATGTGTCCTTATCCAAACAAGGTAACATCATCAATGCTAGCAGTGATGATATTACCTAGTTTGGGTAATGAAATGTCTGCAAGAAAACAATCAAACTCAGCACCAAAGACCCTTTAAAAAGGGAAGCATTGGAAAGAGAGAAATATTGTGTGCCCTTAGCCACTTTTGACAGAAGGCTGAATCCATCAAGTTGCCTCATCCTACAGAAAGAAGAAATCCTCCCATCCTTTCCATCCTTAAGAGTAATGCAATCATTCCTCTAATCATGAACATTTTTCGTGCCAACACCAAATAAACAGAATGGGGAAATGAAATGCAATCCCATTATTTTTCTGGATGTTTTGCTGCTTTTTGATGTTATCAAGGATGATACCCATTTAAAACTGTGAGGTGGAATCTTTACTTATTCACCAATTCTTAGAAAGCTGTGCTGGAATATTTAATCATACTGAAAATGCAACACAGTTTAACTGGCTGTTATTGTATTCCTGAGCTACTTAACACTGATCTTAAATTGGTGGCTAAGACTATTTGTAATGCATTATGGTTTGCATGCAAATAATGCACATATCAGTAACCATAATTTGTTTTAATCATACAGTAGTTTGGATAAACTTAAATAACCATATATAATATTGAGTCATAATTTGTTTTAACTATTGTTTGAACATATTTGAATTAAAATAAAATAGCTGGATTTATAAACATATTTATCTAATAAACAAGAAAATTGCATCATGGATTAGCGTAATGTGTAAATCCACCTTATTTTTCATTCTCTCATGTTATTTTTAAAAGTTACAATAATTCAAAAAAATCAAAGCATGAGAGAGAAGAAAATAATGTCAAAATGAAGAAAAAAATTGGATAAAAGTCTATTCAAAGCAAAAACTAACATGTCCCATACAGTAATATATCCAGAGCCAACAATTTCTAGCTGCAACTGCTATGGCACAGAATTTCCTAGAAATTTTGTAGTGTCCTAAGTGTTTAACAGGAAGCATACAATTGCCTGTAGGGATCAAGTAATTTGTAAATGGAAGAGAGATTAACTCCATCCTTCAGAGATAACAGAGCATTTCAAAAACACCATCTCAATGTCAGTATCTGAGTGTATGTGTAAGAGCTTCGAATAGGGGATATTATTGAATTTCCTAGTCAATATCTTTGCGAGCAAGTTTTCTAAGCATGTCAGTTTGAGTGGCCTCCTAAGTAAGAGTACAAGTATACAAGGAAAGTATTTGGGGATCCTGAAAGATGGGATCCACAACCTCATTGTAGCAGAGATCTGAGGTGTTTATTACTCTCTACATCAAGATCAAAGTCACTTTGCTTGACTTTGCTCCAGGCTTTGTCTGAGCCCAATATAGTTAGATATTACGATGAGAAACTACATTGGATAATTTGGAAGTGAGTTGCTTCTTCCATGGGAAATTATTTCTATCAATGCTCTCTGTCCATCAATACTAATTGGACTAGGAACTCATTCTCATAGATTTATTTGAGCCAGTACTTTTAATGGGGAAAGCTTCAGATAAGCCCTGGGAGAGCCACATTCAGGTCCTGTTCCAAATGGGGCTGTGATTGAGCTACAGATGCTACCTTTATATTGCCAGACCAAAATGCTGGAAATCAATCAATGTATTTGCTAAATGCTGGAAATCAATCAATGTATTTGCTAAGCGGCATGGTGGTTCCTGTTATATTTGTACAATCAGCAATAACCAAACTGAGCAGATAAAGGCCTTTGAACACCTATTTTCAATTCTCTATATCCTGGAACTGTCAATTTTCAAATCCTACACTCCATGCACAATAAATCAGACATGGCACTAAGTGCTAACTGCCTGTAGCAATTAATTTTTTCAGAACTAAAGAATTAAGACTTTTGTTACACTTTATGTGTACAGTGCTATGGCTATAAAGATATCCTTGTTCTAGAAGCGGTTCAGTCCAAATTTCTAAGACACTTGGTTGGAATTATTTGCTCTGTTGAAATTCGCTCCTCGTTTTCTTAAAATTAGGTATGAAAAAGTTGAGCTGAACTGATTTTGGCTCTGATGATAGAGTAAAATAACATTTAATATCTTGGATTTGACCCCAAAAGTAGATATTATTCATCTTCTAGTCTACTTTTAACTCACCTTTATGGTGCCTATTTTAATTTTTGGGCTCTGTAGTGCATGCCATATGTCTATTAGATATTTTATCAATTTTATCAGATTTTAATTGTACTTATATTTTGCAGTTTTAATCTGTTTAAAATCTAGAAATATTAATTATATGGGATTTTTAAGGTGTTTAAATAGGTCAGTGGATCTTAGATCCAGATGATAATTTTCCTAAGTAAATATTTGTTGCAGTTTATATTACTGCAATATTTCATTATTCTATATGCATTGTTTGGTACTGCCTTAAAAACATTTTAATAAAAATGCATTTAAAATTAGCTATCAGCTGTTGTAGAATTAAAAAACATTGATTTTTTTTTGCAATGTTCCGTGTTTTGCAACATAAAATTCAGGCAATGTCCCATGTTGATCTCACCTGAGTTTAATTTTCAGCAGATATGTGTGTGTGCATTAGTAACACTGTATAATTTAACATTCTATCCAATTGTTTTGGTTGTAACTTCAAGGGATATATTCCATAGTGTGATAATATAGTTTCTGTTTTCTTTTAGAATCTTTACAATCTTCTTCAAATTGATGTATAATTTTAGTTGATATACTTTTGCAAAATTCATGTTGAGGAATTGTTATTCCCTTCAGCAATTATTCATATATATATATATATATATATATATATATATATATATATATATATATATATATATATATACATACATACATACATACATACATACATACATACATACATACATACATACATATATATATATATATATAGTGTCACAACCCCTGGTAAGCCCCACTTATGGGAGGAAGCTAACTGCTTCCATTATCTGTCAATCGGCTCATCACAAGAGTCCATCACGACAGAAACCCAATATTTTTACTGTTGCCTTTGTTATATTTGTGGTTTTTTTAATTTGTGCTGATAAATAAATAAAGGGAGACTAGTATAGATCTATTTCAAGCTATTTAGCTCTCATCAGCTAGCCATACCCTTACTGGGATTAATGGCTAAGATGTTTGCCTAAGATGCAATACAGCACAGGTTCGAATCCCAGTAAGGGTATGGCTAGCTGATGAGAGCTAAATAGCTTGAAATATATCTATACTAGTCTCCCTTTATTTATTTATCAGCACAAATAAAACACACACACACACACACACATATATAGTCTAAATTGTGTGTGTGTGTGTGTGTGTATATATATATATGTGTGTGTGTGTATATATATGTGTGTGTGTGTGTGTTATATGTTATATTTATGCTGATAAATAAATAAAGGGAGACTAGTATAGATCTATTTCAAGCTATTTAGCTCTCATCAGCTAGCCATACCCTTGCTGGGAATCGAACCTGTGCTCTATTGCCTCTTAGGCAGATGTGTTAACCATTGAGCTACAGGGTTTGACTCCTTATCAGCCAGGCCAGGGTGAAAGGTATATATTTAAAGTCACAACCCCTGGTATGCCCAAATATGGGAGGAAGGTCACACTTCTTCGGCTCGTCACAAGACACCATCCAGACAGAAACCCAATATTTTTTTTACTGTTGCCTTTTTGTTACATTTGTTATATTTATGCTGATAAATTATATATATATATATATATATATATATATATATATATATATATATATATATATATATATATATATATATATATATATATAGCATTTTATTATTATTCTGTTCCAACTTTTCATCATCTAAAAAGAGCTGAAAGTGCATTTTAGACAATTACAGAGTAGACTAAGCTGGTGCATACTAAAGACATTTTTAACTGTCTTCTATGTATAAGAAAAAAAGGGATGCAGTGGCTCAGTGGCTAAGACGCTGCGCTTGTCGATCAGAAAGGTCGGCATTTTAGCAGTTTGAATCCCTAGCAATAGCAATAGCAGTAGACTTATATACCGCTTCATAGGCCTTTCAGGCCTCTCTAAGCGGTTTACAGAGAGTCAGCATATTGCCCCCAACAATCTGGGTCCTCATTTTACCCACCTCGGAAGGATGGAAGGCTGAGTCAACCCTGAGCCGGTGAGATTTGAACCGCTGACCTGCTGATCTAGCAGTAGCCTGCAGTGCTGCATTTAACCACTGCGCCACCTTGGCTCTTGTGCCACATAACGGAGTGAGCTCCCATTACTTGTCCCAACTTCTGCCAACCTAGCAATTTGAAAGCATGTTAAAATGCAAGTAGAAAAATAGGGACCACTTTGGTGGGAAGATAACAGCGTTCTCTGCACCTTTGGCATTTAGTCATGCCAGCCACATGACCCCAGAGATTTCTTCAGACAGGACTAGCTCTTCAGCTTGGAAATGGAGATGAGCACTGCCCCCTAGAGTCGGGAACGACTAGCACATATGTGCGAGGGGAGCCTTTACCTATATATATAAGAAATGTTAAAATTAGTTCAGATCTTGGAGTTTTTATATGCATAAAGAATAAGCAGATATAATCCTGAGGATGACCCAACCAATATTAAATTTATCAATTTCACTGATTTCAGTTGAAATGATTTGAACATGTTTAAATTTCCATTACAGACTGTCTGTTTAAAGATACTTATTGGCAAACAGCAAAAAATAATGACTAACTAACAGAACATATATTGCAAAAGATCATGTGGTAAGAGTTAAGAGAGGAAGAAGAAATTTGGAATTATAATGGTAGCATACAATTTAGAGGATTTTTTATTTTAAAGGTTTACTCAAATCTTAAGATTGTGTGTATATGCTTAGTTACATTACCACCTTATGAGAGAATATAGAAAATATATAGTTTGATTCACATTTCAAATAAAAGTGCAAATGTTTATCATATGGGTCAAAATTATTTGCTGCTGGAGTAATATTATCATTTGTTATCTAAAATAGAAAATTAAAAAAGGAGGAGAGGGATTGAATAGATAGAACAGTAAGGCTCTTAGGAATATTTCTTATTTAATTTAGTGATATTTATTCTATTTTTTAAATTATATTTTATCAAACCACTAAATTCAAATAATTCAATTGAAACTTAAAATTGTTTTAAAAAAGCAAAGTACATCACAGCATTGCATTGTAATATAATATGGAAGGAAAACAATAAGCAATAAAAATAATAAGAGTAAAATCAGTAGTAAAATAATAATAATAATAATAATAATAATAATAATAATAATAGTGAAATTAGCAGATCATTAAAAAGACTGAGGAAAATAAAATGCATTTCTCTGGCATAGAAAAGACAATAAAAATAACACCAGATGTCTCTCAGTTGGTATAGTATAAGTTAGAGAGCACCAGTAGTCCTCAGGTTAAGACCATTCATCCGCAAACCATTCAAGGTTATGATAGCCCTGCATGAGTGGGACTTATGATGGAGTTCCAGCCATTACAGTGTTCCTGTGGCTGTGTAAACATAATCTGGGAGCTTGGTGCGTGACTTCCAATCAGCCCTAGTCAATGTTTTCCGTTTTTGTGTTGCATCACTATATCTTGAGACTTGTAACTAAATTTTCTGGTATTCATGCTGTTAACCTTACAGGATCATCATTTATTTATTTCAATTTTAATCCTGCATTATTAATTTTATAAGTAAATCAAGGCGGTGAAATACATTTGACATGGGTTAGACTGAGAGCGTGATTGGCTACCTTTTGCTTCTCCATACTTCCAACATTTGTAGTGGTCTCTCTCAGAAGTTTTAGCAATTTATATGGCGGTATAGTATTATATATGAATCATTTTAAAGTAATTTTCCTGATCCTTGCTGATATAGTAACATGGAATTCCTTCAAAATGTAGGCCACCATGTATCTGAGATATTAGTTCTTAAATCTGATTCCTCTGTTTCTTTGAGTGATCACATCCAGCGATTTTTAACAGAATGTTATATGTTTTAAATTCTGAAGATTCTAACCTAAGGTGACATTTATTCCTAATTGTGAAAACACTGCCTAGAAAAAATAATAATGATATTACTTAGGTTTATTTCTTTGTCATCATCCTAAGGAATTACTCTTCTGTGAGAACTGCAGGATAAGGAATCTCCGCAGATTTAAATCTATTTTAATTAGATTTAAACATCCAATCTTCCCAACTTCGTCTACTTGTCCTGGGGGAAGATTGTGTATCTAGATTCCAGACCTGATAATAATACACTTTTTGGGTTCCTAAATAGAAAAGTATTTTTCATAGAGAATGCAGTGCTTCAAAAATGAGCAGCTGTCTTCTGTTCCCAGTCATTTATTCGGCATCATAATTGTATTGGGAAGTGCCAGTATTGACAGGATGATTCTTCCTATGTTCTCTATTTAAATAATAGAATTGGTAATGAACTGTGAAAATGTGGCTTCAGTGGAGATATAATACATAATGAGAGTGATCTCTTGAGTGGTCTTTTATATTTAGACTGGAACTAAGCATGGCATGGGTATGCACCAGCATGTACCCCCCTTTCCCCACCCTCTTTTTCATCGCATTACCTTCAGCTCATCCCCAATCCATATCTGAGGCAGATTAAGGCTGACCTTAGGTGCTCTAGTATTAAAGTTGTTTCCCCCTTTAAGTGGGTAAGAAGCCATGGCAATTGTCATGGCTTAAACAGAGATATTCATTGCAAGATATGCCAGATGCTCCAAAAACCTAAAGGATCATATTAAAGTTGTGTTTCTTTTTCTATGGCTTATTTCTATGCCACTTGATAGTTACATGAGCCATTGTGATGCAGTGGTTAGATTACAGTACTGCAGGCTGCTTCTGATACCTACCAGCTGCCTGCAATTTGAGAGTTCAAATCTCACCAGGCTCAAGGTTGACTCAGCCTTCCATCCTTCTGAGGTGGGTAAAATGAGGAGCCAACTTGTTGGAGGCAATATGCTATTGCTACATCACAAACAAAGCTGAAAGGCGTGACCTAACAATTGCGCGATGGACATATGCGCGCTGACAAAATAGCACCAATTAAAACGCGATGTCAAAATCGTGACGACAAATTCGCGACGATAAAATCATGATGACAAAAGCGCAATGACAAGCACAATAAAATCGAAAAAATTACTGTTGCTGTTTGTGACTTAATAATATCCATGCCTTCAGTATAATTAAAACGTATTATTCAACTGGTGTGTGCTGACTGCATTATAACATATGTTATAACGTACGTATACGCGTCCCACTATGTTAAAGGCCCAGCACACTCACTGGGCTGTCTATAGTTTGTTGATGACGTGATTTTGTGATCACGCATTTGTCGTCACGCTATTGTTGAAAATCAATTAGCGATTTTGACGGCACTCATTTGTCCGTCGCGGTTTTGTCAGCATGCTTATGTCTATGAACTGCTGAAAGGACAGCTTAAGAACAACTAGTAAACCAAACTGTGTTGCTTGTAGAGAGAAAACCATTTTACCAAATGGCAATAGATAATAGGCAATATACAGATAATCTAGTTCAGCTTTTTCCTGTTGGTATTTAATATTAACTGAAAATTGTGGAAACTGAAATGTAGTATAGCTGGTTGAAACTGAAATGTAGTATAGCTGGTTGAAGGAGATTGGAGTAATTCAGTGGTCTCCAACTTTGGCAACTTTAAGACCTGTGGACTTCAACTTCCAGAGTTTCTCAGCCAGCTTTGCTGGCCGAGGAACTCTGGGAGTTGAAGTCCACAAGTCTTAAACTTGCCAAGGTTGGAGACCACTGGAGTAATTGATCATCGCCTTGGCTTACAGCAATGTGAAAGTCACCTGACAAATTTTAACAGTGCTGTTAAATATGAACGCTTTTTATTAATTCCATTACAAATATACTAACACGATAAATTTGTCATAAATAATTATTCAGAACCACAAATAGAAATTTAAGGAATACATGGGGAAGTGATATTAATAAAAGATAATAGAGGAGCTTTGTCTTTCTAAAGTAGGTTTTCCATTGTGATTCCCTGAGCCCCGGAAACAAAGAGCCACATAAAACGAAATTATAAAAGGCATTTCAAAAAAGGAGGTGAAAGATTTTGTACAGGATTTCCTGTTTTTCTTACTTTCTTGTAGCACTGTGAAATATTAAAGAAAAAGCAACATTCAAACACTGAAGGCATCATATGAATATTAGATTTAGTTGCATCATTAGAAAAAGGACATTTTAAAAAGGTGACCCATACATTGGAAATAAATAAATGTATACCACTGAATGGTTTCCATTTACCTATAATTCTTTATGTAACATACTATATACATTGTTGGATTATCTGTGTTTATTTATTTTCTCTACTTAATGTATTATGAGAAAGAGCAGTGGGAGTCTAACACATTATGAGTACTTTCACCATCTAAAAATGCCACACATTTTTTGGTATTAATGATACATTAAATGATATCCAACCACATAACTACATTACGTGTAATTGGAAGAAAAATTCATCTGGTTCACTTCCAAGCCGGGAGAAAGATGCTGGAAACATGGTGGCTGATTGGAAAGATGGTTGAAGTTTGGTCTGCTGATGCAATGAAGGGACGTGTTGGATGATTTTTATTGAGGCTGAGGGCTAACACTACCTGTGTTCAGACCTTGCTGCAGGGAATTTGCTGCAGGGAATAAAGCTATCTGTCTCTTTATCTCTTAAGTGCTGATATCTGCTGAGGGCTATTAAGAAAGTTGGTGGCTATTAAGAATGAATCTGATTCCTGCCTCTAAAAAAACATGCTTCTCCATTTCTCATCCAGGAAAATATAATATTCTACCTTTTTAATATTTCTCAAAATATTTCATTCTTCTAAGACAGGTGTGAGTGCTAACTATCATGAACACCTCTGAATACAAAATCCACCTCTGAATACAAAATCCATAATGGGTAGTATAACCTTGTTCTACTTAGCGCCCTCCAGATATTTTGGGGTTCCAGTGCCCAGAATGCCCCACTTCACCATTAAACATCACACAATATATTCTTTCAGAACAGAATAAATTATTGACAGCAAGGAATTCACACATATTTACATTTCTGTGAACCAGATCTTCACACTTTCTGTTTTTTATGTTTCAGTCTGTATTCTATTAGATTTAATACTCATCCCTCTTCCTATTTTCCCCACAACAATGAACCTGTGGGCTGAGAGAGAGAGTGACTAGCCCACACTCACACAATTGACTTTCATGGCTAAGGAAGGACTTGAACTCAGGATCCCCTGCTTTCTTGCCTGGGGCCTTAACCACTAGACCAAACTGGGTCTGTATGTGGTCTACTTCTTCCTGTATTTTTTGGATTCAGGTAGCTAGCAACAAACTAGCTAGGCTTCATTAATTAAGAAAAGATGCTTCTAAGGACATGCTTGCTGCAGTGTTTCAGATTTTTCTCTGATCTAATTATGATGATTTTTTTAAAAAAGTATATTAAATATATATTATATTAATCCGGATGAAAAATGTAATAATATTGTGTTAAGTCTACTTGAGATAAAATACCACCTAAAATCTATAATGTGGCAACTAATTTTCCTATAGATAATGATAGCTACTGAATATTTCTTCTTTCAGTTATGATTTAATACAGGGGTGAAAGCCAGCAGGTTCTGACAGGTTCTGAAGAACTGGTAGCAGAAATTTTGAGTAGTTCGGAGAACCAGCAAATATCACCTCTGGCTGGCCCCAGAGTGGGCTGAGAATGGATATTTTGCAGTATCTTTCCCCTGCCACGCCCACCAAGCCACGCTCACAGAACCAGTAGTTAAAAAAAATGAATTTCATCACTGATTTAATGACATATTCTAAAATTTTGTTTCTTTGTTCATTCTGTTTCAGATAAATCTTACGTGGCCAATCAAGAACTCAATTTCTCTGAGTCATTTTAATTTGGTTTCAGTTTATGCCACTGTGGTTCTAAACAAGACTGTTTTATTTTTAGGGACAGGAAATGGGCAGCTATTGAAGGTAGGTTATGCCATGAATCATTATGTCGATACATTAGGTTTATGTAAAATTGCAGAAAACTGTGTTCATATTTGGATCTATTTTTCTTCAATATGTTTTTAATTCAAAAAAATTAATAGCATTAATATAAATAATCAGTATACTTAGTTTTTTAAGAACTCACAAATAATCTGCACATGCCATTTACCTTTTTTGGGTGTGTTGGAGTAAAACAGGTTGGTGCATGCGTTTTCATGTTTGCACTATTTGCATATTTAGAGCTTCCACTTTCTATAAATCAAATAGAAAAGATTTTGCATTTGAAAAAAAAACTGCTTTTAAAAAATAGATTTTTTTGCTACAGTACATTTGATTTAATAATATATTTATTTGATTTAACCATGGTATTTTGAACAAGATATAGAACTTACATGTGCTACAGTTTATAAACCACAGATTAAAACTGACTAGGCTGGGCTCATACAGTAAGCCACTATAACTGAAGTTACATAATGATTTTGCACAATATTGGAAGATAGCATAGTATGTTTTTACTATAGCAACAACTATTCACACTCTTTTCAGTCTTAATATCTATCTATCTATCTATCTATCTATCTATCTATCTATCTATCTATCATCTATCATCTTTTTATTAAATAATTTTAGCAAGGTAAAAACCAGCCTTAATCTTTTCTCACAACAGTTGTTTAACACCACATGGGAAAAGAAGTTGTGATGATAAATAGGTGGCAAAAGAGTACAAGACAACTCTATTCTAAACTGTTTGCAAGTTTATGTTCATTAAATATATCATGTTTTTATAGATTGTTCTTGATGACGAACTGAAGCCAAATTGTCCAGAAATTTTATATGAAATTAAGGAAGAAACACCCATTTTCCATAGGCTTGAACTTGACCCTACAGATCAGAATTACATCTATCTACCATCTAATAATATGGTTGGTTGAATTCTAAATTATATTCTAGAATTCCATGTATGTGCTGTTTCCAAAGTTGTATATAAAACTTCATGTAGCCAAGTATTGAAGGCCAGCAAAGCTATTGCAAATATTCCAATTGTTTTCTAGCAAAATTTTATGATAAAAAGATGCTGGAATGTCCATGGAAAAAGTTTAGAGGGTTATGAAAAGTTACCACACACTGGATCTTGGGGGTGGGGGGGACTTTGGAAAATTCTTACATCATCAGGCCTAAGAATCACCTCATCCTGAGGTAAGGGAAGAAGGAAGGGGAAAGAGAGAAGGAAGTAAGTAGAGAAGGGATGGAGGGAGAAAAGAAAGGGAAAATAAGGTGGTGTTACAACAGGCGGAAGGGATAGTAAATAAAGCAACCCAAACTATATATTATAACCTATTAAATGGAATAACAAATGTATAAGAATGACAAATGTAGAAGAATAACAATTATGTGAATGTATACTTACAATGGTATGTAAGAGAATAAAAAATAAAAAAGTGGGGGAGGGAGAATCACCTCATCCTAGTAATTTAATATTGGAAATATTCCCCCCTTGTCATATTCTTCAGTATTCACATTCTTCCACTTTATTCCCCATTTCACTGCCTTCTATTTATCTTATTCCACATTGTGATTGGTCTAGGTCTAGGACATCAATATTATCAGTCTTTCTTTTTGTAAGGTGACGGCATTATTCCAACTCTTCATTGATATAGAGTAAATGCTGTACACTAGAAGGCTCAATAATGATTTAATAGGATTAATAGAGTCCATCTGAGCTTAACAGAAATTGTTATGAGTAACCAGTTACAATTCTTCCACATTAAAACCTAAAATAGTTGATGTATGAAAAATGTATGGTTTTTTAAGTATATGAAATACTCAAGAGCAATAATTAATCCAATCTTCCTAGAAATGGAAAAATGGTCTTGGAGGTTGGCCAGAATGAATTTTAGCAGTAGTTTCCTGTGAATATAGCTAGATATCTAAAATAATTAAATACATCATTAAAACATTAATATAACAGCTCAGTAGATTTCTATTTCAGTTTACAAATAAAATATAGAGCAATGAAAATGGCTTATAAGATTTAAAACAATAATTACAAGTTGTATTCATGTGTGTGTGTTTGTGTGTATGTTTGAGGATATACTGTACATCAGTGACAGCCTCACCACTGTCATCATAAAAAGAAAAAAAAATGTAAAAGGAAAAAGGCTGAGGTAGTTGCTGCCAGAGTCACAGTGGATGACTCTGCTTAGTGCTTAACTGTTTAAAAAAGCCTCTAAAAAAGTGCCCTCTACAGGAGAAGGCGGGAGAACCACATGCCTCATTTAGTCTATCTTTATGATCACTTGAGCAGAGTTAAGCAAGGGTTAAAAGCCAAAAATTCCTTATGTAGATGAGGCACTTGGTTCTCTTGCCTCCTCCTGTAGAGGGCGTTTTTTAGAGGCTTTTTTAAACAGTTAAGCAGAGCCATCCATTGGGGACTCTGGCAGCAGCTAACCCAGCCTGACCTCAGCAGCTCTTGCCTTTTTCCTTTTATATTTTTACATTTTCATCATGGCAGACAAGAGCAGAGTTGAAATCCTCTGTGAAACAGCTGGAAAAGGTATGTGGGTCGGAGGGAGGGGGAGGAATTCAAAATTAATGTAATTTGTAAGTAATTGTATTATTGTAAGTAATTTGTGTGTGTTTGTGTGTGTTTGTGTTTTACCGCCTCTGCTGGTGTGTGGGCTGGCACTTTTTTTATGTCGGACATAGCGCCGGGGCATCCAAAAGCCCTGCTGCTATGTCCAAAAGCCCTGCCGCTATGTCCAACATAAAAAAAAGTGCCAGCCGGCGCGCCAGCAGAGACAGTAAAACACACACACACACACACACAAATTACTTACAATAATACAATTACTTACAAATTACATTAATTTTGAAAGTGGGCAAAAGCCGCCCTGCCGCCCTGGCACTAGAGGCAAAAGCCACCCTGCCTCTGTGTCCAACATAGAGGCATCCCGCCTCTATGTCGAACATAGCACTGGGGCAGCAGGGCGGCTTTTACCCGCTTTCAAGAAACCTTTCTTGAAAGCGGACAAAAGCCATCCTGCCGCTATGTCCGACATAGATGCGTCCTGTCTCTATGTCGGACATAGCACCAGGGTGGCAGGGTGGCTTTTGCCCGCTTTCAAGAAAGCTTTCTTGAAAGCGGGCAAAAGCCACCCTGCCACCCCAGCTCTATGTCAGACATAGCGCCGGGGCATCCAAAAGCCCTGCCGCTATGTCCAAAAGCCCTGCCGCTATGTCCAAAAGCCCTGCATCTATGTCCAAAAGCCCTGCCGCTATATCCAAAAGCCCTGCTGCTATGTCCGACATAAAAAAAGTGCCAGCCGGCACGCCATCAGAGGCGGTAACACACACACACACACACACACACAAATTACTTACAATAATACAATTACTTACAAATTACATTAATTTTGAAAGCGGGTAAAAGCCGCCCTGCCACCCCGGCGCTAGAGGCAAAAGCCACCCTGCTTCTATGTCTGACATAGAGGCATCTCGCCTCTATGTTGGACATAGCGCTGGGGCGGCAGGGCGTCCTTTGCCCGCTTTCAAGAAAGCTTTCTTGAAAGCAGGCAGAAGCCATCCTGCCGCTATGTCCGACATAGAGGCGTCTCATCTCTATGTTGGACATAGCGCTGGGGCGGCAGGGCGGCTTTTGCCCGCTTGTCTCACCAGCCATAAACCTCACCGCACGTCACTGCTGTACATGTGTCTGTGTTTTAACAAGTCAAAGACAAAATAAATATTGAATGGTAATTAAAGAAAATAAAAATAGTAAATAGTAAGAAAAGAAAATAGAAAAAAAGAAAAGAAAAATATAAAGGAACAGTTTCCGATCTTCATAATAGTGATTATGAATGCATTTATATTTTATTCTCTATTTCTAATACTACATCAAAATTTTCTTGTTTCCATAGTTTAGTCTGTTAATCTATAGATCATTTTTTTCTTTCTACATCAAAAAGTTCGTAAGGAGTTTCCAGCTACTAATAAATGTAGATGTTGATCAAGCCAGTCAATTTTGTCATTTCTACTAGTATACTACTACATTTCTACTACCACTTCTGTCTTCTTCACCAAGCATTCCTCCATTGTGTTTGTTTTAGAATCTTTCCATTTTTGTGCATATGCTAGCCTCACAGCAGGGAACATCTTTAAAAATAATACCCCATAACTCTTTTTGGATTGTCCATTAATCCCAGCAGGAAAAATTCTCTTTTCAGTTGAATGTTAATCTTTAAACTTCTTTGTATTGTTATGTCTATTGGAACTTAAAATTTTCTTACAAGTCCACCAAGCATGATAACATGACCTTTCTTGTCCACATAAATTTTGGTTGTAGATAGTCCTTGATTTATGACCATTTGTTCAATTACGTTAAAGTTACAAGGGTATTGAAAGAAGAGAGCTTTGATAGTGCTTGAAGTTACACCTGTTGCAATACCCAGTTATTTCCAACTGTTCCCTTAATTTTTCCATTTTCAAATTTTTTGTTAGCATCTTCATGTTTTGCTAATTTTAAAATTAGCTATTATCCCCAAACTGTTTATATTTATTAATATTTCTATTAAGGATCTTCTAAAATTATCAACTACATCATTAGAAAACATGTAATTTATATGTTTTTCTTTTAATCCTAGAATTTGTTCCAGAATCAACCCAGAATCAATATAAACTAACAGCCACAGACTTGTTATTTGTCAGCCAGCTTTTGCCAGCCAGGATAAGCTCAAATCAAGTTCACAAATGGTTATTTGTAAAAGATTGATAAAGTGAGAAATTGGTATCAACATACCCAAAACACACACCTTATTCTAGTTTCTAATGAAGCATATTTGTTTGAATACTTCCCTATATTTTTAAGAGTTATAACTTTATTTTAAAATAGTTATTATTTTTTATGTATCTTGAACTCATAAAAATATTATTTGATTTGCTTGGAATGGCTAATAAGGAATTTGTAAAATATACTTTTTGATTTTTTTAGATCAGGAGAATACAGGTTGCAAATTGCAACAAATATATTTCCTGTAGAGATTGTTTATCTGCAATGGACCCACACTGTGGATGGTGCCACACAAAGAAAAGGTATTTATCCTTGTATTAATATTGTAATACAACATAATCAATATTTCATGGAGAGTCTCAATGTCTGTTCAAAATTATGTACATTTTAAAAGAAAGAATAAGAAAAGGAAGAAAGGAAGGAAAGATAGATTATTTTATTTCTGTGGTTCATAGGGTTTTTACTAAGGCAAAGATTCTCAGAATTTGCAATTATGTCACCCCTAAAAATTATAAATGAATTTGTGCTAAAATGCATTTCAGTATTTATTGCCACGTTGATTTTCTTTTTAGATGGACCAAACTATTGACAACATTCTTTGGAACCTCTTTTCAGGGAGGTGGGGGGGAAGAACCTCTTTGCTCCAAAGAGCATTGGATTCCATAACAGTGTTCAAACAAAGCAAGATCTTTGCTTAAGATCTTTTTAAGTGCCAGAATGAGAGAAATCAAAATTTTCATTTAAGGTTCATTTAATTTTTCCAAAGCAAAATTAGCAATGCTGTTCACATAAAACTCCCAGAAATAGCTTGCATGCCAGCTTTAAAAAGAAAATGAAGCTATTTCCCCAGAATGTGGGGATTACAAATCCACAATTTCCCTGCTAGCAATTGTGAGTTCTAGGAGTTATAGTTACACTGTTGAAAATTATATAAAGATCAATGGATTTTAATACAATCTACTTGAATCTCTTTATGTTTTTTATTCTAGGCTCCCAAAATTTCAAATTTAGGCTTTTTCAAATATTAACTTCAAGCCATTATTACACTGAGCCCTGGTTTTAACTGTTTTGTAAAATGATTTTTAGAATCATAAAAATCTAAACAATACATATATGCAACAATAAGCAAATGCATCAGAGCATGATAATCTGATAAGGCCAATCTGTTTCTCAGGAATGCTTGCATTGCTTGCAGAAACATTACAGCAACTTTTTTTTACAAGAATAGCTGAGTAGAAATAGGGTAGAAACCTCAAACCATATTTGATGTAAAACACATCCTTTTAGCCTGTTATGAGCTAAGGAAAATTATAAGCCTGTCATGTTATAAACCTGTTATGAGCTGAGGAAAAAAATTAAAAATGGCTAGTGAAAAACAGTGTGAATTGCTATATAGAGTTAAAACATGTTTTAGTATTTCTATAACAATTATACTTGTATTTTCTTCAGCTGCACTTTAAAAGGAGAATGTTCATTTTCTAGTAACTCACCTAACTGGGTAAATATTTCATACGGCAAAGATAAGTGCCTGAAAATCCACACTTCTGATAATCTTCACTTCAAAAATAATAAGGTATGTAATTCACAATTCACTAGTCATAGATTAAAGTCAGTAATAGTAATAAAATGGTTAGCAATGGTGATTTTGAGACTATGATGATATTGCATTATTGCAGTGTTCCGGCCAATGGAACATTCTATTGCCCATTTTCTTAGTTTTAACAATGAAACCTGTTGCCGGGTTAGGGTTGTGCAATTGTAAGATCATTGGCCTTTAGTAATTTTTATCATTTCCTTTCCAAGTGTAGTAGCTCTCATTATACCAATAAAATTAGATAATGGATCATATCTAGATATAGTCATGATTATAATACTTTGTATTTGGATTCAGTCCAATAAAATAAACAAAATAAATAAAAGTGGAAATAGTGGAAATACAAAATTGTATATTCAACTAATATTTTTGCTGCTGTTGGAGCACAGTACATCCTTGCTCTTTAGAAAGTAACTCATGCCACAGATATTTCCTACCAGTTCTATTTATCATACCAATGTTATTTATATTTTATGACTTTCAAATTTCTAAATATTCACCTTATTAAAAGCTGTACATAATAAATAAACCAGTCTAGCTAATTTAGGGCCCTCCAGATCTATGATGATCATAGGGATATACTTTAATTTTCAAGTAATTTTTGCTACATTTTAAACAAAAGAAGCCATGCATCTCTACGTATACTGTATAATGCTATATCATTATTAAGACTGGGAACAGAAGGAAGGAAACCCAGATAGATCCTCTTTTGTAGTTGATTATTTGGATTCAATCATTGAAGTTGCACAGATTTCAGCAGATTTCAACTTCCTAACTCACTGTCAGGATAAAATTGGCAATTCTATAACTGGTACTGAATACATTTATTGTTTTCAATGTTTTTATTCTTTTAGATTCCTGTGACAGTAGATGTAAATTCTTTTGGTCTTTCTGAATCACGTTCCCGTTGCAGGATGTTAAATGCAAGGACCAATGAAATTCTTTGTGATGTGAATCAACACCATCTCAATTGTTCCTGTGATATAAATTTTAAAGATCTATCAGACAAAGGTGGGCTTCTTTATATTTCAGCTTTGAAAATTGATATTTCTATATCTTGCAATATCTTCTCTGTAGTTATACATAAACATTCAAAGCCAAACTTTTACAGATTGAACTCAGTGCAAAGGGAGGTTATATTACAATATTGGCTAATATTTGCATTGCATGTTCATGATAACATAACCCTCTTTAGATTCAGTTGTATTATAAAACATTACTTAATGTACCAATGAATTCAGTTAGGTTATTGAAAATGTTTCTCTGGTTGATGTGTGAAAAACCTATGTGAAAAAACCACTCCACACTCCAGCCTTAAATCGTGGAAGTGAAACCAGCTTTAAAAAGCCCTTTCCAGATTCCACTTTCTTCTACTTTGACCACAGTGATGGCCTTATATGGTTGTACTATGTTTACTGTATCATGGATTCCACTACTTCTTTACCCCTCCTATGCCTGTCAGGAAAGCAATCACCAATGACACAGGACGGGCTTCAAGGACACGTGGTTTTCCGTACAACAGTTCTTTTGTATAAGCCTCCTCATAGCTGACAAGGAAGGGAAGGAAGGGAAGACAGGAAGAAATGAAGGAAGGAGCACAATTTACCATTTTGCCTTGGACTAGAAGGCAAAAATGTAACATCTTGTCAATTTTATCTAATTTGAAAAAGAGAGAAAGAAAAAAAAAGATCCTCCATTTCATTGTTCCAATGTTCTATCACGTAACTTTTTAAAAAAAAGCTAGCCTTTCATTTCTCTACAAATGAACATATAAAATATTTCAGACAGCCTTAAAGCAATAGGATGGGAGGGGGCATTTCTGCAACAGGGAATCACAACTGAAATAGAGGGAACTACCTGCAATGAAATGAAGTGCGGAAGACAACATAGACAGCATTGCTAGTATGAATGTAATTTAACCCCCACCCTTCCCCCCAAAAAACAGTGGGATGTTGCCTTTCTGGATGGCTAGAGGTAAGTAGATGTCAACACGGAATGGGGTAACTCATCCTGGCCAATGTGCTATGTCCAACTCACCATGAGACAACTCATTGCAGCCAATTCACCATGGGACAACTTACCTCAGGACAATTCAACAATTTTATTTAATTATTTAAATAATTTAAAAATTATTTTAATTTTTGTCATTCACATTTCATTTTGTCCTTCCTTTTGCATCATTTCTTTAATGATTCTATTTCGCCATTTTTTTGATATTATGTAATTTTTGTCTGATGGCAAATTGCCCCGTGGCAAGTTGGCCATGGCGAATTGTCATGTGGTGAGTTGGTTGCGGCAAGTTGTCCTAGACCAAGTTTTTCTGTCCTTAAGAGTGACCAGTGGCTCATATTCACATGGGGGGGGGGGGCTGGTTCTTCAAATCAATCCTAGATTGCACAACATAGATGATTAAATAAATTGATTCATAATCCTGGTTGGCAACTATAATCTTTTTGAGATAGTTCCAGATCTACATTCTGACCCTTGCCATTATGCCACAATATACGGACCTTTCCACCCAGGCTAACCTTTTTAAAAGAATAATGGTTAAACTTTCATGCGTTATCCACTAGTTTACTTCTTGAAGCCAGTATCAACCATATACCTTTATTTAAAAAATACAGTCCATTAGAATCTAAATTATATGTCAGCTAATACAAACATGATTCAGATTACAAACATGTGTTTCTGGCAGAGGTTCATTTCTTTAAGTGTTTCCTGAAAGATAGAAAATCAATATTTGAACCACTTTATGACATTGGGTCTTCCTTCACTTGCATCTAACCGCACTATAACTTGTATCTAACCACCCCTGGCAACATTATCATTGTCTGATACGGACCTAATCCCTTGATATCATCTGAGGCAGCTTTCAAATATCTTTAACTCTTCTGGTTTTAAAGTAGGTTTTTCTTCTTACCACAACATATTTGTTGCAATAGATATAAACTGACAAGCTTCGCCAATCATTCTGTCGGGTATATTAAAGTGATCCCAAGAGAAAGGTTTGACTTAACTTCTCTTAACACTATAGAAATGTTAAGATATTTTAGGCTGATGTGGGCTCTGCCACTCTTCTCTGGTTCCAGGGCCATTCTGATTTGGGCAGCAAGACTGAAAGAGTTCAGATCTTTCAATCCAATCTTTATCCTTCTATTACTTGCAGATCTCTGATCTGATTCACATTTTAAATTAGTGATTTAAACCAGCAGTCTACACACTATAGAGCAGGGATGTCAAACTCGCAATGATACATCGTCACATGATGTATCACAACTTTTTTCCCCTTCGCTAAATTGGGTGGGGGCAGGAACAACACGTGATGCATCCAGATCACGGACCATGAGTTTGACAACCCTGCCATAGAGGGAGGGAGACTCATCTGCAATATGAAGTCTCCCTAAAAAGCCTGTCTCCTCTTAACAGGATACCTTTAAACATAGCATTTAGGGAAATTACATACAGCATGGTGCTATAGTTTAGTGAGATTGAATCTCCCATTGCACTGTATCCCATATCAGTATTATCAAAGATACTTTTAGACATGTGTAGTATAGGTATCTGTGTTTTTTAAAAAGCTGACTTATAGCTGGGTAGGTTGGAAGAGGTTAGTTGTGCAGCAGGACCTTTCTTTAATATGCTCTTTATAGTAATAACACATTTTCCAGCATCAGATTTACAGCAAGTTCAACAAAGCCACATTTTTTTTTACACTGGCATACACTCAGCTGTACTTCTAATTTCTCCTTAAGTGTTGAATAACATTTCTAAAAAACAAAGTTGGCAATCTACAAGCGAATCAACTTTCTCATATGATGTGGAAAATCTGCAGTCCATTTGAATGGCCATTTTATTGTTGGGCGGTTTTGTATTATTCATTGCTATAATTATAGTTTTACTTATGCATTATTTATAAGAGCTTTCTAGCAGAAGAAAATAATACATATTTCTTTATGAAACATATCCAACATGCAGCCATGGTATAGTAGTATTTTTCAATCCCTTGCTTTCCTGTCTGCATTTTTATTGAAGCAAAATGGACATATGTATTTTATAACTGCCTTCTAAGATCAGTGCAATTATAAGTACATTCATATACATTAATAAATAATGTCAGCTATAATACTTTCTGGAATTGCAGTGCAATAGCTTGTGTGTGTGTGTACATAAACACACAATTTTTCTGTTTTTACATCCTTTAGAGCAAAAATAAAGGTTTGTAGGTGGATTCAAGAATTCCAAATTGCTAAAAGTTTCAAAGTTTCGAAATTAGGGAGCATAAATCTATTAGTTTTTAAAATGTATGGGCAAAAACAAATTGCCTAATTTTTTTTCTCAGTGCTCAACCAGATACCAACACTGCATTAACATTGACTGGCAAATGTATTGGGAAATACATAGTAGATTTCCTGTGCATATTTTTCCTCATTTTGACTTCCTTTTTCAAAGAGATTATGAGAAAGGAAAACAGTATTGAATTTGGATGTAAAGTTGAATGATGCTATATCAGAGGTGGATTCCTACTGGTTCGGCCCGGTTTGGCCGAACCGGTAGTGATATGCCGACCTGGGTCGCAGAACTGGCAGTGACCCAGGCTGGCCACTTCCTCCGTCCTCGGTCACCGCCACCATCTTTTTTGGGACTTCTGCACATGCGTAGAACAATTTCCATTGAACTGTGGATTCACGTGCACTGCACATGCACATGAAGAGTGCATCCAGTGTGCACATGAGTGAACCGGCAGTAACACCGGCTAGAACCCACCCCTGCTATACCACTATATTTTAAGGCTGAAAACATTGCTCATTTGTTTCACCTACAACATGGTGGTGGTGGGGAGGAATCATAATATACAAAGACCTGCAAATAGAAGCAAAATGATTGTGGCAAAAAAAAAAACAAAGATAGCATCAATGGTACTAGGTGCCTTGGGTGCAATCCCAAAATATCTGGAGGACCCATTGAACACCTTCGTCATGGACTAAATCATCATCAGAAAGTTTCAGAAATTACTTGGAACAATTTACATTCTGTAATGATACCTTTAAACAACATCTACCAATAATATCCTATTTAAATATACGGCTGAATGAACTTTAATAATACATTCTAAAGAGAAAGGTAGTAATATCAATGTAATAATTAACTAAAATTTGCATTAACAACAGACTTTAAGGTCTTGTTCAAACATAATGCTAAATAATGATT